>NC_048437.1:16556620-16871652 GCF_004353265.1 Vitis riparia
AACTTGTCTCCCCAACCTCACTGAACGTTTCAGGCCTGGTTTCCCAAGGGTCTTCCCTGGTGCATCCAAAGCAGGGATACCTTTCTGTGGAAGGTAAACACAAACCTTTGATGATGCTTTGTTTAGTTTGTTTGCTATGAAGCCAACGAATTTCTTGTTTTCATCTACCGTAGTTCGAATAAGAGATACCTGCTCATTATGTACATGAATATTTCTTTTTAGTAAATGAGAAGGTATGGTAGTCTTGGCTTCAAAATTCACCATATCCAATGCTCCCACATTCACAACTAAAGGGATCTTCTTCCCTATCATGGTGTTAAAACAGAACCATCACAAGCCATGACACTTCCAACTACATAAATTGCAACCTCTATTGTTGTGATGTCCAAAACATCCTGTATAAATCCCCCTCTGACAAGATCCTCCACTATTTCAATTAGGTTTTTCACAGTATCACCATAAAATTGATCACCAAGTTGAGTAGCTAGAACAAGTGCAGATCCTCAATGTGTAAATGAGCTTTCCCCATTCCCCTTAAATTTCAGCCATCAAGAGTATTCGTTAACATCATTGAATCTCGCCCACATATGCAACCACTTGAATTCCTTTCAATTCTCTACCGAATTCATCCATAAAAGTCATCTTAAATAGCCACTGAATTCCTTTAGATTTGCCATTGAAAATTTGACTACCCAGATTTTCATCCAAGCCATGAAGATAGAAAACATTGCAAATGACCTACATAAAGAAGAGTGTACCAAGAAAGAAGATAAATCCAACCTGAGTTGGATTTCAGGTTTAAGCATTTCTTTAATGAAGTAAAGTATCCTTTTGACACCATCCCCTTGCACAAGCTGGAGGTAGGCATTGGATGCCTAAACTAGCAAGCAAGGGTAAACAGTTGGTTATCTCAAACATATACCAGATTCACTGAGTGTGGAACCTTCACTAATGCAATAAAACTAGCAACTATGTCATTCTTGTAGGTTGAATTATACCATATATTCACATTAAAATTATTCCTGTTCGAATTTAAGAAATCATATGCTGCAACAATCTCCTTTATCTTCCTCTCTGAATTCCCTTTGTGGTAACCTTTAAAAAGCTCATCATTAATCTCAGAAGAACTATTGCGCCACAAATGTAAGCCTTGAACACATTGTACCGCTTGTTGCACATTAGCTGATGCTAAGGAGAAGGGCACCGAAAATGTTGAGTTTGGTGGATACTGAGGTTCAACATGATATATATGGGAAGATTCGAGAAGAGAGCAGGATCAAGAAAATTGGTTGTCTCAAGCATTGATTCAGATCCAAGCACAAAATTGGATAAATTACCCGGAATGTTAGAGGAGTTTAGAGATGAAGAACTTAAGAACATGTTCCCAACCAAAGTTAATCCAAGGTATCGATTATTCCTAGTGAAAAAGTATAGCTGCAGGACATGAGTCATCTGGAAAAATTGTAAATTGAATAAAATCAACTCTCACTACACGATATTCAGGAGCTGGTACTTGTAATAATGCAGGCCATTCTGGAGGACTAGGAATGGGACAAGTGCCCACCTGATCCAGCGTTGAGTACTGAATCCCACAACTTTTTTCAGTTTGACCATTTTCATTGGTAATAGAAATGCAGCCACACTTGTTCTCAGCTTTATCTGATTCATTGTTGACCAATTTTTGGATGACAACGATGTAGCGCACAGAGTAAAATAGGGAATGAATCGAGCCGAATATTTGTCCTGATATTTCGTTTCTGGAAAGTTAGGTTCTTTCTGAGCAAAGTGTTGGCTTGAGTTCAGAAGCTCGCGGGACTGGAGGATGAATCCGCCATTGGTGCCTCTGAACCTTAGCAGATGTACGTCCAACTCAGAACTGAAAATACAATCGTTAATTTCAAAATTCGCGCCTAGATAAAGAAGCTTTGGGTTTGAGGTCGGTGGTTCTCTCTCTTCTCCGTTCGTGTTCACTACTAAGCGAATCTCCCATCTCTTCATCCGCCTCCCAACACCACTAGCTAATGCTTCTCACCAAAGTCATGGTGAATATCTTTCCTCCCATGCTCAAAATCACCTCTCCACAAAACCCAGTGGGATTCTTTTTTTTTTCCATCTTTCGAACATCACAGATCATTAACAACAGATACGATTAATGTTACTCAAAGTGTTCTTTGCCTTTCCATAGGTTGTTGGTTTGTCTTCTTTTAGAATCTGAGTATATGGAACTGTTGGTAACAATGAATGCCAGGTAGACATGGAGATGGGAGAGGTGGTAGAAAGTCCTGATAGGTTCACCAACAAATGATAAGCCAAATGTCCTAGTGATAGGCCTTCTGATATCTATTTTGTTTTAACATCAGTAACACATTTCAACGATCTCTTTGTGGAAGACAGTGGTAGAATTCACAGCTTCTAAAGGATCATCCATCTTCTAGTGCAATCTATTTGTCATAAGATGAACAAATTGTCTTGCCCACAATCCAATCAAATAATTTAGAATACGCGATTTTGGCCAGAACATCTCTACTGATAGCTGCAAAGTCTGGACCAAGCCATTTCAAAAACCAAGTGCCTCTATCACTGATTAAACCATGCCTTCTTCTACCTCGAATTAAGACCTTACTCTTATACGGAGCAGGGATCAAAAACATGTATGATGGAGAATAAAGAAAATAAGAAGAGAACAAACAGGCATAATAGAAATCAAATAAAGCCACATCTCATGATCTTTCAATGGGCTCAGGCTAGTGGGAAAGATCACAAACAGATTCTGGGCAAACAAGTAAGTAGCCAATCTCAACAAAACAATCTGTGGCCCTTTCCGTCCACACCAAACAACAAGATAACACTAGGATTTTCAAAAAAACAATTTAGAATCATATAGAGATGAGAATATGTGAATTTCATGTGACCGTACTTGGAAAAACCTGCTTTTGAGAAGTATTGCTCGGCTTCAAGTGAGATCGGTTCTCTTTTTCCAAAACCCTCTAAAGATTGGTGAACATGAGTTCTTTTTTTTCTCACCGAAAGCAATGAAAAATCCTTCCTCCTCTTTTCAATGGTGGTTGCCCACCAATATGGCAGCCTATATAATCCCCTTAATAATGTGATCCATCAAAAGAATCCCTCTTACCCATGAATCATTTCTCCAATAATAGTCTCCCATTTTCTTTTCCTTATTTTTCCAATCTTCCCATTCAAAAACAATCCTCAAAATTTCAAACTCCCCTCCAAAACCTTCTAAGGAGAGTTCCACTTTCCTTAAACTCCAATGGTAAGTTTCCTTACAAAAGCATGAAAATTTTCAAATTAAAAAAATAAGAAAAATAATATAAAAAGGAAGATAACAAATAAAAATAAACAAGTGATTGATAATAATAAAAATAAAAATAAACAAATAAATAAAAACTGAGCCTCACAAGCCATGCAACTATGCAAGTCATACAAGTCATGCTAGAAATGTCTAAATGGGCCAAGTGTGCCTAAATGAGCCTAGGTGGATCTAAGTGGGTCAAGGTGGACCTAAGTGGGCTAGGTATACCTAAGTGGGGCAAGGTGGACCTAAGTGGGTCAAGGTGGACCTAAGTGAGTCTAACCTAAAGTGCACCTAAGTGAAGCCTAGTCTAAACTTGAAGGGCAACCAATGTTATAATGTGGAGCCGGATAAACCCCTCAACCAAAGTCCCCAAAGTGGCTAAAAAAAAGAGTAAGTAGTATGAGTAGCTATGGGCCACCAAGGAACTACTGTGGAACACTGGAAGTAAACTTAAAGACATGTGCTAAAGGGACAAAATTGAGGGGTAGTCACAGTGATGATAACTTATTTATGACTGGATTCGCATTCGACGAGGTGCAGACCTTGGAGATAGAGGATTTTTGTAGAGACTTTGTGGCTATGTCGTTCAACCAACATGGCAGCACAATAGTACTTGATATGATGAGGAACATGTTTTATTTGCCTGGCATGGGATTGGGGCGATGTTAGCACGGGCCTAGTGAGTTCATGGCTATCCTAGATCACGATGTACCATTCGGACTCGGGTTCATCCCTACTAAGGCCAATTTTCGATATATGGCGCGATTGTACAAGGAGAGGGTGAGGGCCCGCTTGACTCACACACCGTTTGATTATCCTGTTCGCCCATACACCATGAGCCTAGCGGACTACTTCGTGAGAGCGTCGAAGCCACAAATGCCTTCAGACGAGATCATTAGGGGACTCAACATTGTTCAGGAGGCCAAGCTTCAACGTCTTGTCCATCAGCTGCAGTTGAGTGATGGAGCTCCAGGCATTTCCACATCTGCATTGGCTACCCCATCATCTCCAGATCGCGTGAGCCTTGTGATGCTTTATTTCCCAGATGAGATCGATGAGCATGGGACATTTGCCGAGATTGGGGACATGGTGGATGGAACTATCCCACATGATGAGTACGTTGATGAGATGCTCACAATGAGCATGAGCAAGATTGATGGGATGATTCGGCCTGAGCTTGCTACACCACTCGATCTCTTTGGAGTGTCTACCATTGAGATTGCTGAGAAGATCCAGCCTGCCCTTGCTCCGGAGTTTACAGAGGACGATATAGTTGATGTTTTGTTTGACAACCCTATTGTCTCAGTTGAGGGAGCGTCCGACTTTGTGGACCCACCTCTTTCATTTGATGTTTTATCGGGATTTGTTTCCTATTCTGACGATGTTCATGACTCTTCGTTTATGGATTTGAGCATTTTGAGTATCTACCTATCTCTTATGATATTACTTTATCTGCATCATCCTCACCCACATCACAGATATTTGATATAGACGATGAGATTGCACAGCATGATTCAGATGATGACTCGTCATCTGCTTTTGATTTGGACCCTAGTGATCAGAGAGTTTCATCGGCTGTAGAAAACGCAGAGATTGTTGATTTTGGCATAGCAGATCAACCTAGGGAGTTGAGAATCAGATTGGATTTATCTGCAGATGAGAGAGATAGCCTCGTCCAGTTGCTCAGATCATATTTGGACATTTTCGCATGGTCTTATGAGGACATGCCGGGCCTTGATCCATCTATCATCCAACATTGTTTGCCACTTCTACCCCATGCTAGACAGGCTAAGTAGAAGTTGAGATGATTGCAGCCTTGCTGGAGCTTGCAGGTGAAAGAGGAGATTCAGAAGTAGCTCAGCGTAGGATTCTTATCAGTGGTCGAGTATCCTAAGTGGCTGGCCAATGTTGTCCTTGTTCCAAAAAAGGATGGCAAGATGAGAGTTTGTGTCAATTTACGAGATCTCAACAAGGCCAATCCTAAGGATGATTTTTCTCTCCCACACATCAACATGCTAGTTGACAGTATGACATGTCATTCGATATTGTCCTTTATGGACGAATTTTCCAGGTACAATAAGATCCTGATGGCTCTAGAGGACATGGAGAAGATGTCCTTCATTACCGAGTGGGGTACTTATTATTATAGAGTCATGCCATTCGGGTTGAAGAATGCCAGAGCTACCTATCAAAGAGCAACGACCACCCTCTTCCATGACATGATGCATCGGGATGTCGAGGTTTATGTAGACGACATGATAGTGAAATCCCGAGATAGAGCATATCACCTAGCAGCCTTAGAGAGATTCTTTGAGAGGATCAAGTAGTTCAAATTGAGATTGAATCCCAAGAAGTGCACTTTCGGAGTGACTTCTGGGAAGCTCCTGGGATACATGTTCAGTGAGAGAGGCATAGAGGCAAATTCGGACAAGATCAGAGCCATCCTTGACATGCCTGCATCGAGGACAGAGAAAGAGGTCAAAGGCTTCTTGGGTAGACTTCAGTACATCAGTAGACTCATTGCCAGATTGATAGACATCTGTGAACCCATTTTTCGACTCTTGAGGAAGAGTTAACCTACTGTTTGGGATGATCAGTGCCAATGTGCATTTGAGAGGATCAGAGAGTACTTGTTGTCACCTCCAGTCTTGGTGCCTCCTACACTAGGCCGTCCTTTACTCCTATACTTGTCAGTCTCAGACGTAGCATTGGAATGCATGTTCGCTCAGCTCGATGATTCGGGCAAGAAGTGAGCCATTTATTATCTGAGTACGAGGATGCTGGATTATGAGACGAGATATGTCATGACTGAGCGCTACTGCTTGCCATTGGTTTGGGCCACTTGCCGATTGAGACATTACATGACCGAGTATTTAATGCACTTGATATCCCGTCTTGACCCCTTAAGATATTTGCTTGACAGGCCTGCTTTGGTTGGACGAATCATGAGATGGTTGGTACTTCTGACTGAGTTTGACATCCATTATGTCACTCGGAAGTCCATCAGAGGGAGCATTGTGGATCACTTAGCCTCATTACCAGTTTCCAATGGTAGAGCTATTGACGATGATTTTCCAGACGATGATGTTGTTGTTGTGACTAGTCTGTCAAGTTGGTGCATGTACTTTGATGGTGTGGCCAACCATTTTGGATACAGGATAAGTGTTTTGTTGATATCCCCTCATGGCGACCACATTCCTAGATCTATTCCTTTGGCATTCTCATATCAACATTCTGCCATGAACAATATTGTTGAGTATGAGACTTGTATCTTGGGATTGAAGACAACACTTGAGCTCGGGATTAGACAGATGGAGGTGTTTGGTGACTCCAATTTGGTATTGAGACAGATTCAGGGCCATTGGAAGACTAGAGATGTGAAGCTTAGACCTTAACATGCATACTTAGAGCTACTGGTTAGGAGATTTGACTATTTGAGTTATACGCATCTTTCTAAAGCGCAAAACCAGTTTGCTGATGCCTTAGCTACTCTAGCTTCTATGATTGATATTCTTGCAGATACCATTGTTCGACCTCTACTGATTGAGTTGAGATCCATTCCTGCCTAATGTTGCTTGATTGATGAGGCAGAGTTTGATGATGGCTTACCTTGGTACCATGACATATACCATTTTTTGAGACTTGGCACATATCCTGAGGCCACCACGACTAAGGATAAGAGAGCATTGAGACAGTTAGCCACTCGATTTGTGATATGCGGAGAGACATTGTATAGATGATCAGCTGATGGGATGTTGCTATTGTGCTTAGACCGCACCTCTGCCGATTAAGTGATGAGAGAGGTTCATGCGGGAGTCTGCGGGCCACATATGGGAGGGCATATGCTAGCCCATAAGATCATGAGGATTGGCTATTTCTGGTTGACCATGGAGACAGACTGTTGCCAGTTTGTTCAGAGATGTCTCGAGTGTCAGATACACGGGGACCTCATTCACGTGCCACCCTCAGAGTTACATGCATTGACTTCACCATGGCCATTTTCAGTATGGGGTATAGACATTATTGGGAAGATTTCGCCGAAGTCTTCCAGTGGTCATGAGTTCATCTTGGTTGCCATCGATTACTTCACCAAGTGGGTGGAGGCTACTTTGTATGTGAGATTGACATCATCTAGGGTTGCTAATTTCATCATATCACACATTATTTGTTCCTACGGAGTCCCTCATGAGTTGATCTCGGACCGAGGAGTACATTTTAGAGTAGATGTTGACACTTTATTACAAAGATATGGTATCCAATATCATAGATCATCTGCTTACAGGCCATAGACTAATAGGACAATAGAGGTCGCGAATAAGAATATTAAGGGAATCTTGCAGAGGATGGTTGAGATTTCTCGAGATTGGTTAGAGAAGCTCCCTTTTGCATTGTGGGCTTATCGGACTTCTTTTCACACCTCTACAGGAGCCACACATTACTCCTTGGTGTATGGTATGGAGGTAGTGCTACCAATTGAGAGTAGCATTGGAGCAGTAGATTCCAAAGGCAGATTGGGCTCAGGCTCGATTAGACCGACTCAATCTCCTAGATGAGAGGAGGTTGAGGGCAGTAAACCATGTCTGTGCCTACCAAAGGAAGATGGCTCGTGCTTTTAAGAAGCGGGTCAAGCCTAGATCGCTATAGAGAGGGGACTTGGTTTTGAAGGTCATCAGGGGATTGATCAGAGATCCCAGAGGGAAATTTAAACCCAATTGGAATGGACCTCACTTCATTAGGGAGCTAATCTCAAAAGGCGCTGCATGGTTGATGGATCTAGATGGAAACTGATTCTCAGAGTTGACCAACATGGATCAGCTAAAGAGGTACTATGTTTGAGACCATGGTCGTAGGACGGGTGGCCATCATTTCGGTTAGCCATATACCTTGTTATCTTTTTTTGACATACAAACCATTGCTAGCCCATTGAACCTCGCATGTGCATTATAACCTTTCTTTCTCATCACCTTGCTCACATTTTTTCATCTGGATGGGGGCCCTTTAGTATATGCATGCATTGTTTAGGAGTCTCATAAGTCTTGGACCTACAGGTGCATCTTTCTCCCATTATTTTTCCTACCATCACTTTACTGCATTCCATCGTATCTCATTGGTTGTGTTCTTCATCTCTGTTTCTTTATTCTATCTACTACTTGTTTTGCTTCATATTTTCTCGACCCTGAGTGGTGATCCTCCTCAGTTCATTACATGGAGGATAGTCACATCATTTCCATTATCTATCCCACAGACATTGATTCAGAGATCCTTAGTTTGAGAAGGTCATCTCGTCGGAGAGAGTTTTTGTGACCTTAGCACTTGAGAGTGTGTCTATCCACTATTGATATCATCGTTGGGGTTCATTTGTTTTATGCTCATGATATGTGCATTTGTATATATATGTAAAAAAAATGATGAAAAAAAAATGATGAATGGAAATGAAAATAAAAGAAAAGTAAGTACATGTGTGTATGTGCATAGTATTCTCCATTGTCGGGCGTGTATGTTGATATTCGAGGGTCACTTTATCAAGTATGTTTGTTATTGAGAGTTCATATGTGAGCTTTCTGAGATAATTTTTTCTTTGTATTCACTTTGTCGTATTCATTTGAGAGTGAGATGAGTGACCTTCTCCTAGGGACTCTGGGTCATTGTCCTTTTTATCATTACACTCATTATTAATGTGACTTCACTCCATGTTTGACTTGAGTTGATCATGACTTTTCTTTGTACATTCATTGTTTCGCTATCATCTTTGTCATTGCTTGTGATTCATCCCATTCGCTTCGTTCCCTTGTTCTCTTCTTACACCGACCTATTCCAGGTTTGGTATTTCCCTTGCATCATTCTTGCATATCTTATTACCAGTTTGATTTGCTTCATCGTCTCATTATTGACATTATTTTCACATTAGGCATCCTCGGGTCCATGACTCACAAGATTTTCCATACATGTTGCATTTTATACATGAGGACATGGGTTTTTTATCATTGGGTATTTGGGCCTAGTTTCCCTTCATTTCTATTACCTTATCACCTTAGCTTACGTTACGTCCCGTGTCTTAAGACCACCCTGAGGCCATGGGATTAGATGTTGTCTTCGATAGCCCCTACTTGGACAGGTATTTGAGACTTGGTTGATATTTGGATATCATCATGCTTTTTCTTATGGGAAACGCCTCTTTGACTTTTAGACCCGATTCAGTTGTGGATTTGGATGATTGGGATCACACATTTGATGATGGATGATTTGAGGTTATCTGATTTTTCGACCTAGTACACATCTGATGCCATATTGGGGCATTTTTCCATTTCGATCGAGATTTATAGATCTCCATGAAGTTGCATGCTTATCTCCATTTACGAAGTACACACCGAGATGATGATCTCCCAAAGGAGCCTCTCTTGAGCCATTCAGTCATACCCACACTTTCGGCATTTGGATGTCATCATGCCTCTTCTTTTGGGAGACTCCTCTTTGACGTTTAGACCCGATCCAGTTGTGGATTTAGATGACTAGGATTACACCTTTGATGGTAGATGATTTGAGGTCATCCAATTTTTCAATTTACCATACATTTATGCCATATTAGGGCATATTTCCCTTTCGGTCGAGATTTACAGATCTTCATAGAGTTGCATGCTCATTCCGACTCACGAGATACACATTGAGACGATGACCTATTCGTTATCTTATCATGATATCCCAAGAGAGCCTCTCTTGATCCATTCAGTCAGACCCACACTTTTCGGCATTTGGATGTCCTCTCACCTCTTCTTTTGGGAGACTCCTCTTTAATGTTCAGACCCGATCTAATTGTGGATTTAGATGACCAGGATTGCACCTTTGATGGTAGATGATTTGAGGTCATCCGATTTTTCGATTTGCCATACTGGGGCATATTTCCCTTTCGGTCGAGATTTACAAATCTTCATAAAGTTGCATGCTCATCCCGACTTACGAGATACACGCCGAGACAGTGACCTATTTGTTATCTTATCATGATCTCCCAGGAGAGCCTCTCTTGAGAAATTCAGTCAGACCCACACCTTTCGGCATTCGGATGTCATCATGTTTCTCTTTCTGGGAGATGCTTCTTTGATTTGTTGATCCGATTCAACTGTGGAAATGGATGGCTAGGATCACACACTCGGTGATGGATGGCTTGGTGTCATCTGGTTTTTCGACCTATCTCACATTCCATGCCATATTGGGGCATATTTCCGTTTTGGTTAGGATTTGTAGATCTTCATTGATTTGCATGATCATCCCCACTTACGAGACACACGCTGGGTTGATGACTCAATTTCATTTTGTCATGATTCTTTAGTAGAGCCTTTCTTGAGTCATTCAATCGGGCTCGTACTTTTTTATACTGTTGTGACTCTTGGATGGAGTTACTTCAGATGCATAGCCTCCAATATCATCATTTCAGTGGAGCACATGTCAGATCTCTTATGCATCCCATGGAGCTATTCTCGAGTTATCAGGACAGATTGGATGCACTAGTTGTTATACTGGGGCATATTTCCCTTCTCTAACTGTGGAGATGATTGTTACCTCGGATATCTATTACGGTCTTCATTACTCTACCGAGGGATGTTTATTTACATTATTGTGTCACTATTTCAGAGATTTTTGCCTAGATGAGCCCCTAGAGGAGCACGACTTTTAGGTTCTGACTATCCCGCTATCCATGACTTATGTGTAGATTTTTGTGTTGAGGACGCGGTAGTTACTCCGAAGAATTATTCTCTTGTGACTCCCCAGTGGATCATTCCTTTGAGACGATGATGGATTCCTCTGATAGAGCATGTCGAGTTAGATGCGTCCAACTTATTGTGACACATCATTAGGTCCCGTGATTCAGTTAGATGGGATGTGAAGCCATATTGATAGTTGATTTGACCGTTCTGACTCATCAGCTAAGCATCTTTTGAGACTCATGGAGTCTCTTTCAGACCATTTTTGTGGACAGAGAGTTGTAGCGGCACGCAATACTAGGGGATATTTCCCCCTCATTATCTCCTCGCATTTTCAGTTTGGTGTTTAGAGACACCATATCTTTTCAGTTTAGGCGTTCAAAACCACCATTCCTTCCCAGTTGGGCATTTAGAGCCACCACCATCTTCCCCGTTTGGCGTTCAGAGCCACCATCTTTCCTCATTTTCGGCATTCAGATTCACCTTCTTCATATAGCTCAATGTTCAGAGCCACCATCATTGTTTAGTATGGCGTTCAGAGCTGCATTTTCAGTTTGGCATTCAGAGTCGTTGTTTGTCTTTAGTTCAACATCCAAATCCATCACATCTCCAGTTTGACGTTCAAAGCCGCATTTTCATTTTTTTAGCATTCAGAGTCGTTGTTTGTTTCTAGTTCAGCATTCAAGGCCACTATCTCTTCTCAATTTAGGCGTTCAGAGCTACCATATCTTCTCAGTTTGGGCGTTTAGAGCCACCATTCCTTTCCAGTTTGGTGTTTAGAGCCACTATCTCCTCTTAGTTTGGGCGTTTAGAGCCATCATCTTTGTAGACCCGCATTTTTCATGTGTGTCCCCACTCAATCTGCGAGACTCGCTTTTTATTTGTGAAAAAAATTAGTTTCAGAAAAGTCGGAATTGCCACTTATTTTATTTTATTTTAAAAGGGAAAATAAAATAAGAAAAAAACCCTAAAAAATAACTCCATAGTTTTTGGAAAAGCATGTCTTTGAAAAACCCAAGTCTAGGTTTGAGGATCATGTTACTTATTGGGAAGGTACCTCTAAGAGGTAGCACCCCTCTAAGCCCTATAAAGGTCTCTACTAACTAAGTTAAGGGAGATGGGGCAATTAATTGATTAATTGAGGGTACCTAGGTAGACTAAGGTGATTTCAAAAAATAACATGCCAAACAAGATCAAATCACAATAAAGGAGAGTTAGGGTGCGTACTTGAACCGCTTCTTAAGTGCCATCAAAAGACATCAAAGGTTAGTTTGAAAATGTGACACACAACATGCATTTTTATCAAAGATGATCAAACAATCAAATATATATCAAGACATTCAAGCATGACACCAAACAAGGGCACAGTACACAAAGACATGGATATTCGTGGAATTTTGAGGATGGGGTGATGGAGAGCGTACCTGGAGAATGAGCTTAACGCTAGAATAGGGCACAAGGTTAGCTCAATAGCATGTGTAAAATAATTTCATATATGCCACAAAGAGGAAGCACAATCAATCAAATATCAAACAAGCTATGTTGAAGAAAATATCATGAATGTCAGGCTCCCACCAAAGCCCTAATTGCTTTTGCATGAATTGATTCAGTGAATTCCATTATCTGGAATTATGAAGTTTATTCATGCTTGTTGAAAATTGAGAAAATCAAGAAAACTATTGAAAATCAAATAAAATAGTGAAAACGCATGCCAAAAAGAAAAATGGTAGCAAAATGTTATTAAAATCTGGATTTTATTATCTAAAAGAAATCTAAAGATGGAATTTTGAAAAGCTGAGATCATTTTAATGGAAGAAGTTAGAAAAACCCAATTTAAAGCATATAAAATCACAAGGAAACAGGAAAAGTACACAAATGAGAAAGCAAGATGACCATGCAGGTGGGGTCCAGGGTGCAAAAAGGCTACACTGTCAGTGTTGGTGGAATCGGAGTGAATCTCCTCACCTGCTACTGCCTCGAGCTAGCAATCAGAGGGTAGGTCAATTTTCTAGTGGAACTCCCCATTTATGCAAATGCACCCTCAAATGTCTGTACTTGGCAACCTCAAATGCAAAATGGGAAGGTGACCTGTGCTTAAAGATGGTGACGATTCATGGACAAACCACAGTCCAATACATTGAGTCGACCAGAGATTTTGGACTTGCAGGTTGGACGCATAAACCGACAGAGTTTTGATTGCATTTCAAATTCAACAGCCTCATGGCTGAACTTTACTCTGCACAAAACGCATTCTGTTGTAAGCCAATGTCTGCCAGCCATGCTTAACATGACTCATTCGGGTTCAAAACCAATGGAGGAATAAACCCATATCCATTGTTGCTTCATTCTCTAGACCCACGTGAACTTCTGGAAAAGAGAGCGGTCATTACTCAATCACAAAACCAAATTCCAGTGATTCTGTAAGAGTATGAGACGAATCTGCTAGCTTTCATTCTCTTCGATCAATGCAAGCGACCAGTGAATCATCAATTTCTTGCGGCTGGTGGTACATTGGATGCACTTGTAAGAAAGTTGGGGTTCTACTGTGAGCTGTGTTTGCTAGTTTTACGAGAGATGCTGAAAGCAATGAGAATACTGGAAGGTTGTTTCTTCCATTTTGAAGGCGGCGTGTGTGCTCCAAGATAGCCGTAGGAGTGGAGCCCAGGGATTCTGGATAGAAGAACCCAAATTCACTACCGAGATGTTCAAGTGCTCAAAGTGTTTGAGTTTATAACGCAACTTGATCTGCAGCTCAACTAGATACTCCCCAACATTGGTCTAACACTGAACAGAATGTGTTCACTACCGAGGTCCAACACTGACAGATTTCCTGCATTTTGTATTAATTTCTCACCGCCAAGGTTTCATCACTTCCCTTTTTCTTTCCTATGAAGAGGAACACTCAAAGCTAAATGTTGGATCAAAGAGGACTATGACATTCAAGAAACATTTGCTGAATAACATAGGAGCTTTCGTTCATGGCTACAAGATGGGTAAAGGCACATCCCATTGAACTCTTGGGATGTCCATTCAGAATTTTAACCAACATTTTGATGATAAAAAAAATCATTATCTGTAGCAAAAATTGTTTCATGGCTTTAATTCGGAACAACCACAAACTCTCTTCAGAAGATTTAATTTTCTCGGGATCAATAAGTGCCACAATCTTTGCTTGAACAGTCTCTGAATTATTTTCAAGTGAGCACGAGTAGTTGTCTTCAAAATCAGTTTGCCTCTTGCAAACCAGTTTCATTTATCTTGCCAGCCTTCAGTTGATCAATGATGGAGCAAATCAGACGGATCCACGCAAACCCCAAGGCAAACTAGACTGTAGTCAACCCAAACAAGAAAGAAACCACATTCTTGAAGAGCGGAACAGTTCCAATTCGCAATAGAGATTCAAGTATTCATAAGATGATGCTGAAAAATTCTTAGATTGGCTTCAAATCCCATATCTAATCAATAGGTTTGCAGTTGTCATTGAGAAGAAGCTATAGATGCTTGTCTTTCTGGATTTTCTCTTTCCAGATTCTTCTAAGGCGAGTTGTGCACTGGTTATGGGTCCTTGATTTGCATGTGGAAAACCATGTATATCCATTATTGCATTTGAAAGCATGATGAGGGTAAAAACACATACAAGGAAGGCATAAATCACAGATGAAAATTCAGCAAGAACAACCGGGGAAGAAACATAAGAAAGTGCATGAAAGCAATAGAAAAGAATAGCCTAATTTTGATAGGTTTTGCAAAGCTCCAAATCATGTTTCTATCAGTGAGCTTCAAGAAATAAAAAAAAAAACAAAATAGAGAACAAAGGGGTGCATCTTAAATACTCAAATGAATGAGGTGGATAGATCAAGGATTACCACATATGAAATCTCTATATTCCACAATCACCAAATGCCTTATGATATTTGTACGTAAGCAACGAATGACACTTATGCATAAGCAACAAATAACATACCAGAAATCGCAAGCAATGAATGAAGAACGAGGTGATGACGAATATGAATACTATATCTACAATAGCCATTCCTCAAGGTGCTCCCCTGGTTCTCTTATCTCTTCCCTTTTGCTTCTTCTCCCTTGAACCATGCACCGATTCTCTCTCCATAAACATGATCACCTCATTCTCATACCCCAAACTGTGCACTCGTTCCCTTCTCCAAAAGTCTCCTCCTTTCATCCTTATCATCCCCACTTCTTATGCGTCTTCCCCCTACCTCCCCAAAAAAAGTCCCATCTACTCGTTCCTATGTTCCTATTTATATGGCAGCCCACCATTTTTATGGAATTCTCCGTTTCCTTTTTAATGCGCATGGATATGGGAAGTCTATACCTGTATGGCTCACTTGGAGATTTCCCTAAGGATGCAGCCGCATCTTGTTTGGTAAGTGATTAAATCACGTTGACTTTTCTTTCTAAAAAAAAAAAAAGGAATCTCCTTTATAGCCCATTATATGTGTGTTGTGCACAAAGTGGCCAATTCCTTCCTATTTTCATGCATGTAAGTTGCTCTCATGGTGCATGTGACGTCCCCTCAAAGTCACCTGCTACATGTGCACGTTAAAGATGCCATGGCTTCCAAAAAAATTGAGTGGTGCATGGAGGAGATCCCTCGGGATGGTGCGGCTTGTGGATGTTCTCTCATGCGGCTGTTTGTGTTCTCTCATGCGGAGTGCGTGTTGTGTCTCTTCAAAGTCACAGCGCCCCCCCCCCCCCCCCCCCCCCGGTCTTGATCTGCCCACCTTCTATATGCAGCCCAGATTCCTTCTAAAATCGTGATCTGCCCACTTTCTATATGTAGTCCGGATTCCTTCTTAAAGCCAATCATATGCAGCCCAGATTCCTTCTTAAAGTCATGATCTGCCCACTTTCTATATGCAGCTCGGATTCCTTCTTAAAGCCGTGATCTGCCCACTTTCTATATGCAGCTCGAATTCCTTCCAAGTTTCCCTATTTGGCCGTGATCTCTTCTCCTTAATGGCTCCAAGTCTCATGCAAAATTAAAAATAAAGTTGAAATAAGAAATCATGTAATTGGAAATAGAATAAAATGAAATGGAAAATCAAATCACATAGCCACAAAAATCCAAGATCTCAATTCATGGAATTAAATAATAAATGAATAAGTGAGTAAATAAACAAATAAATTGATAAGGGTATAAAATAAATATCAGACGTATGCAATTAGAAAAAATAAAGAAATTAAAGTAATGCAACGGATTATAATAATTTAAATGTCAAACTCAAACCCTCAAAAATGAAAATAAAAATTCATTTCATGCAATAAATAGTCAAGCCAATATTCATCCTATCTCGGAAAAGGAAGTAACCAAAATAAAAAACACGCCTAAGTGGGCTATGCCAAAAGAAGTGTCCAAGTGACCTATTTTGAAAGACTGTCTAAGTAACCTAGGGTGAATGTGTGCAAGCTAGAAGGTGCCAAGTGCATCTAAATGGGCCTAAGGTGATGCCTAATGGGCCAAGTGTATCTAAATGGGCCTAGGGTGCCTAAGTGGACCTAAGTCTAAATTAGGGCTGCCAAGAGTCACAACGGGGTTAGATAAATCTCTCAAATAAAGTCCTTAAGGTGGCTTAGAAAAGATAGACTACATGAGTAGTAATGGACCACCCTAGAATTGCCATAAAGTTTCGAATAAATACTTAATAGAACATGTGCTAGGAAGACAAAATTGAGGGTTTACAATCTCTTCTCAGTTTGGGCGTTCAGAGCCACCATTTTCTCTCAATTTGGCGTTCAAAGTCGCTTTATCTTCTCAGTTTGGGCGTTTAGAATCACTATCTCTTCTCAGATTGGGTGTTCAGAGCCATCATTCCTTCTCAGTTTGGGCATTCAGAGTCATCATCTCTTCTTAGTTTGGGCGTTCACAGCCACCATTCCTTCCCAGTTTGGTGTTCAGAGCCACCATCTCCTCTCAGTTTGGAGTTCAGAGCCACCTTCTCTTCTCAATTTAGGCGTTCAGAGTCACCGTCTCTTTTCAGTTTGGGCGTTCAGAGCCACCATTCCTCCCTAGTTTGACGTTCAAAGCCACCATCTCCACCATGTCTCCCACAGTTTGGCATTTAGTGCCGCATTTTAAGTTTAGGCGTTAGAGCTATCTCTTCCCATTTAGGCGTTCAGAGCCATCTCTTCCCGTTTAGGCGTTCAGAGCCATCTTTCCCAGTTTTAGGCATTCAGAGCCATCTCTTCCAATTCTAAGCATTTAGAACCATCTCTCCAGTTTTAGGTATTTAGAGCCATCTCTTCCAGTTTAGGCGTTCAGTGCCATCTTTTCCAGTTTAGGCTTTCAAAGCCAACCCTTCCAATTCTAAGCGTTCAAAACCATCTCTTCCAGTTTTAGGCGTTCCAAGTCATCTCTTCCAGCTTAGGCGTTCAGAGCCATGTCTTTCGATTTAGGCATTCAAAGCCACCATTTTCTTCCATTGGTGTTCAGAGCCACCACTTTCTCACTTTTGTGTTCAGAGTCACCATTTCCATAGGCCTTGAGAGCCATTCCTCCCACAGGCATTCATAGCCATAGTTTAGTTATTTGAAATCGTCCATCTCAATCTTAGCGTTCAAAGCCACATTTCAGGCATTTGAAATTGTGACTTTCCACATTTCAAAGCCACATCTCAATTTTCTTCTGCATGATATAGCTCTTTGAGCTTATAGATTGTGTTTTGATTGTATCATTAGTACCCCTCACTTCGTGCTCTTGTATGGTGCATGTGTAGTTTTCCTTTTATATATGTTCCTCTCTATGCTCCTAGGTGGTTTGACTATTGCTCAACTTTGACTTCGATCTTTGAATAACTTTTGGAGACATCTTAGAGGGAGTCCAGATCCTTAGCACAACTTCAGAGGCACTTTGAGAGATCCACTTTTCTCTTAGGATTTTAGATCTCTTTTTGTTTCTCTGATGGTTGGGCAACTTTGTGTTCTACATGTATACTTTAGGGGTCTTTCTTTTTCTTCGGTAGAGTTCACTTCATTCCACTTACTATTCACACTTTCTTTTCACTTTAGTGTTCATATTCCTTACATTCGTGACTTCTATCGAAGAGGGGCTTTTTTTGTTTCGGAACACCCGGAGGAGGAAGAGCTAAAAATCTCATTTAGAATGGGGGATGGCTTTGGAGATAGACGAGTTGCATGGGACGTGTGGCAGAGTAGGTGACCATTTCCATGGTGGTGGATGGAGCTTCAGAAGGTGATGGCAGGAGTAGGGAGTTGGTGGAAGCACATTTTTAACCAAGAGCAAAGAGCTAGTAGTAGTGGGGGGAGAAAAAAAATGAGCTGGAGAACTTGTTTTTAAGGAGGGAGGTGATCTAAAGAAAAGAAAAAGGATTTTTTAGCTAAGAAAGGGAGGAGCGCTAGAAGCTAAGCGTGCTTGGCTTGAGAGGGGACGCCCTAGTACATACATTGTGAACCGTGTATTTTCCTTGGTTTAGCTTGAAAACTGGTGAGGTTCTTTGTCATATTCGCTGCGGGGCATTCTGAATAACAACTCATTTGCTTTATTGGATGTTATATGTGCATTGTATTTGTTTCTTGCCTTTTCCCGTTCTTCTTTTTTTTTTTTTTTTTGCAACACATATATACATGAAAAAAAAAAAAAGGATATGGTAGTGTGTTCGATGGGTGTGAACAGAGCAGGGCATACCCACATAGATTTTGTTGGGAACATATTTAAAAGTATGGAAATCACACCTGTTTTCTTTTCTTTTTTGGGTTCCTAGGATTTTGAGTTTCAGGCCAAGTGGGTTTCTTCTTTTGGTTGGTTTCACCACTTCAAATGGCTCTCATTCCACACTTTTGATTCATGTTAAGCATTTCTCTACTTAGGCCTACGTTTGGTGGCTAGGAATTTACAAAAAACTGATTTTAGCATTCGGGTATTCGGTTATATGGGATGATCTTAAGAACTGAACTTGCTGCCCCAACAGCCTAGGCACATACCTAGTCACTTACTAGCTTATATTCAAATCCCATTTTTCATAGCTACTGTAGTTGCCATTCCTCCATGCCTCTACCGCATTGCTTGCCACTCTCTCAATCTCGCTCCTCAACCCCTCATTCTAGCCACCGCTAACAGAGTCCAGCTCGGCTCCAAACTCAGCCGCATCGTCCACCTCACAATGCCTTGTATAGTGTCGCCGATGGACACCATCATCGAATCTACCATGGCTGTGGCCATGGCCACTATCGGCAGCGTCAGAATCATCCATTCCAATAACTCTGTTGCACAGCGAGCGACGTTGGTCTGTTCCACCAACTTGTGGCATGTTCCCTTCAAGTCGGATCCAATTGTGAAGTCCTCGTTCGATTCGGTGGGTTCAGTTTCTAAAATTCCATCCTTAAATGATTTTTCAAAATTCCAATTTTAGAAATTAATTTCCAAGTTTCAAAAATTCCAATATTCGCATTCATTTATTTAATTATTATTCTTGTTAATGTTATTATTCTATTTATTTATTTACTTTTAAAAAATTCCATCCCTAAATAATTTTTCAAAATTTTGATTTCTGACTTTAATTTCCAATTTCAAAAATTCCAATATTCATGTTCATTTATTTAATTATTGTTTTTGTTATTATTACTATTCTATTCTATTTATTTATTTATTTATTTCTAAAATTCTATCCTTAAATAATTCTTCAAATTTCCGATTTCCGAAATTAATTTCCAAGTTTCAAAATTCAATATTCACGTTCATTTATTTAATTATTATTCTATTATTATTATTATTCTATTTATTTATTTTTAAAATTCCATCTTTAAACAATTTTTCAAAATTTCGATTTCCAGATTTAATTTCCAATTTCCAAAATCCCAATTTTCACATTTATTTAATCGTTATTATTTTTCGTTATTATTATTATTTTTTATTTAACGTATTTATTTTTTAAGAATTCCATCTTTAAATAATTCTTCAAAATCCCGATTTCCGAATTTAATTCTCAATTTTCTGAAATTCCAATTTTCTAATTTCCGAACTTAATTTCCAATTTCCAAAATTCCAATTTTCACATTTATTTATTTTTATTATTATTATTATTATTATTATTATTATTATTATTATCATTTTATTTATTTATTTTTTAAATTTCCACATTTGAATGATTTCCAAGATTCCAATTTATATAATTTAATTTTCATAGTTTCTACTTCTCAAATAATTTTCAATTCCAATTTCTTTCAAATTTAATTTCCAAAGTCCCAATTTTCATAATTTAATTTTTAAAATTCCAAACTTTCAAATAATTTTCAAAGTTCCAATTTCTTTCAAATTTAATTTCCGAAATTTCAATTCTTAAATTTAATTTGTAAATCTCCAATTCTCAAATAAATCTCAAAATTCCAATTTCTTTCAAATTTCATTTCTAAAATTCTCATTCTTAAATTTAATTTCCACAACTCCAATTTTCAAATAATCTTTGAGACTCCAATTTTCAAATAAATTTCAAAAATCCAGTTTTCTCTCGAACAATTTTAATTCCACTCTAATTTTCAAATAATCTTTTGGTTATCTTAATTTCATATAAGCAAGAATGAATTTTCACAATTCTGAAATCATAAAATTTGTGAGACCAATTCATAAAAGATAATTAGGCCTTGGTGGGGGCCCAACATCAATAAAGTTTTACTTAAAATAAAATGAACTTGAGTGAAATGTCATGTGTGCCATTGGTGATTTCATATTCTGTTTGGTGATGCATGTGATACATTTTACGCTCCTTCTTATGCACTAACCCCATTTCATGATAGCGCGTTACTCACTTGCCGCCAAGGTATGCACCCATTATCACTCTAACCATTCTTCATGCTTTGTTTTGGCTCCCAGTGTATGATCATCTTTTGGTATCCACATTTAATCAATCAATTGCCACACGTGCTTCGTTTTATTAGTAGAGACCCATTTTTTTAAGGGACTTAGAGGGATGCTACGGTCTTTACCGTACCTTCTCAATAAGTAACCTGACCCTGAGCCTCGTTTTGGTTTTTCACAGACCACCTTTTTCGAACAAGGAGTTACACTTAGGGTTTTTTTTCTTATTTTTTTTTTACCATTTAAAAAAAAAATAAAACAAAAATAAGTGGCGACTCCAAGTCATTTTCTAAACAATAAATCATTTTTTCATAAATAAATGAAAAGAGAGTTTCGCCATCAAGTGGGAACACATGAGCCAAAATGCGGGGTCCACAGTTAGGTTTGATGTCTTATTCATGTAATCGGATATTTGTTTGAAATTTGTAATTTAGATGAATTCACTTTGGAGATGTATTTATTCTTAAAGGTAATTATTTATTTGGTCGGTCAAGTGATGAGACCTCTAACTAAAATTGATGTTAGAACTCTTAGTTGTGAGATGTTTCAAACTTATTCCAATATCAAGACATATCGAAATTACAGCATGCATACATGCATACATACATACATACATATATATATATATATATATATATATAAATGAATTTGATTGATAAGTCATTTGGAAATTATTATCCTTAGTCATGGATTGAGGGATTATCAATCAAATTCATTTATATATATATATATATAATATATATATAAATGAATTTGATTGATAAGTCATTTGGAAATTATTATCCTTAGTCATGGATTGAGGGATATTTTTAAATTTGATAAGGGGAATCTCTTAGAAATGTAGATATTCTCAAATTTTGTTTACACCTATATTCATTGAATTTGAGTAGTAGAGTTGTGAGTTGGAGTTAGAGTTGGTTGAATTAAGTAGTTGTTATTGGGCTTGAAACCGAGTCATTACCAATTATAGAATTCTCAAATTTGATCTTGGCCATGGTCAAGGCAAATAAGACTTGGCTGAGTGGGTCCAGTCTTGGCCAAATACTTCAAACCATGCAGGGAGAAGGCTATGGAAGATCATAAGAAGTGGCTGATGAGGAGTTCCTTATATAGGTTATCTTCTTTTTGGCTGGAAAAGGGCAAAGAGTAAACATTAGCATCATGGTGATGTGGAGATAGGTTCGGCTTGAATATATAAGCTTTTATGGATGGGTGCAAGTTTTGTAGGGGGAGGATATTGGAACCCATATCATGGGGCTTTTAGTCTTTCATGATTTGAATTTCTATGCTGGCGTAGATGAGGTAGTGGAGATGGCCTCCAGAAATGGATGATTCTTAGTAAAATCTTGTACTTTAGGAGAAAGAGGTGGACATTTCCCATCATCAAATTTGAAGACCTATGTCTCCATAAATGACCTATGTCTCCTGAGAAAAACTTGGCTACGGATTACCTGAAGCATGGAGGATAAAGGTTGGTTAACTAGTGGTGGTGTATGTGCAAATTGAATGAGGATCGTGTCATACACTATCTCTACTTTCTAAGACTTTTGATAAATGTACAACTAATAGGGGAATTAATTTTTAAAATGTCGTAGATTGGAAAATAATTCCAATTATACGACACTTATGTACATGTAGGAGTGAGAGTAGAAAAGCAATTAGTATTTTATATTTTAAGAGAAGCAAACCCATTTTCTTCTCTACCTCAAAACCCATTTTCCCGCAGGCTCACCATGGAGTGGAGCTCCATGCATCAACATCGATAGAAAGGAGGTGAAGTGCAAATCCGAAACACCATTGCCTCTAAGTGTTTTCTGTAAGTTTTGTAGTTATGTTCAATAGTGTGGTTATGTTTGGTTGTTGAGAAAGTGTAGGAAAGTTGAAAAAAAAATAAAGTTTTCATTTTTTTTTAACAATAAAACTGAGTAGACTAAAAATTATGGAGAAAGTTTATTTATTTATTTATTTATTTTTGTGGTTTCGCTTGTGGTGATTATGTTTGGTTTCCAAGAAAGTGTGGGAAATTTGAAATTTTTGTGGTTCTGCTTGTGGGTTAGCTTGTTGTGATTTTGTATGCTATGTAATAATATTTTAACTATTGCATTGGCATTGTATTTGTTATGTCTCAAACTGTGACCCAGTTATTGATTAACTGAGACAACCATTAGTTGTGATGTTGCTATGGTGTTGGCTCATGTGACAATTTAGGAAACAAAATAACACATTTTTGGTTTTGTGTTTTATGTTATTTGGTTTTTTAAAAAATAAAAATAAAAATCTCAAGTCTAACATATAGAATGAAGCATGAAATTTAGTTTTTTTTTAGACAATTTGATATGGTAATAATCATATCATATAGGAAAAATTCATGAAAACGAGAGAAAATAATGTTATGAAAATTATGATAATTGTTCCTATTTTTTGTTTTAAATATATTTATTGAATAACTAGGTTTAAACCTATCTTAAATTAACACTTGAATTTGTAGCTCAAGTATAAATTCTTGTTAGTCCTAGTTGACATTTAAATTCCTATATTTTATTATTATAATTTAAATATATTTGTTAAATAACTAGGTTTAGACCTGTCTTAAATTAAATTAACAATTAAATTCCTAGCCCAAGTATAAATTCCTATTGGTCCTAATTGACACTTAAATTCTTATATTTTATTATTATTATTATTATGTTTTAAATATATTTATTAAATAACTAGGCTTAAACCTGTCTTAAACTAACATTAAAATTCGTAGCCCAAGAATAAATTGTTGTTGGTTCTAATTGACACTTAAATTCCATCATCATCATCATCATCATCATCATCATCATCATCATCATCATTATTATTATTATTATTACACTACAAAACATTGCCATTCTCATTCTTCTTGGGCTACCAGTAGATGGAGTTGTAGTTACTGGTAGCATATGTCTAGATTGGAGACATGTATGTTATTCTTTATTAGTACTCACTCCTAGAGATACAGACATAGATGGGCAACGCCTTTATCTTACATGGTTGGGTCAGAGCTTCCTTACTTTGGCACTAGATGCTGATGAGGAGTTTATTCGATGTTATACTAGGGCTTATATCTTATAGCTTATTAGAGGTTTTCTATTTTCTGGAAAGTCTAGTGATAAAGTGCATCTTATCTTTTACCCCTTCTAGAGGATTTTGAGATTGTTGGTAGGTATAGTTAGGGTAATGCATGTTTAGCCTGGCTTTATCGACAGTTGTGTCGAGCCTCTTAGATTTATACACATGATATATTTGGCCCACTAATTTTGCTCCAGTTATGGGTATGAGAGAGGTTCTCATTTATTGCACCTCATCATTTACATATAGCTCCATATGATGACGAGTTATCTCCACCTCCATTGCCCATTCGGTATATATTATAATATTACCATAAATTTTACTATTATGAGGATACATGCATAAACTTAAATTATATGATTTATTTATTTATTTATTTATTTTTTGTTATTTTATTTTTATAGTTGGGGAGATGAGTTTCGTACTACTTCAATTAGCATGCACGTCTTAGCTCAATATAGGCACCATCTTGATCGACTTATAACATAGATCGTACTCCAGTTATGGTGCACTATCTCACCTTTGATATGTTTCCATATAGTTGAATGGCATAGATCTGATCGAGTATTATGGCAATTTGGATTTCGTCAAGGGATTCCTTAACCATGTGATAATGAGTCAATCTTACATAAATGTGATTTGAGAGGTAGACATGATGTTGATTGGACTACTCAACATGGAGACTACATTCAACGTTGAAGCTCTAGGCGTGAGCATATTGCTAAAGGCGAGATGGTTATAGGTCTACTAGTAATTCTCATGTCTTATCTTTTATTAAATTTATTTTATTTTTATAAGAATTTAATTTATCTCCTATTTGACTTACAAACTACCAGCATACATCAGATATATGATATTGCATCTCTAGATGATTTGCGCATTCATAGACTGTGTACTACTACATTAAAGGCCATACATGAGATCGATCGCTTAGATGCTCTATTTAGTGTTGATGCTACTACACAACTCTAGCCTTATTTAAGAGATGTACGACCCACAGAATGAGGGCCTCGTAAGAGGGAGATTAGGCATACACCAGTTGTTGTCCGATTGCGACCATCGACTGACACTAGTCTACCACCTCATCAGCAATTGATATCATCCATTGCTCGATCAGGATGAGTACGGACTAAAGGGGGAGGGGCTCATAGAAGAGAGACTAGGCATACATCTGTTCTTAGAGATGCACCATCGACTAACATCAGCCTGCCGCCTATTGAGAAGACTCCTATTACACCTATGGAGGTGCCATCTACCCCAAATGTAGTACCACTTTTTGCATCATCACCACAACCGATAGAGGCTACATTGGTTGATGAGAAGTTAGTTCATATAACAAATGATGATGAGCGAGGAAAAAAGAATGATCGTGGTTGAGGACGTGGTAGGAGACATGGTCGTCGAGCTCATTGAGGGGGGAGAGGGGGGGTTACATGTCAGCCCCATTGAGCCAATAGTGGAACATGTGTATCATGGACATCCACAATGGAAGAGGAAGGGTCCTTTGTGTGGTACACATTGAGGATGTTACTACATGACTTGTATTTTAGATACTGTTAGTATTTTGCATATCATTATTTTGGACAAATACTCAAGATGTATATTTATACTTGTTATATTTTGGATTGACTAACTTTTTATTAACATAAGTTCTATAGTATTCTACCTATTTTGGACTTATTTTACACAAAATAGTATTGTTACTATTTAGGAAAGGTGTTGATTTAATTGACATTTGGTTTACTTGTTTTGATTGGTTTTGGATTGAAATGTCAAAATATTGATTATAATGTATACGGGTGACAAACTTTAAACATATGGTTTTATACAAGGTTATACTAATTAAAAGATAGAATTTATTTTTTTTCCTTTTTTCGAAGGTGTCTCTTCAAGAGATACCTTTAGTATAAATTCAAAATTTTTCACTATGTATGAAAATTGTGAAAGGTGTCTCTTGAAGAGACACCTTCACCTTCGGTATAAATCCATTTTCTTTGGAATTGTAAAGGAAGACAAGAGACACCTTTAGTATATATTGGATTTTGTGGAATTGTGGAAGGTGTTTCTTCAAGAGACACCTTCAGTATAAATCAAAATTTTTTAGAATTGTAGAAGGTGTCTCTTCAAGAGACATCTTCAATATAAAATCAAATTTAAGAGGCATGTAGTATAAATTAAAATTTGTGAAATTATGGAAAGTATCTCTTGAAGAGACACCTTTAGTATAAATCTAGATTTTTGGGAATTCTAGAAGGTGTCTCTTCAAGATACACCTTCAATATAAAATATTCAAGAGACTAGTATAAATTAAAATTTGTGAAATTGTGGAAAGTGTCTCTTGAAAAGACACCTTTAATATATATTGGATTTTGTGGAACTAAGGAAGGTATCTCTTCAAACCTTCAGTATAAATCCAATTTTTTTGGAATTGTAAAAGGTGTCTTTCGAAAAGACACCTTCAATATAAAATCAAATTCAAAAGACAAATATAAATTAAAATTTGTGAAATTGTGGAAGATGTTAGCATATATTGGATTTTGTGGAATTGGGGAATGTATCTCTTCAAACCTTCAGTAAAAATCCATTTTTTTTGGAATTATAGAACGTGTCTTTTGAAGAGACACCATCAATATAAAATCAAATTTAAGAGGCACGTAATATAAATTAAAATTTGTGAAATTGTAGAAGGTGTCTCTTGAAAAGACATCTTTAGTATATATTAGAATTTTTGGAATTGTGGAAAGTGTTTCTTCAAAACACACCTTTACTATAAATTCAAATTTTTTGGAATTATAGAAGGTGTCTCTTCAAGAGACACCTTCAATATAAAATCAAATTCAAGAGACACTTATAGTATAAATTCAAATTTGTCAAATTGTGGAAGGTGTCTCTTGAAGAGACACCTTTAATATATATCAAATTTTTTGGAATTGTGGAAAGTGTCTTTTCAAGAGATGTCTTTAGTATAAATCTAATTTTCAAGAATTGTAGAAAGTGTCTCTTGAAGCGACACCTTTAGTTTAAATTCAATTATTTTAAATGCATATCAAGAATTTGAAAATTGTGAAAGGTGTCTTTTGAAAAGACACCTTGCATGTGGCAAAAAGTGTTGTAAATCTATCAATATTTTCCCAAGTACCATTTTTTAAGAATTATTCTTTGAAGTTGCTGTAGAAGCTAAAAAAAAACATAGTTTCTACTTTGGTCGTCTGGAGTGTTTTTCTTTGTGTGTGGCATAGAACATAGCTTTGATCATCTGTTTGATGCCAACATATGACATAGTCCATCCTATGCCCTTCCAAATAATGAACATGAATAACTGAACATAAATGGCCTACCATGGCTAAGATAAACATATACAATCTATTGCAATATGTTATGGAGGAAACAAAAAGGCAAATAGAGCCGCAAACTATAGGTTCAAACTATGTTTCAAATTATACCAAATCAACTTCTGTTGTACTATGATAAATTCCAAAAACCTTTTAAAAAAAATTAACTTAAAGGAAACCTAGTTGATTATATATCTAAAAAGTATATGATGTCAAAACAAATCAATCTAGACAAATTGTTGATAGGTTAGGATAAAAACTGTTGTTCTCTAGGTTCCTTTTTCCCTCTAAAATTCTCTTCTTTACTGACCTTCCATCTTTGAAATAGTTACACTTCTAGAACAACTCTCTGGCTTGTCTTTGTGTGAATCTAGCTCTAACACTTTATGATGAGTGGAAAATGCGGGTAGATTTGGGTTTGGTAGGGGCACAGTTTTGTTGGTGAGCATGGAGATAACAACTAACATTGTAAGCCTATTTGTTGCACTCTCCTGTACACACAAGAGAGCAATATGAATGCATCTCAACATTTAGGTCATTGAGTAGGAATCCTCTAGCATTTGATTCACTAGCTCCAAACTAGTACCTTTTTTCCATAACTCCCAAGCCTGTTTCTAGTTCATTTTAGGGTTGATTTACTTACGAGGTTGGTGTGAAAATTTTGGAAGGTTACACCGTGTGTTGTTGATAAAAATTGTAGAGATAAATATGAGATATAACAGACTTACATATCCTGCCAGGTTTTATGGCAATGGCACTGTGATTATGATAAAAGCTTTTGTTCTTCCGGCCGATCGCCATCTTCGATTGTCACGCCCCAAAACCCACTCCAAGGGTATGACAGTCAATATACACCTCAAGCTCGAAGGCTCAAAGTGGAAACAACACAAACTTTCATCTTATAATTGGAAATTTCCAACTACCAAATTGCTGTTCAGAGTAGTAAAATAAATAAATTTTAAAATCTCCAGATATCAATTTATAAAAACTAACACATCAACCTAAGTGTTATTGTCCAAATAACTCCAAACTCAAATAATTCAAAAAGGAAATAAATTTTAACATCTAAACAATGTCCAAAATTAAGAGAGTTTTAACAAATGTCCTAACAAGCCAATTTTCCTTCCTAACCATCACTTCTCGCTCGAATTGAGGGTACACGGAAAATTATCAACAAAGGGGGATAAACTCAAATCCTAATAAGGAACATTAACACAATTTCATGGATCAAATATTTTCAATTACACTTACAAATAGGAAATATAACATATACTCTTTTTATAAAACTTTTGAGTTAAACATGCTAATACATTTAAACTGTTCAACCAAACATTTTCATATATAGAAAAATCATTTCATATCCATTTCAAATCAAATATGTTTCAATTATCTTAACTCAAGTTATTAAATAACAAATAGTGCCTAGTTAAGTGGGACTTTACAAATGGGTGGCTAACCTCAATTGTTCCTTTTAAGATAGGCAGAACCAAATACTACTAGTATTAGTAATCTCTAACTAAACCCCTAGAGGCTGGGGTCCAAATCTATTACATTCCCCACCATGAAAATGTAAAGGTCAACTATTATATCCTGTTGACAAGGCCTGAAATGTCAACTATTATATCCCATTGACAATGGCCGAAGAAATCATAGTCAAATTCTTTATTTTATTTATTCAACTTACAAAAGCAGTATATCATATCTCCACAATTTTCATTTTTCATAAACAAAGAAATTGCTTAAATATTTTTTTTTTATGCAAAACATATACTTGATCCATGCATGAAAAAAATAAAAATAATATTTTTACACATTTCAAAATACAATATAAAAAGAAAATTATTTTCTTTTACAAAATTTGCATTAATTTCCCTTACCTCAAAAGAAGTCCTCAAAAACCTTGGAGGAAAAACAATTATGGAAAATCTACTCTTCACCTAACATAACATAAAGAAATAACTATTACTATACATTTGTAATTATAGGTTTAACAATCCTAAGTAAAATTTCTACATTGATTTCCAATGCCTTTTTTCCATCCATCCAATGCACATGCATCCTACTTTATTTTTATTATTATTTTTCTTTAGCGTAACACACCTACACGTACATGCACAACCTGCACTTTCAATTTTTTTTTCTATGCATTCATTTTTTACTGTTACTTTCTTTTACACTTCCATAAATCCGTAAACCCTACATTTTCTAGCCATTATTGAGTATAAGAACTACAAACCTATTATTATTATTATTATTATCAACATACATATATATTCTTTTCAATACCCTGCAACCCACCAACAACAAAAATTCAACTCTATTACTCCAGCGAAACGATTCCACTTTAACCAATTTCTTGCACATAGTTTTATTTCATTTATTTATTCTTTTTTTCCTTACAAATTGACACCCCAACATACAGTGCATCAAAACCTTTATATGTGTATAAATTATAACACACCTCCATCCTTTAGCTTGTCACGATTCTCTCTCTCTCTCTCTCTCTCTCTCTCTCTCTCTCTCTCTCTCTCTCTCTCTTTTTCATCTAAAAACTTAAAATTTCCCAATTTCCAAAAATAAATTAACCTATAATCTTAAGTTTCTAATATTTTGATCTTAAAAAATTTTAAAACAAACGAGCCCTAATCTAAATTAAAAATTTTCAAAGAATATCTAATGTGTTCAAAACTAAGTAATGAATCCAATATATTAATCTAGGGTTAGAATCTTACCTAGAAAAATTTGAACTTCAAACCCTAGACCTTCAAACCTTCAAGCCTACGTTCTTCAATTCTTTGATTTTTGGTTAATAGGGTTTTCTAAATAAAAAAGATAAGAGGAAAATTTAATTTATACCTAAAATTATTGATTGTAAAATGACTCTTTTACCCTTAATGAGTTTAATTAATTAATTTCTAAATTATTTTTTTGCCCTTAAAGTTAATTTTAGGGTGTTACACCAATAGTAGGACCCCAAAGCTATAAACATATGATCTCACTGAGAAAATTCCTTCCATGGCATACTCTGGTGGCATGTAACCACTGCATCCACAATAGAAGGTTCAGAACATTAGATTGAAAAAGAAAGCAGATAGATAAAGATGAGTCATGCTTACTATGTTCCAACAATCTTATTTGTATTTGCTTCTAATGCATTTTGCCCAAAAATTCTAGCCATGCCAAAATCAGAAATTTTGGGGTTCAAGTCATGATCAAGTAGGATGTTACTTACTTTTAGATCTCTATGGATAATTCTTAGTCTTGAATATTTATGCAAGTAAAGAAGTCCTTATGCAATCCCCTCAATTATATTATGACATCTTTTCCAGTCTAATATCATTCTTCTAACAATATCTGAAATTTTGGGTGAACACAACTCAACTAGAATATTGTTTCAAGAAGAAAAAGATAAGAAGATGAGAAAAAGTTATGCGGATGAAAGGAAGAAAAAAAAGGTAAGTATTCAAACCAAAGAGGAAGAAGTCCAAGCTTTTGTTGGGCATGAGCTCATAGATTAACATCTTTCTTCTCCCTTGATGTAGCTACCCAAAAGTCTAACAAGATTCATGTGTTGGAGTTTGGCAATCAGTATAATCTCATTTTTTAACTCCACCAAGCCTTGTCTAGTGCCCCTTGAAATTCTCTTCACTGCTATTTTTTGCCCCTCGGGTAGTTTCCCATGTAAAAAATAAGTCATAATCCATAAGGAAGCTTTAATTGAGGTACTAAAACAAAGAATGCCCTATTCCTATTACATGACATGGCTTAATGAATTTATAATTACCATATAAACCGGGCCAAAACCACTATTTCCAAGCTTATTTTCAGATGAAAAGTTATTAGTGGCAGCCACAATAGAATCAAAACTGAACGGTTTGAGATCATGAGCCCCCCTCTTTTCATCATGTTCAACATCTTTTGAATCACTAAAGCTATTTGAAGTTGTCAATTCATGCAGCATACCTTCCTCCATTTCTCACTCCCCCGTTATTCCACAAGTCGCAAGTTCAATTATCCAACCCATTAACAAATGGCATTACTATCATCAACAAAAGTTAAAAAAAATAGTACCTCTAGATTTTCTCCTTAAATAGTATAAGGAGCCTATAAGTTAGAAGACCACAAGTACCACTCCTGCAATAATGACCCATATCCACCAATTGTTCCCTACATAAATAGAAGTTGATAAATTTTATGGTTAGAGGCTTAGAGCGGAATTGAGTGAAAGAGAAAGAGAAAGATCAAGGGTCTTTTATGGTCTTGATATAGTTCCTCAATTGGTATTTTGAATTTTTTTTTATCACCTATTAGGGTTGTAAATTCGGTAAAAACGTTGGATTCATCAACTACTTTGCTTTGGTTACTTTAAGGAATACAAAATACAGAGAAACTCTTACCCGTAACTTATGATGAGGATAAACATAGAGTTCCTACTAATTTGCATCACCTACGTGAGCTTGTGTAAATTTTGTACTCCAAACCAACATCCATTTCCATTGGTGTATATAGTATTGCAAGTAGTATAAGAACAATCATACCTGCATATAGCTTGACAATCACTAAGGCCCAAGCTTGAATTTTCTTTTATTGATGATGGTGATCCTAATATGCGAACCGATTGCTTTATGAATCCATTTTTTCTAGTCCTGCAAGTGGGTGGGTTTTGCATTGCACACCCTAGATATTTCTCATACCCATCGCACACATCGTCCTTCATAGATACAGGTCTGTTAGTGTTAGAAAATCCTTTTCTCGAAATACCTACTCTGAAACAAATCCATTTGGAACCGAATAGTTAAAGTAAATCTTGTTTTGTTGATTTTCTTGCAATGATTCCTAGTGAAGAAATTAGAGAAAAAAAAAAAGAAAACACATATATTTAACATGGTTTGGTAGATTGCCTATGTCTATGGGAACAGGAAGGAAGACTTTCACTATATCAAAAATTAGGGTTACATAAAAGGGTATTTATACTAATCCTTAGGTATTGAAATTACAAAAATACCCCTAAACCATACTGCCGGGGGGGGGGGGCATTGCCCCCTACACCCACCCAACCTATCGTTTGCCCTTAACAATAAAAATACAAGCTTAAATGGCAAATGTTGTCATTCCTTAAGCATTTGCCCTTTTTTCTCCATATATGTCTTTCACTCAATATGAGCCACATACTACAACAATCTCCACCTTGGCGAATATTCACCCCCTTAAAAAAACGAGAAACATAGCTTATAACTCCACCTAGGACAATAGGTTGGGGCATCTCCTATCTAACATCTGGAGACATTAATCAAGTTCAATCAATGCTTGAACTTTTCTATGGTAAGAGGCTTTGTCAATAGTTGTACTGCATTCTCAAAGGTGTGAACCTTCTCAAGTAACAATTCACTAGAAGAAACCAATTCCCTAATCTTGTGAAACCTCACATCTATGTGTTTGGTCCTTGCATGATACACATGGTTCTTTACCAAATAAATGGCACTATGATTGTCACAATATAATTGAACTCCACCTTGCTGAATACCCAACTCCTTGACAAAACCTATAAGCCACAATGATTTCTTTGCAGCCTCAGCTATTGCCATATATTCTGACTTAGTAGTAGATAGTGCAACTAGAGACGGTATCATAGACTTCCAACAAATAGGTCCCCTACCAAGGGTGAATACATAATCTGTGGTAGACCTCTTGTCATCCAAGTCACTTGCATAGTATTCATCAACATATCCCTTAACTGAAAGATCACTCTGTTGTCTACAAAACATGATGCCATAGTCTATAGTACCCCTTAAGTATCTAAAAATCCACTTGACTGCAACCCAATGTAATCTTCTCAGATTTGATAAAAACTTACTCACCACACTAACAACATGTGAAAAATATGGTCTTGTACAAACCATAGCATTCATCAAGCATCCCACTGCAATTGCATATGGAACCTTTGACATGTCTTTCACTTCATCATTTGTCTTTGGGCACTAATTAGTAGACAATCTAAAATGATTCGCCAAAGGTGTACTTACTGGTTTTGCATTATCCATGTTGAACTTCTCCAACACTCTCTTGACATAGCTATGCTGAGATAACCATAATCTCCCTAAAGCTCTATCTCTATGAATCTCCATCCTAAGAATCTTCTTGGCCACACCTACATCCTTCATGTCAAACTCCTTACTCAAAAAGACTTCAACTTATTGACCTCAATCATAATTTTTGCAACAATTAACATATCATCCACATAGAGTAATGAAAAAATAAATGAATCATCATCTAGGCTCTTTACATAAACATAAAAACCATACTCGCTTCTCTTGTAGCTAATCATGATCATGTAGGAGTCAAATCACTTGTACCACTACCTTGGGGACTGCTTCAACCCATAAAGTGATTTCCTCAATTTACAAACCAAGTGCTCCTATTTAGGTTGAATAAACCCTTTTGGTTGTACCATATAGACCAAATCCTCCAAAATCACCTTGAAGAAAAGCTATTTTTACATCCATTTGCTCCAACTGCATGTCAAAATGTGCTACCAAACCCAACACTATCCTAATGGAAGTGTGCCTGACCATGGGGGGAAAAATATCATCATAGTCAACCCCTTTCCTCTGTGAGTAGCCCTTTGCTACTAAACAAGCTTTGAGTTTTTCACCATGTTTTTCTGAAACTGCTTCTTTCTTCTTATACACCCATTTACATCCTATTGCTCTCTTCCCATTTGGAAGCTCCACCAACTCCCATGTCTGGTTCTTATGCAAAGACTGCATATCCTCCATCATAGCACCCATCCATCTACTTTTCTCTTGATTGTGTATTGCCTCTTAGAAGGTAGTAAGATCCTCACTACTAGTAATTAGTGCATAAGAAACCAAATCTTCAAAACCATACCTAGTAGGTGGCCTGATAGTGTGTCTGTGTCTGTCTGTGGCTATATTGTGGTGCTGCTGATCTTCTGAACTAGAGCTCCTTGTATTCCAAGCATGATCCTCTAGATCATGGGTCTCTAATTCCACCTGTATCAATTGCTCGTTTCTACTGCAATTTTCTGGCTCCTATTTCTCTTCTTTCCGAGTACATTGTAACATGATTTTATCATTAAAAAAACCACATCTTTGTTGATTACCACTGTATTTGCCTTTGGATCCCAAAGCTTGAAGCCTTTCACCCCTTTTTGATACCCTAGAAAAATACACTATCTAGACTTCGCATCAAGCTTCGATCTCTCTTCATTAGGAATGTGTTCGTAGGCTGGGCACCCAAACACTCTCAAATCAAAGTAGTCTACCGCACTACCTTTCCATACCTCCTTTGCTACTTTCCCACCTAATGCTGCCTTAGGTGACCTGTTGATCAAGTAACATGCCATGTTCACTACTTCTACCCAGAATTTCTTTTCAAGCCCTGCATTCAATCTGAGACACCAAGCACTTTCAGTTATTGTTATGTTCTTTCTACTATTGTGTCTTATGTACTAGGAAATGTCTCTTAATCTCATGTTGTTCACACAATTCCGTGAACTTTGTATCTATATACTCAATACAATTATCTGACGTGAGGCATTTTATCTTCATCTCTGTCTGGTTTTCTACTTCAACTTTTCACAACTTAAACTTGGCAAATGTATCTGAATTGTGCCGTATGAAGTACACCCAAACCTTTCGTGAGTAATCGTCAATAAAACTCATAAAATACATATTTCCTCCCAATGATGCTATCCTTACTGGTCCCCAAACATCTGTATGGACATAGTTAAGAAATCCATCTGTCTAGTGTGTGGCTGTCTTGAACTACACTTTATTTTGTTTCCCAAAAACACAATACTTGCAGAAATCAAGTTTACATGTTTGATGCCCTTTAACAGATTTCTTTTATGAAGCTCTATCATTCCACGCTCAACCATATGCCCTAACAGCATATGCCACAAGACTGTACTGTTTAACTTAGACTTTGCGGTTGCAACTCCATCCACAACCATGGTACTTAACAATTTATAAATATTTCCTGCTAGCTTATGCCCTTTCATCACTGTCATAACACCTTTACTCACCTTCATTATTCTACTTGTAGACTTGTTACTAAACTCGTTATAGTCTAAAGTCCCCAAAGAAATCAGATTCTTCCTTAAATCAAGTACATGTCTAACATCACACAATGTTTTAACAACACCATCAAACATTTTAATTATGATATTCCCTATTCCAACAACTTTAAATGAAACATCATTACCCATTAGAACAAAACCACAATTTACTAACATGCATATGTTAAACCAATCTTGATTGGGTGTCATATGATAAAAGCATGCTGAATCCAAAATCCAAGAATCTGTAAGACGATCTGAACTGGATGAAACCGACAACATATCACCATCACCACTCTCAGAGTCTTCTTTTGCCACTACATTTACAGACTTTGATGAACCCTTTTTATTTCAGATACCAAGCCCCCTTTTTTTTTTCTTTAGGCAATCTCGTTTCATGTGCCCCTTTTTTCCACACTTATAACATTGTGTGTTCTTTCTCTTCCTGGATTTAGATCGATATTTATTGTTACTTGATTCACTCCGAAAATTGTTTCTCCCACATTCCTAATTACTCTTTGCCACAAGCCCTTCACCCTTAGAACTCTCATCATTGGTTTTTTTCCTCTGATTAAAACCTAAAAGAACACTTGTGATTTCCTTCAAATCAAGTGTTTTTTCCCCCCACATCAAAGTTTTAACCAAATTTTTATACGTAGTAAAAATAGGTAGGGAATTCAGTAACATCAACGCCTTGTCTTCGTCTTCGAACTTCACATCAACTCGCTTCAAATCACTGATGATCTAATTGAACAAGTTGATATACTGGCTTAGATCTGAGTCATCTGCCATCTTAAGACCATACAGTTTCTGCTTAAGAAACAACTTTTTTGTCAACGACTTAGACATATACCAACTTTCCAATTTCAACCAAATTGTTGTTAGTGATTCCTCATCCATGATATGGTATGTCACATCATCATCCAAACAAAGCCTGATAGTTGCCATAGTTTTTGCTTCCAAATCCTTCTAATCTATGTTGTTCATTCCTTCTGGTTGTTTTCTGTATAATGCCTTCACCATACCTTGTTGCACTAACAAATCCTTAACCCTCCTTTACCATAGACTAAAATTCCCAGATCCATTGAAATTGACTATGTCGAACTTCGCAGAAGAAATCCCAAACATCGGAACCTTGCCCTCTAATACCAATTGTTGATTTTCTTATAATGATTCTTAGTGAAAAAATTAGAGAAAAACAAAAGAAAACACACAGATTTAACGTGGTTCAGTAGATTGCCTGCATCCATGCGAACAGGGAGGAATACTTTCACTCTATCAAAAATTAGGGTTACATAAAAGGGTATTTATACTAACCCTCAGATATTGAAATTCTAAAAATACCTCTAAACCATGGGAGGCATTGCCCCCCACACCCTCCAACCTATCGTTTACCCTTAACAATAAAAAATATAAGCTTGAATGGCAAATATCGGAGTGAAACAATGGAATTTGCCTTTTTTTCTCCATATGATCCACATACTACAACATGTTTGCATTCGAAAACCTATTAAAACTGTAGATGTTATTATGAGGGTCAAAGCCCAACCAAGGAATGAACTCAAAAGCTCCTATATTTCAAGGTTCCACTGCTTCAGTAGGTACCCTCTCGACGTTTCATCACCAATTCTGTGCCATTCCATTCTAGAGTAAAAGTCCAAGGAGCAACCACTTGTTTGTTTATCCATGAAGTGACCGTTTCGCCCAGTTTTCAAGTTGATGGCCAGTTTCATCCCAAGCAGGAGGGTGTTTGTAGGATTATCGAAACTTTCCCCAAGCAGAGTAGTTGTTGAGTTTCTGGCTACTTGATTGGAATTCAGGACAATTGGATCACCCCCACTATGCATGATCATCAATTTTCCATCTGCATCCAGTGTGAGGTTTGCATCGGTACAGGATATAGGCTTGTCTTTGTTAGCAACCCAAACTTTCTCCTTTTGAGCATCAATAGTGAACCATATTCCTAAATAACTGCTAGATTCTAGGCTGAAGAAGCCTAAAGTAAAGTCCCTTTTGCAGAAACCAGTAATTTTTTTGAGAATTAAAGCTCCTCCCTAGGTTTGACGGTGGCTATCTATGCACTAGAAATGTAAGGCGGTACTCCCAACCACATACATGACAAACATAGAGACAAAATTGCATTGCTAAGGCACATGCTACTTTCCATTTTTGTTATTCCAAGTTTTGCATGTCTATGCTTTCATGCTTTGTCATCTACGCTTACTAGTCTAATTATGGATATTGCTTGGAGAGTATGGACATACTTCTCCTTTGTCCATTTTTTTTTTTATATAAATGAATCTCTTGAGATTCATTTCAAGTAGGTAGGGGAGAATTTTCAGCCTTTCTTTGGAAAGCAGCCTAGTGCCAGATTTTGGGTGGGGACCAACTGATGAGACTTACTAATGAGACTTGAGAGAAGGGTGAGCATTTCTGTTCCTTTTCTTTGGGCTTTCTTGGACTTTTCATCACAACATTGTCAAGGAAAAACTCATAAAAGTTTGAAGAATAGCTCCCTCTTCTTATTATTATTTTTTTTCTCTCTATGGATTTAATTTGTTAATTTTTCTAATTAGAGATGCAAGAAAGATAAGGTTGGGTAGGGCTCCCCATCCCTATTCCATTTGAGGGCATGAAATTCCCGCTAGGGGAATCCTGGTTCTGTGCTTATTCCTGAATCTTGGAATTCATATTCAATTATTTTCTTAAGTTTTTGAAATATAAAATTATGTGTATTATATAAACAATCAAGGCAGGTTGGTTAGGGAAGGGAGTAGGACCTCATCCCCACTTTAGGTTTACTAAAATTTTCTCCAATCTCCATTCTGACTTTGATTATCATTTCGTACTCATTTTATCAGGGTGGGGTCCCCATAAGAAGTCATCCGAATAGTGTGTTTTTTTGCTTGTCATGCCATTAGTCATCTAAGCATTCATCTCGTGATATTGTCTATAAAGATATCTGCATGTGGGATTCGTGAATTTTGCATTGTAACACAATCACCATGTTTAGGCATTGTCTGTTTATGTTGTAGATGAAGCAAGATTGCTACAATTCATGATTCCAAATATACATAAATACATCGTATGAATGAGAATTATGGTCCAAATTGAAATAAATTATTAAACATGTACCATTTTATTGGGTAGGGTTTTTTTATTTTAGATCCATAAGTATAGGTATCATATCCCTTGAATTGTGCAAATTTATTTTCATATCTAACTTTTAACATTGTTTTTAAAAAACACTTTTATTGCAATATTTAGTAGTAATGAATTAAATAAGTAATAATAATTATCTTAGTGCTTAACCTTAAACATGTTTAATTAGAGGCTAAAACTAGTTTAACGCTAATCTTATATAATTATGAATTAAACTTTGATTAAGGTTAAGTATGATTAGTTAACAATTTAAGCATGTCTATTATGTTCTTGGAGGTTAATTAGAATTAAGAAAACTTAAGGGACTAATGGGCAATACAAAACATAAAATATCACAAGTAAAGGGACTAAGTTGCAATTTGGAGAATTGGTAGTTAGTGGCAACCTTAGAGCTTGCCACCTCATGCATGCTAGCTTAGGAATCACTTTATAAGGGTTGCTAGCCCTCATTTCCAACCCTATCTTTGCAGCAATTCGGTAGGTCTAGAGAGAGAATCTAGAGAGAGAAAGTGAAGAAATCAAGGTAAGGAAGAAGATAAAGTTAGTGATTTTAGTAAATTTAGGTTCCAAATGATCTTTTAAAACAAATTAACAATATAGTTTGTTTAAAAATTGAGTTTAATTAGGTATAAGCATGTTTTTATTATAAATTAAAGTTAATTGGGGTTTTAAGTATTTTAATTTAAGTATATTTTGACGAAATAATAAAAATGCTTGTTTGTTTAGTTTGCTTTAATTGAAAAATAGATTAGTGAATCATGTGATTAATTAGGTTTATTTGAACACTTGGAGCCTGCTAATGGAATAGGTTTAAGGAAAATCAGAATAACCAATGTATCCTAATTAATTGGGAATATCAGTATGCATAACATAAATTGTTTAATTCACCTTAAATTTGATTTGAAAACCTAGGTAGTACGCAACCCTCTGCACGCCTCTGAAGAGACGGGGCGCTTCCATGCAAGGTGGTCATCACCTCCACACATGCACTACCTCGACGTCTCAGGGGTTTTCCTATGGTGAAACCTCTCAAAACTCTCAACACTTAGTAGTCGACTAAAGTGCACAATGAGTGGTGTGGGTGCATCCGAAAATCCTATGAAGGTAAAGTGGAAAAAGAAACACACTAATCACATAAATATCCATGAAACCTGGCTCTGGGCTATATAGGTCTTCAAAGATTGGACTCCAATCAACATCAACATGACGGCCTCCTCTAGAATGCTCTAAAACATCGATATAGCCCGTCGCTAGACCCTACTCCTAATCGCTAGCTTGGTCGAAGAGAAAACAAAGCAACAAATCTCATATCAAATACGAGATCAAGGAAAACAAGGTCGACCGAGACTAGGGAGTTGGAGGTAAGGGGATAGATGTGTATCCCACACAGACAAACAATACATGCATCACACAGAGGAAGAGCAATCATGAACCAAGCAGTCATGCAAAGAACAGGTATATAACTCATATCTACACACAAGCTAGGCAAAAATATGATAAGCAAGATAGGAATAGAACAAGAATAGACGATATGTCGAGATAAACAAGATAATATATAACGAATAGAATCAATCATGCCAAGATGAATGAGATATACAAAAATGAGAATATACATGTCCAAGAAAGCAAAATAATCATATAACAAGAAAAGTCAATATGCTAAAGTAGGTAAGAGAATCAATCGATGTAATCAACATGTCAACATCACAAATGAACATAATAGCCAAACATATATTACAGACAAACATATCAAAGCTTTCAACGTGTAATCAACAACCAATCATACCAAGACACATAGAGAGGGGTATCCATTGATCGACCAATCAAACACCACCTTCCCCTCAACTCGAGTTCAAGTTTAACCCTTTAAAAATCCCCAGTGGAGTCACCATTTTATGGACCCCACATTTTGCTTGATGCGTTCTCACTCAATGGCGAGCTCGATTTTTATTTTGTTTGGTGAAAAATTGATTTTTAGAAAAAGACTTGGAGTCGCCACTTATTTTTGTTTTATTTTTAAAGGGAAAAACAAAATAAGAAATGAAAACCTTAAATGTGACTCCTGAAGGAAAAAAGGGGTCTGTGAAAAACTGAGTCTAGGTTCGAGGGTCAAGTTACTCATTGGGAAGGTACGGTGGTGAGTCGTAGCACCCCTCTAAGCCCGTATACGTATGACCTCTACTAAACGAATTGAGGAAATTGTGGCAATTAATTAATTAATTATGGATACCAAGAAAAATAATCAATATACAAGTAATGGTGAAAATTAATATGCACAAAAACAATGATGAAATCTAATTACAAAAATACACAAAATAAATAATAAGAGGATTATGCAAAATGATTTATTGAATTAAATAAATAAAAGATATTAAAAAAAAGTTTTAAAGAAATTTCAAAGGATTTTATTAAAAATGATTTTGAATTAATGATTTCCATTTATTTACTTATAAAAAAGAATCAATTTATTTTCTCAATTTCAGTTTTATTCAATTTTCAAAAAAGCTATTTACACTTATTGTATCAAAAGAATTTATTACTAAATTTCAATTTGGGCACAAAAATTATTTTTACTTGCTTTTACTAGAAAATGATGAATTTTTATAATTTTATTTACAAAAGTATTTAGATTCATTTTCATTTAAAAGAGTGACTTTTATGAATTATTTAAAATGACATAACTTTATTTGCAAAAGAAATTTTAATTAAAAAGAAAAACAAAGATTTAAATTCTCTATTTCTGATAAACACTTTTAATCTCATTTTAATTAAGGAAAAATAATTCATTTGAAAAAATATTTTTAAACAATTTTACTAAAAATTAATTTTTGGATCAACTTTATTTACAAAACAATTTTTGGACAATTTTTATTAAACAAAGAAATTTTTTAACAATGTCATTAAAAACCATTTTTCGAATTCTATTAAAAACAATTTTTTTGGATTTTTCTAAATGCATTTTTCTAAATTTTTATAAATAATAATAAAAAACTTTCTTTTATTAAAAAGAATATTTTAAAATTATTTTTTTATTAGAACATATTTACCGAATTATTCCTCTCATTTAAACAAAATTTCTAATTTGTTAATGTTCAATTTTGTACATACTCAATAAATATATACAAACAAATATTTACAAGAACTAAGTAAAATAAAACCAAATAAAAGTGGGAAATAAAATATGTACCCAAATAAACTTACAACAAGCTCCATGCATCATCAATTCGTACTCAGCCAACAAGATTGCAGAATGGGTCCATGCAAAAACAAAAATAGCATAAATGTAAATATCCAGAAATGTATAAAATCCCAAACAATTATTCAAACCCAAATTCCAATTTCAAATTAGTCTCATAAATTTCGTCAATTAAAATGAGCCCAAATTACTATAGGTCTTAACCCAGAACATCCAAATTAATAACAAAAAATACAAACACAATCAACAAAACCTAAAATTGGATAAATTAAAATAAATTCTACTAGACCTAAATTTAATATTTTATAATCTAAGCCTAGTTTAATATACACCACAATTGTCCCATGTCCAAATTAAACAATTCAAATTGGCCAAGCCCATATCAAATATTCAAATAATCCAACAAATCACACCCACATTATGGGCCCCAAAATTCACATCAATTAACAAGCCCACATAAAAAAAAATACATGGTCAAGAGAAATAATATTTCAAACCCAATCAAATAAGCCCAAACAAATAACAACTTAACAATAGGCCCAAGTCCAAATAAACAATATGCAATTGATATAATCCAAATATCCCCAAATTAATCACCAAATACAATATGCCCACAAACCCAAATGAACAAATTTCAAATTAATTCACTAACAATAAATTAAATCAAATTATGTATTAATCTACCAACAACAAATTAATCCCAAATTTCATCTTGATTCAACAATCCAAATTTCACAAACAATAATTAGTATTAAAATAAAATAAAATAACAACAATAACAATAACAATAACAATAACAATAACAATAACAATAACAATAATAATAACAATCACAATAATAATAATAATAATAATAATAATAATGATAATAATGGGAAATGGATGAGATGGGAAGGGGGTCACCGACTGGTAGTGGCTCGCTTGGGGTGACTAGTTGGTGGCCCTATCGGCGACAGTGAGGGTGGACGGGTTTTCGAGAAGCAAAATAAAATAAAATAAAATAGGAGGAAGAAAATGGGAATGGAGGGACGCCGAAAAAGGCGTCGACTAGAGTGGGCATTAGGATCGTGCTACTGGAAGGGAGGTATGGTGGAGTGCTGTAAAGGAGGAAGAAGATGGAGAAGGAAAAAAAAAAAATCTAGGGGCCGATGTGTGGGAGTTCAGGAGGGAGAAGAGAAAAGGAAAAAAAATGGGAAGATCTAAGGGTGGGGTGCTGGTCGTGTGATAGTGAATGAAGAGGGAAGGCCCAAGATGGAGAAAAGCCTAGGGAGCTCCAAAAATTAGAGGGGCGGCTGTCTTCCTAGTTAGCGGAGAGATAAGGGGAAAAAAAAAGGGGGAGAGGGGAGAAGTCTTGGGAATTGGGGGGAAAAGAAAATGGGGGGAAGGGGGAGGGCGGAGGGCGACGGCCAAATGGAGTTTTTGGGGAAGAGAGAGAAGAGTGGGAGGGAAAAATGAAAAGTGGCCAGTGGTGAGGAATATGGGAGGAGAGAGAAGAAGTGGGTGGGCGAGGGTAGGTGGAGGAGAAAAAAGAAGAGAGAGGAGAGAGAAAAAATAAAATAAAATAAAATAGTAAATAAATAAAATAAAAATATAAAAATATAATACAATATAATATAATAATAATAACAAATAAAATTAATAAGTAAAAATAAAAAATAATAAAAATAAAATAAAATAAAATAAAATAATAATTTACAAAATAATGAAAACTAAAAATTAAAGGTTGAATGGGCCTAAAATAACACATGTAATTGGGATTTAAAATTGGGTTCAAAATTAATTTAAAAATAAAATTGGGACAAATTTTTGGGTCTACAATTTGATATTTAATCTTTCATAAATTCAAATTGATAATGATTTAAATTTGTTTTACCAATTAATTGTAAAGTTGATAAATACTAAATCAATTCTTTTCCATATATTAATGTTAGTAAATTTGAAAAAAAAGAAAAGAAAATTACTTTATAAATTTATATGGTAAAATGGATCTAAAATTAAAACTTTTACCTTTATATTAATGTTAGTAAAAATCAGAAAATCACTTTGGAAATTAATTTGGTGAGATTGTGTGAAATAAATTAGAATTTTTTTAATTTCTTTTTGTATATTAATAAAACGAGAAAATTATTTTATAAATTAATTTTTTAAGGTTATGTGGCACAATTTTTTTATATATTAATTCTTTGTAAATTGACATTAATAAAATCAGAAAAATGCTTTATTTATTAATTTTGTAAGAAATAAATTTTAAAAAAAATATTTTTTAGTTTATATGTTAATTTTTTATATTAATTGCTAAAATCAAAAATTATTTTTTTTAATTAATTGAATCAAATTTTTGTATCTCATGTTAAATTCTTTGTATTAATGGTAATAAAATTAGAAACATTTTATAACTAATTTTGCAAGATTATGTAAACTAAATCAAATTTTAGATCATATATCAACTTCTTTTTTTTCTATATTAATGTTGATCAAATAACAAAACAATTTATTTAAATTAATTTGTAATGTGAATTAAATATTTTTTTGTTGACTTCTTTGTAATTAAAGTTGATAGAATAAAATAAAATATTTATTTTATAAAAATTTTGTAAGCTTGTAAATTAAATAATTTTTTTCATTTATTTTATTTTATTTCTTTCTTTACTAATTCTTTGCATAATGTTGGTAAAATCAGGAGCTTATTCCATTAATCAATTATGCAAAGTTCTATAACTTAATTAAATCAATTTTTGTCTGGTAAATTGATGTTAGTAAACCACAATTTTGTTTTAAAATTGAGTTCTATAAGATTATAGCGCCAAATCAGAATTTTACACTATAAATTGACTTATATAAAATAGATATTAATAAAACTTGAATTTTGTCTTGTAAATTGATTATTTATAAAATTTGAAATAATATTGTTTAATTGGACGTCACTCATACAAATAAGATTATGTGTGTCGTAGACACTTCTACATTATTTTCTCATAATCCACCATGGTTCTTTAACATGCATGTATTATGATGTATTATTATCCACTTTTGATATTGTATTTATAAAAATTAATTAATTGAACATACAAATCTCCTTAGATCACTAATGGAGATCAAATAACACCAAGGCTTAGAGGGAAGTCCTTATAGTACTTAAGGAATAAAATTAGTGACAACTCAAAAAAAAAAAAAAAAACCCTTTTTTGATGTTAGAACCCTTAGTTCTGAGATGTTTGAAACTTAGACATTCCAATATCAAAGCATATTGGAATTACAACATGCAATATATATATATATATATATATATATATAAATGAATTTGATTGATATTTGAAAATAAGTCATGGATTGAGGGATATTTTTAAAATTGATATGGGGAATCTCTTAGAAATGTAGAGATTTTCAAATTTTGTTTACTCCTATTTTCATTGAATTTGAGTAGTAGAGTTGTGAGTTGGAGTTGGTTGAATTAAGTAGTTGTTATTGGACTTGAAACCGAGTCATTATCAATTGTAGAATTCTCAAATTTGATCTTAGATTGATCATGGCCATGGTCAAGGCAAATAAGACTTGGTTGAGTGGGGCCAGTCTTGGCAGAATACTTCAAACCATGCGGGGAGAGGGCTATGGAAGAGCATAAGGAGTGGCTGGTGAGGGGTTCCTTATATAGGTTATCTCCTTTTTGGCTGGAAACGGGCAAAGAGTAAACATTAGCATCATGGTGATGTGGAGATAGGTGCTGCCTGAATATATAAGCTTTTATGGATGGGTGCAAGTTTTATAGGGGAGGATGTTGGAACCCATATCATGGGGCTTTTCAGCCTTTCATGATTTGAATTTCTATGTCAGTGTAGATGAGGTGGTGGAGATGGCCTCCAGAAATGGATGATTCTCAGTAAAATCTTGCACTTTAAGAGGAGGTGGACATTTCCCATCATCAGATTTGAAGACCTATGTCTCCTGAGAAGAACTTGGCTATGGATTACCTGAAGCATGGAGGATGAAGTTTGGTTAGCTGGTGGTGTTATGTGCAAATTGAACGAGGATCGGTCATTGTAGACCCTCAATTTTGTCTTCTTATCACATGTCCTATTAGATACTTGTTCAATACTTTACAGTAGCTCCTTGGTGGCCCATAGCTACTCATACTACTTACCTTTTTTTGAGCCACATTGGAGACATTGGTTGAGGGATTTATCTAACCCCGTTGTGACTCTTGGCAGCCCTAATTTAGACTTAGGCCCACTTAGGCACCCTAGACCCATTTAGATACACTTGGCCTATTAGGCATCACCTTAGGCCCATTTAGATGCACTTGGCACCTTCTAGCTTACACACATTCACCCTAGGTTACTTAGACAATATTTCAGAATAGATCACTTAGACACTTCTTTTGGCATAGCCCACTTAGGCGTGTTCTTGATTTTGGTTACTTCATTTTCCGAGATAGGATGAGTATTGGCTTGACTATTTATTGCATGAAATGAATTTTTTTTTTTTTTGAGGGTTTGAGTTTGACATTTAAATTATTATAATTTGTTGCATTACTTTAATTTCTAGATTTTTTCTAATTGCATACGTCTGATATTTATTTTTATACCCTTATCAATTTATTTGTTTATTTACTTACTTATTCATTTATTCTTTAATTCCATGAATTGACATTTTGGATATTTGTGGCTATGTGATTTGATTTTCTATTTTATTTTATTCTATTTCTAATTACATGATTTCTTATCTTAACTTTATTTTTAATTTTGCATGAGACTTGGAGCCATCAAGGAAAGGAGATCACGACCAAATAGGAAAACTTGGAAGGAATCCGAGCTGCATATAGAAAGTGGGCAGATCACGGCTTTAAGAACGAATCTGGGCTGCACATGATCACGGCTTTAAGAAGATTGAATCCTCATTTACAAGAGGTTGTGCGAGCTGAGGTGCTGAAGCTACTTCAAGCAGGTATTATTTACCCTATATCTGATAGCTCTTGGGTGAGTCCTACTCAAGTGGTACCAAAGAAGTCAGGGATTACTGTGGTTTAGAATGAAGAAGGAGAAGAAATTACTACACGCCTCACTTTAGGGTGGAAGGTGTGTATTGATTATAGAAAGTTGAATGCAGTAACCAGGAAAGATCATTTTCCATTGCCATTTATCGATCATGTGTTGGAGAGAGTCTCTGGCCATCCGTTCTACTGTTTTTTGGAAGGGTATTCAGGGTATTTTCAAATTGAAATTGCTGTGGAAGATCAGGAAAAGACCACTTTTACATGTCCATTTGGAACATATGCTTACAGAAGAATGCCTTTTGGTTTATGCAATGCACCTGCAACATTCCAAAGATGTATGTTGAGTATCTTCAGTGATATGGTGGAGCGAATTATGGAGGTTTTCATGGATGACATCACCGTATATGGAGGTACATTTGAGGAATGCTTAGTCAATTTGGAAGCGGTTTTTCACAGATGCATTGAAAAAGACTTGGTGCTCAATTGGGAGAAATGCCATTTTATGGTACATCAAGGAATTGTCCTTGGCCATATCATCTCCGAAAAGGGAATTGAAGTTGATAAAGCAAAGGTGGAGCTTATTATCAAATTGCCATCCCCAACAACTGTAAAAGGAGTAAGGCAGTTCCTTGGCCATGCAGGCTTCTATAGGAGGTTCATCAAAGATTTTTCAAAGCTTTCAAAACCTCTTTGTGAGCTGTTAGCTAAGGATGCTAAGTGTGTATGGGATGAAAGATGTCAAAATAGCTTTGACCAACTGAAGAAATTTTTAACAACTCCAATAGTGAGGGCCCCTAACTGGCAACTACCTTTTGAACTAATGTGTGATGCCAGTGACTTTGCTATAGGAGCTGTGCTTGGTCAAAGAGAAGATGGGAAGCCCTATGTGATCTATTATGCAAGCAAAACATTGAACGAAGCCCAAAGGAACTACACAACTATAGAGAAAGAATTGTTAGCTGTGGTATTTGCCTTGGACAAATTTCATGCTTATTTGGTAGGGTCTTTCATCATTGTTTTCACTGACCATTCAGCCTTGAAGTATTTATTAACAAAGCAAGATGCCAAAGCAAGGTTGATAAGATGGATTCTTTTGTTACAAGAATTCGATCTCCAAATCAGAGATAAGAAAGGAGTGGAGAATGTGGTAGCTGACCACCTCTCAAGGTTAGCTATAGCACATAATTCCCATGTCTTGCCTATTAATGATGACTTTCTTGAGGAATCACTTATGTTCCTTGTAAAAACTCCTTGGTATGCTCATATTGCTAATTATCTAGTTACTGGTGAAATTCCAAGAGAGTGGAATGCACAGGACAGGAAGCACTTCTTTGCAAAAATTCATGCTTATTATTGGGAAGAACCTTTCCTTTTTAAATATTGTGCTGATCAGATCATAAGGAAGTGTGTGCCTGAAGAAGAGCAACAAGGGATTCTAAACCATTGTCATGAGAATGCATGTGGAGGCCACTTTGCCTCTCAGAAAACAGCTATGAAGGTGTTGCAATCAGGGTTTACTTGGCCATCTCTTTTCAAAGATGCCCACATCATGTGTAGAAGTTGTGATAGATGCCAAAGGCTTGGAAAGCTGACAAAAAGAAATCAAATGCCTATGAACCCCATACTAATAGTTGAGCTATTTGATGTATGGGGCATCGACTTTATGGGACCTTTTCCAATGTCTTTTGGTAATTCTTACATCTTGGTGGGGGTGGATTATGTTTCTAAATGGGTTGAGGCAATCCCTTGTAAACAAAATGATCATAGAGTGGTTCTCAAGTTTCTGAAAGAGAACATTTTTTTAAGATTCGGGGTACCCAAAGCTATAATCAGTGATGGAGGTTCTCATTTTTGCAACAAGCTTTTTGAAATTTTATTAGCCAAGTATGGAGTGAAGCATAAGGTAGCTACACCTTATCATCCACAGACTTCCGGGCAAGTTGAGCTAGCAAACAGGGAGATAAAGAACATATTGATGAAAGTGGTGAGTTCAAGCAGAAAAGATTGGTCTATTAAGCTTCATGATTCATTATGGGCATATAGAACAGCTTATAAGACTATTCTTGGCATGTCCCCCTATCGTCTTGTCTATGGCAAAGCGTGTCATCTCCCTGTGGAAGTTGAATACAAAGATTGGTGGGCAATCAAAAAGCTGGATATGGACTTGATCAGAGCCGGGGCAAAGAGGTGCTTAGACCTTAATGAGATGGAGGAATTGAGAAATGATGCTTATATCAATTCCAAAGTTGCAAAACAGAGGATGAAGAAGTGGCATGATCAAATAATTTCCAACAAGGAATTTCGGAAAGGACAAAGAGTTCTACTCTATGACACAAGACTCCATATCTTTCCTGGAAAGCTCAAGTCAAGATGGATAGGTCCTTTCATTATTCATCAAGTACATATCAATGGGGTAGTGGAATTGTTGGATTCCAATGGCAAAGACACCTTTAGAGTCGATGGATATCGTCTCAAGCCATTCATGGAGCCGTTCAAACCAGAAAAGGAGGAAATCAACCTCCTTGAGCCACAAAAAGCCTAAGCAAATAAGGGTTTGATGGACTTGGTTTCACCAAAGTCCAAAATTTTTGTAAATTTTGTAAATTTTAAAGTTTTATCCATACTTTTGATCTTAATTTTTGATCTTAAATTGTGTATTTATTTGTAATTTCATCTTTTTGAATGATCTCAGGTGGGAGAAAATGCAAAGGAAGAAATCGGGAAGAAATCGGAGTGAAAACAAAGCAAAAACAGAGTGAAAACAGAGCAAAAATAGGGCTCTGCGAGATCTCGCAGCCAAAGAGGAATTCTCTACGAAAACGGCCATTTGTTGCGAAATCATTTCGCAACACATTTGACTCCTCTGCGAAAATTTTCGCAGCTGCGAATCCAAGAATGGCACACGAGTGCCACTCCGCAGCACAGGAGCCCCCATTTTTTAAACACTTTTGAGTAGTAGTTATTGCCTTTTAACCCAATTAACATGCTAAGGACCCTTGCAATCAATTCTAATCAAATTGTGTTAAGTTTTGGTGTTTTCATAGCTTTTTGATCACCAAAGCAATATGAAATTGAGGAGAGTTATTTGGAATCCTTGGCAAAGCAATGGAAAGAGCAAAAGCATGAAGAACCAAAGCTTTGAAGTCCTTTGCCATAAGCAAGTCCGGAATGCAAGGAGGGGAAGCAAAGAGAAATCTGTCATGAAGCATTCTTGATGACAATCATGTCAGCTACTTTTGGAGCACTTTCCGAAGTCCAATTTATGCATGCTATATTTCATTTTAAAGCTTAGGAAGTCAACAATACAATGCTTCAAACGATGCACAATTCGGAGTTGAAATGAAGGAGTTACAGCCATTGGAAGCCGATCACTCCAAGCTAAAGGAAGACTTTTGCACAGTGTTGCGAAATCACCCTTTTGTTGCAGAATGATTTCGCAGCCTTTTTGCACAGTGCTATGGAATTCCTCCTAAAGTTTCATGACACGATGGAAGGCGGCCACCACAAGCTGAAAGAATATTTCGCAGCGGTGCGAAATCAGCTGGTTGCTACGAAGAAATTTCGCAGCCCTTTTTGTACATCTGCGAAATCTCGCAGACCTCATTTTCACCTGCGAATTGGTCCTTAGTGCTTCCCGATATTTGTAACCGACATTTGGAGATATTTTTCTTCAGATTTTTTGCTGTCTAAATCCCCAAATTCTCCTTGTATCCCACCAATTATAGGATTCCTTAGCTTTTAAGTTAGGGAAAAGGCTAAATATCCATGTAATAGCTATTAATGTAATATTCATATAAATAGAGCCCGAGGAGCCTGTTCTGAGGGTGATGAACCTTTTGTAAAAGTTTAAAAGAAAGTAAAATACAGAGCTTGAGCTCTGCCTTACCTTCTCACTTTGATTGTATTTTTTTCATTTACTAAGTTATGCACTCTCTGAGGAGGTTTCCCCAAAGAATGAGTAACTAAACTTTTAGTTCCTTGGAGCTAAGGTTGCCGGGAAAGGTTCCAAGTGCAAGAGTTAGTAACTTTGTGGTTTCAGCTATGAATGAAGAGAAAGTGTGTCCCGTGAATGGTTTCTATATTTTTAGTTAACTTAAAACGCCTTGGAGTCACCTGGGCTAACACTTGGTAAGGCAAGTGATCTCTATCCATGGAGATGCACTAGTTTACCCCTTGCGAGCCTTTGGGAGGTGACTTGAAGGTAAGATTTTCTAGAATAGCCAACACTTGGTAAGCTTTTGGACTCCATAGAGACATCCATTAGTTATCTCTTGCGAGCTTGAGAAAGGAAGTCCAAGGTTAAAGATCACCTTGAATGGTAAAGGCTAAGTGAGAGGCTCGAACCATTGCAAGTTGCGTCAGTGAGAGAGATTTAGAGTTGAAATCCAATTAAAGGATGCATTTGTGCAGCACCTGTTAGAGAATTGACTTTATGTTAATTCTCTAATGCAAGGAAATAAACCAACTGATCGGAGCTATGTTTTTGCATGAGGAACCTCCCCTGTGAACCTAAATCTCCAGGGAATGTTTTTCTCTTAAGTAATTTCCATTACTTGCTGTGCCGTTAGTCTAAATCTAACCCTTTTTCAATCAAAGTTTGTATTTTATTTCTTAAGCTAATCTTGAAATGAAACAGCACCAATTCACTTTGAATTGGTATCATTTTCAGTTTGGAAACCCTTCCCAGTGAACGATCCTAGAGCCACTATGCTATAGTAGCTTTTTCTTTGCTACCCTAGTTCATGGTGTAATAGGTTATAAATTTTTTTGATTACTCCCTCAATCAAGGAGCACCAGCTGGACACGAATCAGCTGAGACACCAATTAGGCATGAATCAACCATTCATAACCAATCAACAACAATCATGTGTGGCCTTTATTTCCCACACCCAAGCAATACAATCTTCATATCAAAGGAAATAAAAGATGATGCGGAAGGAGAAAACGCATATGAAGAAAATGAAGATAGACTGCAGGTAAAAAAAAAAAATTCAGCCTACTTACCTCAGAATCTCCACCAGATATGATCCGTGTATGCCGATGATGACCTCCAAAAAATGAGATGTTGTAGCTCTCCTCTTCAAAATAACCACAGTGCTGAAGCTTTCCCCCACACTCTTAACTCAGAAGGTGCCCTGACCTTCTGTTTTTCTCACCAGCAAAATATCCCCTCTCCAAAGTGCCCTCCTTTTTTTCTTCTTTTCTTATCTTCTCCCCTTTTATACTCATACACCTCTCAGCATTTGAGCCTCCTGGGTTCCTTCCCCTTTAGCACCGAAATCCCCTCCATCAGCATGGAAAACATACCCCCATTATTTCTCTTGCACTTACGAGTCCAGCTCACTCCCTTCAGTTTTCAACTTGCTTCACCACCAAGAATCCATATGGATTCGTGGTGGGCTGCAAGGAACCCAAACCAAGGCCCAAAATGGGCCCACAACATTGCCCAAAACTGATCTGGAGCTTATGGGCCTGAGCCATGTAGGATTTTGGTCCCAAAATTACCAAAATCAGTGTTTTACACCGGTTGACTCGATGAACCAGCTGAACTGGCTGAACCGGATGCCAACCGGTCGAACAGGTTGCAAAAAAAATTTGAAAATTTGACAGAATGTTTCTGGAAGAGTGAGAAATCTATGAAAAAAAATGGTGCGCAATTCCGAGTTCGGAAAAGGGAGATATGATCAAAATAATTACCAAAAATCAGTGTTCTACACCGGCTGACTCGATGAACCGGCTAAACTGGCTGAACCGGATGCCAACCGGTCGAACCGGTTGCAAAAATTTTTTGAAAATTTGACAGAATGTTCCTAGAAGAGTGAGGAATCCATGAAAAAAATGGTGCGCAATTCCAAGTTCGGAAAATGGAGTTATGATCAAAACAATCCCGAGTGCTCCGAACCTCAACATGCCCCTATAAACTCCAACTAAGCTAAAACATCGGGATGACCCCACTTCCTTCCTATAGGGTGATGTGAACGACTAGGAAAATGGCCACGATGACCCTCCAAAATGAACCACATACGCACCACAATGGACCACAGACAAGCCCACACGAGGCTCGGACACCGACTAAGCCCAAAAGGGGCCCTAGTGGTGCCATATGAGAATGATGGGTGCAGGTGACACCCAAAGGATAAATGTCAGTGTCGAGGGACAAAATTGAGGGTCTACAGTTTGACATTTAAATTATTATAATCCGTTGCATTACTTTAATTTCTTGATTTTTTTTCTAATTACATACGTCTGACATTTATTTTTATACCCTTATCAATTTATTTGTTTATTTACTCACTTATTCATTTATTCTTTAATTCCATGAATTGACATTTTGGATTTTTGTGGCTATGTGATTTGATTTTCTATTTTATTTTATTCTATTTCTAATTACATGATTTCTTATTTCAACTTTATTTTTAATTTTGCATGAGACTTGGAGCCATCAAGGAGAGGAGATCACGACTAAATAGGGAAACTTGGAAGGAATCTGGGCTGCATATAGAAAGTGGGCAGATCACGACTGAGGCACATTCGGGAGCATATGGAAAGAAGATTAAAGGGGATCCGATCACTTACCAAACAAGATACAGCTGCATCCTTGGGGAAATCTCCAAGTGAGCCACACATAATGGACTTCCCATATCCACGCGCACATAGGAAAAAATGGAAATAAGATATTCCATAAGGATTAGGTTGCCTTATAAATAAAGGAGAGAATCAAGCATAAAAGAATTTTTTTTTTCGAAGGCGAGGAGGCGGAAAGAATTTTCACACAGAGACTCTTCTTTTGGAGGGCAGAGAGGACACAGGAGTAATTGTTTTGAGAGGACGAGCGAAGAACTTTGAGGAGCTGACACATAGCCATAAAAAAGAGAGGAGCAGCCCAAAAAATCTCCACAAATAACTGTTTATAGGTAAGTGTATGCTTTCAAATTTATTTTTGATTTCATTTTGATTCATCATTTTAGTCTTGAGTGTTTTAATGATTTTAGTTCTTTGATTTAATTAATCCTATATAATAAATTTCTTGTTTTAATTTCGATTTAGTTTTAATTTATTTTTCTTTTTTAGTTTGGATGTGTTTGTGGTTTAATTCTTTAGTTTAATTTATGCCATTAGATAAAGTTCCTTTTTTTTTTTTTTTAATTCCAATTCGATTTAGTTTATCTTTTATGTTTAGATGTGTTTGTAGTTTTCTTTAATTTAATTGTTTCTGTTATAAAAGTCCTTATTTTTAATTTTGATTTAGTTCAATTTTAATATATATTTTTTTTTGTTTAGATGTGTTTGTGATATTAATTCATTAGTTTAATTATTTCTATTAGAAAAGTTTTTGTTTTTAATTTTGATTTAGTTCACTGTTAATCTACCTTTTATGTTTAGTGTTTGTTGTTTTAATTCGTTAGTTTAATTGTTCCTATTAGAAAAGTTCTTATTTTTAATTTCAATTTAGTTAAATTTTAATCTATCCCATATGTTTGTGATTTTAATTCGTTAGTTTAATCGTTCCTATTAGAAAAGTTCTTATTTTTAATTTCAATTTAGTTCAATTTTAATCTATCCCATATGTTTGTGATTTTAATTCATTAGTTTAATTATTCCTATTAGAAAAGTTCTTATTTTTAATTTCAATTTAGTTCGATTTTAATCTATCCTATATGTTTAGATGTGTTTGAGATGTTAATTCATTAGTTTAAGTATTCCTGATAGATAAAGTTCATATTTTTAAAATCCCAAATTAGTTTAATTTTAATTTAGCTATTAGTTTAAATATGTTTGTGATTCTAATTCCCTAGTTTAAGTAATTTAAGAGATAAAGTTTTTCTTTTTTTTTGGATTAATTTAGTTCTAGTTTATAATTTAATTTGAATGCGTTAATGATTTCAATTCCTTAGTTTAAATAATTTGTGAGATAAAGTTTACTTTTTTTTTTTAATTTCAGATTAACTTAGAGTTTATGACCCGCATTTTTCACGTGCGTCCCCACTCGATCGGCCAGACTCGTTTTTTTTTTTTTTTTTTTTTTGTGAAAAATTAAATTTTGGAAAAAGGTTGGAGCTGCCACTTATTTTATTTTTATTTTAAAGGGAAAATGAAACAAGAAAGAAAAACCCTAAAATGTGACTTCATAATTTTTGGAAAAAACATGTCTTTGAAAAACCCGAGTCTAAGTCCGGGGATCAGGTTACCTATTGGGAAGGTACCTTTAAAAGGTAGTACCCCTCTAAGCCCTATAAAGGTCTCTACTAACTAAGTTAAGGGGAATGTGGCAATTAATCGGTTAATTATGGATACCTAAGTAGGCTAGGTGGTTCCAAAAAAATAGCATGCCAAACAAGATCAAATCATAATAAAGGAAGGTTAGGATGCGTACCTGGACCGCTTCTCAAGCGCTATCATAAAACATCGATGGTTAATTTAAACAATATATCATCCAGCATGTGTTTTATTAGAAATAATCAAACAATGAAACATGTATATCAGAACACTCAAGCATTATTAGACATAAGCATTATTTCACAATGACAAGCATATTCATATAATTCAGAAAGTAGGTGATAGAGGACATACCTGGATAGCATAGATAATTTGTAATGTACTTCCTCAAGTTGTAAGGGGTTAGATAATAAATAATAAAATATAGAAAACCTAGCATGCTCGTTATCTAATTAGCATAGCAAAAGTGATCAAAGTATACAGAATCATCAATTATCACATACATCTTGTATATAATTCCTAAAAAATAGATAGACGTGATTTCAACAAGTGTCAAATGTGGCAACAAAAATAAATTTTGAAAAGATTTTCTTATGTAGGGGTTTCACCAATTCCCCAATCGATATACACGAATTTAGCTTAGAATTATCCCATTTATTTGGGACCACAAGCTTTGATTCGTGTTTTATTCAAAACTGTAATTTTATTTGAAAGATGTGAACCGATCAAAACATGGTTGCACATTATTTTTAAAAATGAGATTTTGATTCTAAGAACTCTAAATGAATTTTTGAAATGGATTGTTAAGGGGATCTTTTGACTCTAAGAAGCTCTAAATGAATTTTTGAAATGGATTTTTAAGGAAAATGAGATTTTGAGAATAGTGTTATATTTTAAAAATAAAAGAAATTAATTTGAAAGCATTAAAGTGTATGAATCAAAATACCAAGCAAAACAAAAGAGAACAAAATCACAAAGTAGAATTTTTTTCAACCAAGAAAATTGAAGGTGAGAATGGAGGCTAATCTTAATGAGTTTCCAAAAGCCTCAGAAAGAAAAATCAAATTAAATGAAGGATCACTAAAGCAACGAGCAAGGCATTCTAAATTAGACAAACTAACGGAGTATCAATTCATGAATTAACCGCTAGGATTTTAAAAGCAATAAGTTAATATGAGGGTGATTAGGATCTAACATTAATGATTTTGAAACAAAAACTAAAAATGGATCAATTCAGGTAAGGAACTAAAATTATAGAAGTGCCTAAACTAATTAAAATGAGTTTGACTAAATTAAACTAACAACGTGAACTTTCAAACATAGAATTAATTTTATTGATGAGCCAAAAATTATAAAAGTGTCTAAACTAAATAGATGAATTAAATTAAATCAAAGTACATTAAAAACATGAACTTTTAAATAAAGAATCAATTTTATCAATAAATAAATAAAACTATAAAAATACATAAACTAATTAAAAGGAACCAAATTAACAAATAGATTAATACTAAATTATATTAGGACTAAAAAATCCACTTCATCAAATAAAATTGATTAAGCTATCAAATTGAAATTAAAAAGAATACATTTTTAAAATAAAACAAATTAATAATTTAGTGACTCGAAACTGAAATAATCGAAATTAGAAACAAGATGCAATCTTTCTAAAGGTTTAATCAAACAATTGAATTAAAATAATGAATATAATAAATTAATAAACCAAATCGAAACCTCAACCCCATCTAAGAAAATTAATTAATTAAGCGAATAGATCAAAATCAACAACGAAACTAAACTAAGGAGTAAATTAAGACAAAACCAATTAAATTAAAATCACAAATACATCTAAACTATCATATGGATTAAAACAAATTAGCATGGACTTATGAATTACGAACCCATAGAAAAAGACATCTAATAAAAGAATGAAAACTCTTTCAAAAACTAATCTGTGTTATGGGAGAAAAATCCGTCTTTGATGGGTTGAAGTGGCTGCTCTATTAAAATTTGAAAGCCTCTGTTACTTCCCTTTGTCCAGAAAATCCTCTCTCCTTTACGTGTTCTCTCTCTGCCCCCAAAAAAATAATCCTCTCCTCTCCTTTCAATTTATATGGCAGCAGTTTCCTTTATGAAATACTTTATTTCTTCTTCCGAAATGCGCATGGATATGGGAAAGTATGGCTCACTTGAAGATTCTTCTAAGGGTGCGGCGTGGCGACGTCCCTCTCAAAACGTGGACTGTGTGCCTCCTCCAAAGGCAGCTGCGCATGAATGCCACCATCTCAACTGTGCGGTTGCTCTTAAAAAAAAGATTGTGCGCGAGTGGTGATTCTCCACTATGGAAAGTGGATTGCAAGACTCACAACCACACTGCATCAAGCACTAAAATGCGCCATGAACGACTAGTGCTCCTACCCGATACGCATCCCGAGGACTGTTTGAATTGGACGACCATGGCTGGATGGGTATCATTGATAGCTTAAAAGTTGCAGGAACCTTTCTTCAATAGATAGATCAACAAACGACAAAGTCTTTGGGGAAGAACGGGATGCCACAATTAGATGAACTTGATGAGAAGATCTTTGCGAAATCGGAGAGGGAATAAGATGATGAATGAATGTCAGTGGTGGGGACGGCAGTCGAAGAGATGTCTGCGTGTTCGTTGATGGAGGCAGCGTAGGAGCAGTGCTCGCCGGAAGAGGAGCGTTGCTCATCTGTTCCGGTGGAACTTGACTTTTTCTTCACAAAGACCCTTTTCTTGAACCTCTGAACGTGGTAACGTCGGAATCGGAAGTCACAGTGATGGAGATCGTGTTGGCAGAGCCATCCTCGAGGAGGGATCAATTCGAAAGCAGATTCAACGCGTTGGATTTTATGTTGAAGAGATCATATTTGTTTAGCCTCGAGCGGAAATTCCCGTCAGAACGGTTGGTGGTGGCGTTGGCGATGAGAAAGCTTTTTGGAACAGGCGGCCATCTCCACTTGGGTCCTTCCACCGAAAAAAAATCTCCTCCTACAATCAAAAGAGACCTCTTTTTTCCTTCCTCTCTCACGTATATATATCCGCCTTTCCCTAAAACCTAAATCTCCTTAAAAAAAAAAGGCGAAATCTCCTTTTTTCTCTCTTCTTTTCTCCTTATCATTTTTAAATCTTCCAATTCAAAAGCAATCTTCCCAACTTCAAATTCCCCTCCAAAACCTTCCAAAGAGAGTCCCACTTTCCTTAAACTCCAATGGTAAGTTTCCTTGCAAAAGCATGAAATTTTAGAAGTTAAATAATTGCATGAATAGATAAATAAGTAAATAAATTAGAAAATGGTAAAAATAATAAATAAATAAATAAGTTAAGGAAAATAATATAAAGAGGAAGATAACCAATAAAAAGTGAATGATAATCATAAAACTAAAACTAAAAATAAAAAAATAAAATAAAATAAAATAAAAAGAAACAAATTAACAAAAAATGGGCCCTACGAGCCATGCAAACACGCAAGTCATATAAGTCACGCTAAAAAAAAGTCTTAATAGACCCAGTATACCTAAACGGGCCTAAGGTGAGACTAAGTGGGCCTAAGGTGATGCCTAATGGGCCAAGTGTATCTAAAAGCTATCCTAAAAAAAAGCAAGAAAAGCCTAAATCTAAATCAAAACTGCCAAGGATCACAATAAAGGGTCAGATAATCCCTTAACCAAAGTCTCTGAGATGACTCAGAAAAAGGTATGTTGTACGAGTAGTAATGGGCCACCAAGGAACTACTGTGGAGCACTGAAAACGAACTTAAAGACATGTGCTAAAGGGACAAAATTGAGGGTCTACAGTTTATGATTTAATTTGAATGTGTCAGTGATCCTAATTAGTTTGATTTTAATTCGTTTTTAGTTTAAATAATCACGCTAAATAAAGTTTGTGTTTTTAATTCCAAATACTTTAATTTTAATTTGTTTTTAACTTAAAGGCATTCATGGATCTTAATTCTTTAGTTTAAATGATTGTATCAAATAAAGTTTGAGTTTTTAATATTCCAATAATTTTATTAAGTAGAATTTAATTTCAATTTAGTTTGATTTTAATTTATTTTATAATCTGAATGCGTTCATGATTTTAATTCAATTGTTTGATTAACCCTCTTAGACAAATTCCATATTTTTAATTTCGATCTTAGTTTAATTTTATTTTGTTAATTTATTTATTTGCTTTAGTTTAAATATATTTATGATTTCAATTTGATAGTTTAGCCAATCTTATTAGATGATGATGATGTCCTTAATTTAATATAGTATTAATTATTTTTAGTATTGAATGTGTTTGTGTGTTTTTTATTTCATTAACTTTGAATTTAATCCGTTTATATCCAATTTTGCAGTTGATTATAATTTTGTTTAATTAATTAAGTCAATCACGTGTAATTATTTTCACGTTTCAAGTATGGTAATTTTGGCTTTGATCTATTGACATTTAGTATGAGCTTTAGGAATTTTAGATAATCAATCCAGTTAATTGCATGTCATTGTTTTCATACCTTTCAGATTGTTGAACTTTGGTCTCTGATTTATCATATTTTGTTAAAATGCTAATTTACCTTAATTGATTCCATATTATTATCTCCATATGCTAAGTTTGTTGGCTTTAATCTTTGATTGGTTATTTTTATTTTAATTCACGTGTCTCTTGAAATCTAAATGTTAGTCTTGGGTAATATTTTGTTAGTTTGTTTGATTAGGAAGTCATAAATTTGATGCCTTAGTGATTGTTGGTTAAATTCTTATTTTTTTGAAGGCCACTGGAAACTCATGAAGGTTGGTCTTACCCTCACCACTTTAATTGACATGATTTTCTAAATCTTTATTTTGTGATTTTCGCTTCCTTTTATTTTGATTGGTATTTTGTTTTCTATGTTTTATTATTTTAAAAATTAATTCCTTTTATTTTAAAATCAAAACCTTTTTCTCCGGAGACCCCTTTAAGAAATTCTATTTTTTTTTAAATTCATTTACAGTTCTTAGAATAAAAATCTCATTTTCTTAAAATAATATGCAATCATTTTTTTGATCGGTTTGCATCTTTCTCGGTTTTTAATGAAAATCTTGGTTTTAAATCAGACATGAATCAAAGCTCGTGGTCCCACATAAATGAGATAATTCTGGGCTAAATTTGTGTATATCAATTAAGGAATTGGTGAAACCTCTACATAAAAAAAAATCTTTTTTAAAAAATCTTTTTTTATTACCACCATTGCTACTATTGAAATCGTGTTTATCTTTTTTAAGAATTCTATACAAGACATGTGTGATGACCAGTAATTTAGTTTACTTCGATCATTTTTTTGTTATATTAATTAGATGTGCATGTTAGGATTTTTGCTCTATATTATTTATTATCTAACCTCTCCCTGTCCTGCGGAAGCACGCTATGAGTTATATATGCTATCCAGGTACGTTCCCTAATACCCACTTTCTAAACCCCGTGAATATGATTGTGATTGCGTACCATGCCCATGCTTGCTATCCTATTTGATTGTCTTGATATATATTTGATGCTTGTTTGATTATCTTTGACAAAAACACATGTTGTGTGATGTATCTCTATACTAACTTTTATGTTTCATGATAGCGCTTGAGGAGCCGTTCAGGTACGCACTTTGACTCTCTCCTATGATCAGACTTTCTTGCTTGACATACTTTTTTTTTGAAAACCCCTAGCTTACTTAGGTATCCATGATCAACCATTTAATTGTCGTGTTTCCCTCAACTTAGTCAGTAGAGACCTTTATAGGGCTTAGAGGGGTGCTACCTTTTAGAGGTACCTTCCCAATAGGTAACCTGATCCTGGGACCTAGACTCGGGTTTTTCAAAGACATGCTTTTTCCAAAAATTATGGAGTCACATTTTAGGGTTTTTCTTTCTTGTTTTCTTTTCCCTTTAAAATAAAAATAAAATAAGTGGCGACTCCGACTTTTTCCAAAATTAATTTTTCACAAATAAAAATAAAGTCTCGCCGATCAAGTGGGGACGCACATGAAAAATGCGGGTCCACAAATTGGTGACTCCACTAGGGATTTTGAGGATCAAGCTTGAACACTAGTTGAGAAAAATGTGGCGTTTAATTGGTCGATTAGAGGGTACCTCTTTTTTTAGGCAAGGTGATTTGGTTTGATTGCTTGATTAGTCTACTATCTTAACATGTTTGATTGCCTTGAATGATCACTTGATTGCTTGCTCACTTCAGCATGATTCACTCTCACATATGCTAGATAGGACTTTGATTGTTTGATATTTATTTGTTTCACATGACTGCTTGTTGCATGACAAATCTTTCTCTTGCATGTTCGTATGATTGCTTGTCTTCGTTCACTATCTCACTTTAGATCTTAGGTTTTTCGGATGCACCCACAACCTTCATTATGCACTTTAGATTATCCTTGAGTGTTGAGAGATGGGAAAGCCTTCACCATTAAGAAATCCCTTGGGAACGCGAGGAAGTGCATGTGTGGAGGTGACGACCACTTTGTATGAAAGCACCCCGTCTCCTTGGAGGCATGCAGAGGGTTGCATACCACCGGAGGGTACGATCGCTTCTGCTAGGGATCCTTTAACCCACCCATTTTATCCTATAGAGCCACCTCAACCTTATAAGTTAACCTAAACCCAATTAAGATTTCATTCCTACATGTGGGTGCATCTGTGGACCTTTAGAGCTGCCTTGGTCACGATTGGGTTCGGTTATCCCTTCTGTAGTCTCATTTTGGTGTGATCAGATATGGGTATCAGATTGAGTATATTTGGGCTTTACTTCTACGCACTTGTCAGTTGATTCCTATAGAGTCACATTCGTACCGCACCTTATCCAGTGTTTCCATATTTGTAGGAGGGTTTACCTTGACCAATCTGGATTCACCTTTATGGATTAGAGTTGGAGATAGATTGACCAGAGTATTAGACCAATCCGATCAGAGGGATATGGACTCACAGATAGTTACCTTGACTAGTTTGCCATAGCCATGGCTTCTATCCAGGAGGCTATAACTAACCTTGGTCAGAGGATAGATGGACAGTAGACTTAGTAGGTCTCAGTTTAGGAGAGTGCCCAGTTCGATACCACAGTACCGCCGCCTCCTTCACCCAGTCAGTCAGTACCATAGGTTATACCTTTCACTCTGCATAGTCAGACCGAGGTTGCCCCGTCTCCTATCACATTGCCTATCCCAACCCTAAAGGACCCACATACACGTATGGATAGACTTGAGTAGAGGTTAAGACAGATGAGAGCTTCAGACGGAGTTATTACTTGGGAGGATTTTGATGGAGCACCAGTGGCTAGTTTTCCGGCCAAGTTCAGGATGCCCGAGATTGAGAGATACACGGGCATAGGCTGTCCTCGCATCCATTTGAGGCTTTATAGTACAGTTATGAGGGCCCACAGACTGGATGAGGCCCAGATGGTTATGTTTTTTCCTATGTCCCTAAGTGATGCGGCACAGCATTGGTTCGCTTCATTGGATGTATCATGCCGTAGGACTTGGGATGATTTGGCCTAGGAGTTTTTGAGACAGTTTGCATTTAACACTGTCATTGATGTTTCGAGGAAAGAGTTAGGTTTTGAGACAGAGGCCAGAGGAGTCAGTCACTTCATTTATCTATTGTTGGAGGGAGAAGATTTCACATATTATTGATCGTCCTTCAAAGAAGGATCAGATTAGCATGATCATGAGGAGCTTGCAACCTAGATTTGCTAGACACTTGATGGGATCTCCCCATACGGATTTTGGATCTTTGGTACAAGCTTTGTATGGTATAGAGGAGGGCATTGCTAGAGGATTGTAGCTCGATTCTTCCCCTACTGATTCAAAGGGGAAGAAGCCTTCAGGAGGACAGAGATTAGGAGATGTTGGTGATATCAGTTCAGCAGGTATGATACCTCCTAGACACTATCAGACAATTGGGCAGACTTCTGGATTCTACTATCCACCATCACCCCATGTCCAGTATAGGCCACCTACTCCCTCCAGACCCATGACTCCTACTTACCTACATCCAGTCTCACAGCCTATTTTTGCCGCACATGTCACAGAAAGACCTCTTGCCCCATACACCCAACCTCGAGCTCCGTAGACTACCATTTATGTGCAGAGGTCATCACGTTAGTTCACTCAATTGGGTATGCCTTTGAGTCGAGCTTTTTAGAAGCTCATAGAGGGTGGATTATTGACTATGTTGGCACCCAAGCCAGTACCTTAGCCAATACTACCTCATTTCAGATTTGACCTACACTATTCTTATCATTAGGGACCAGGACATGACACAGATCATTGAAACGCTTTGGGACATGCTATTCAAGATTTGATAGACCAGGGTTTGGTTAACTTGGGGCAGCTAAGTGTGACCACTAACCCTCTTCCTGCCCATTCTACACACGTAGTGCCTCCATCTCTAGGAGATATTCATCACATAGACCTTATAGAGGATGACAGTATACATATGTTGAGTTGGGATGATGGATTACCCGAGCCAATTGTTTTGCATGATAGTTATGAGATTGATGGAGTTTCATTGGGTCCTCAAGCCCCTATACCATTCAATTTGATCCCAAACGAGGCACCATTCCAATTGACTCATCCTACACCATTGATTATTGGATGTCAGGATACTTTTGTCCCATTCACTTTATGGCCAGAGGATGATGATTCAGAGGGAAGGGAGATAAAAATTGTGACTCGTAGTGGGAGAATAGCTCAACCACCACCGCCAGCAGTCAGACCATTTGAGGGTGCAAGCTCTCATGAGGAAGTTAAGAGAAAGGATGATGAAGTTTTGAGATAGCTACAGAGCACTCAGGCCCGTATTTCTATTTGGAGTTTATTAGCATCATCCAGTACTCATAGAAATGCTTTGATTTGAGCCTTGAGTCAGATCAAGGTAGAGACTACCACCACTCTCGAGAGATTGATTCATATGATGACAGCCGGTAGGGCCACTTGCATTGTGTTTTTAGATGATGACTTGCCACCTGAGGGTTCAAACCATGTACGTCCTCTATATATCACAGTTGGTTGTTCAAGCCATAGAGTCCCATCTGTCCTGCTGGACAATGGCTTAGCCCTGAACCTCTACCCTTTAGCCACTGCTGTAACCCTTGGTTTTGCACCTTCAGATTTTGGTCATTCTACTCAGACAGTCAGAGCATCTGATAGCACTAAGAGAGAGGTTATGAGTACCTTGGTGATTGATTTGCATATTGGTTCGGCCACATTCTTTACTTTGTTCCAGGTTTTGAGGATTCTTACATCCTTTAACCTGCTACTAGGCTGACCATGGATTCATAGAGCTGGAGCTATTCCTTCTTCCCTTCATTAGAAGGTAAAGTTCATTCATGATGGGCAGGTCATCACGGTACGGTCTACTAGAGAAATGTTTGCCTCTTCTGAGCCAGTACTTCAGATCAGTCATAGTGAGGATGACCTATTTCTTACTGGGTTTACTTTTGATGAGATACAAACTCTTGAGATCGAGGATTTTTGCAGAGATTTTGTAGCTATGTCTTTTGATCAGCACAGCAGCACAATGGTTCTTGATATGATGAGGGGCATGAATTTTCTACCTGGCATGGGGTTAGGAAGACGTCAGCAGGGACCCAGCAAGTTTATAGCTGCCATTAACCATGATATGACATTTGGACTTGGGTTCATTCCTACCGAGGCCAATTACCGTTACATGGTGCGGCTGCACAAGGAGAGGGTGAGGGCCCGTTTATCCCACACACCATTTGATTATCCTATTCGACCCTATAGGATGAGTTTGGCCGACTACTTTGTCAGAGGATCAGAGATTCGACCCCATATAGAGGAGATTCATAGTGTAGTTCATACAGATAGAGAGATTGAGCTTCAGCATCTATTTCACCAGTTACAGTTGAGTGATGGGGCTCCTGGCACTTCTGTTTCTATGACGATTACTCCTACGTCTCTAGATCGAGCTAGCATGTTATCTCTATGCTTTCCAGAGAAGATCACTGATGATGGAGTGATTGTTGATCCTACTGAGATGATTGATGGAGTTGTACCTCATGATGAGTATCGAGATGAGATGGACATGATGACCTTGAGCCAAATTACCAGCATTGTTCAGCTTCAGCCCTTTTCACCATTTGATATGTTTGGGGTGTCTACCATTGAGGTTCTTGAGGGGACAAAGATTATTCATGTTCCATTGCTTCTAGAGGACGATAGTAGTTTGTTTGAGGGCACTATTAGCCCAGTTGAGGGAGCGTCCGATCTTATGGACCCACCTCTTTCTTTTGATGTTTTATTAGGATTTGTCTCCTGCTCTGACGATGTTTATGTTGCTTCATTTATGGATTTGAGTATTTTTTAGTATTCGCCTGCCTCTTGTGATAGCACCTCTATATCTGCACCCCACTCACCCACTTCACATATATTTGATATAGATGATGAGGTTGCACGACTCAATCCAGATAGGGACTCTTCTGATCATGACTCCGATCCTGTGGATAAGAGAGTTTCACATGCTACAGAGGATGTTGAGACTATTGATTTTGGCACCAAGGATCAGCCTAGAGAGCTGAAGATTGGTTCACCCCTATCTACAGATGAGAGAGATAGACTTATTCATTTACTCAGGTCATAGTTGGATGTCTTTGCATGGTCTTATGAGGACATGCCTAGTCTTGATCCCTCTATAGTTCAACACCACTTACCTATTCTACCACATGTCAGACCGTCTAAGCAGAAATTGAGACAGTTACATCCACGTTGGAGTCTACAAGTGAAAGAGGAGATTTAGAAATAGCTTAGTGTCGGATTCATATAAGTGGTTGAGTATCTAGAGTGGTTGGCTAATGTTGTCCCTGTTCCCTAAAAGGATGGCAAAGTTAGAGTTTGTGTAGACTTTAGAGATCTTAATAAAGCGAACCTTAAATACGACTTCCCTCTCCCACATATTGATTTGTTAGTTGATAGCACTACAGGCCATTTGATGTTGTCTTTCATGGATTGGTTTTCAGGGTATAATCAGATTTTGATGGCTCTAGAGGATATGGAGAAGACAACCTTTATTACTGAGTGGGGTACCTACTGTTACAAGGTTATGCCATTTGGGTTAAAGAACATAGGAGCCACTTATCATAGGGCCGCTACTACTTTGTTTCATGACATGATGCATAGGGACGTTGAAGTTTATGTGGATGATATGATTATGAAATCCCAAGGCAGAGCAGATCACCTAGGAGCCATAGAGAGATTCTTTAAGAAGATCCAAAAGTTTAGATTGAGGTTAAATCCCAAGAAGTGCACCTTTGGAGTGACTTTTGGGAAATTATTGGGACATATGGTCAATAAGCGGGGCATAGAGGTTGACCCAGATAAAATCAAAGTCATACTTAACATGCCTGCACCAAAGACTGAGAAAGAGATTAAAGGTTTTTTGGGCAGATTACAGTACATCAGTCGTTTCATAGCCAGATTGATAGACATATGTGAGCCCATCTTTCGTCTTTTAAGGAAGAACCAACCAACAGTTTGTAATGATGATTGTCAGCTTGCATTTGAGAAGATTAAGGAGTATTTGCTTTCTCCTCCTGTTTTAGTGCCTTCTATGCCAGGACGTCTACTTTTTCTATATTTGTCAGTTTTATACATGGCCTTGGGATGTGTGTTAGCTCAGATTGATGACTCAGGGAAGGAACGAGTTATTTACTATCTGAGTAAGAGGATATTGGAGTATGAGATGAAGTATGTTATGATTGAGCGCCTATGCTTAGCACTAGTTTGGGCTACCAGGAGATTGAAGCATTACATGATAGAGTACTCAGTGCATTTGATATCCTGCCTAGATCCATTGAGATACTTATTTGATAGACCTGCATTGACTGGTAGACTGATGAGATGGCTCGTACTTTTGACAGAGTTTGATATCCAATATGTTTCTTAGAAGTCTATTAAGAGAAGTATTATCACCTATCACCTAGCCTCACTACCAACATCTGAGGATAGACCAGTTGATGATCATTTTCCAGATGAGGAGTTTGTTGCTATGACCAGCTTATCAGGATGGTACATGTACTTCGATGGTACAACCAATCAGTCAGGGTATGGGATAGGTGTTCTATTGGTATCCCCTCAGAATGATCACATTCCGAGGTCTGTTCGTTTGACATTCTCTAATCGACATCCTATCACGAATAATATAGTTGAGTATGAGGCTTGTATCCTTGGTTTAGAGACTGCATTGGAGCTTGGCATTAGACAAATGGAGGTATTTGGTGACTCCAATCTGGTACTCAAACAGATTCAAGGAGACTGGAAGACTAGGAATGTAAAGCTTAGGCCATATCACGCTTATTTGGAGTTGTTGGTTGCGAGATTTGATGACTTGAGATATGTTCATCTACCTAGAGCACATAACCGATTTGCCGACACCTTAGCTACCCTAGCTTCTTCTGTGGACATTCCGATTGATGTAGTTGTACGTTCATTGCTGATTGAGTTAAGATTTGCACCCGCCTACTGTTGTTTGATTGGAGAAACAGAGGTTCAGGATGATCTACCTTGGTATCACGACATTTATCAGTTTCTTAGATCTGGAACATACCTTTAGGTAGCCACTGCCAAGGATGGGAGAGCACTGAATCATTTGGCCACTAGATTTGTGATCTGTGGAGATACCTTATACAGGCGATCAGCTGATGGTATGCTTCTATTATGTTTAGATCTAGCCTCTACAGATCGAGTGATGAGAGAGGTTCATGCAGGAGTTTGTGGTTCGCATATGGGAAGACACATGTTGGCCGGTAAAATTATGAGGACGGGTTATTTCTAGTTGACTATGGAGACAGATTGTTGTCAGTTTGTTCGGAAATGCCTAAAGTGTCAGATTCATGGTGATCTCATTCATGCACCGCCATCAGAGTTACACGCTTTGACCTCGCCATGGTCATTTTCAGTATGGGGTATCGATATTATTGGGAAAGTTTCACTAAAATCTTCCAGGGCTCATGAGTTCATCCTAGTTGCCATAGATTATTTCACCAAGTGGGTGGAAGCCGCATCATATGTGAGGTTTACATCTACTAGGGTTGCCAGTTTCATTAGGTCACACATCATTTGTCGTTATGGGGTTCCCCATGAGTTGATTTCAAATAGAGGGGTGCACTTCCAAGCTGAGGTAGCTACTTTGTTGCAAAAGTATGGCATCCGACATCATAGATCTTCAGCATATAGGCCACAGACCAACGGGGCAATAGAGGCTGCAAATAAGAATATTAAGAGGATTTTAAGGACGATGGTTGAAACTTCTCGAGATTGGTCAAAGAAACTTCACTTTGCATTCTGGGCATACCATACCTTTTTTCGCACCTCTACAGGAGCTACACCTTACTCTCTAGTGTATGGTATGGAGGTTGTTTTGTCGGTTAAGTCAGAGATGGGTCCTTTGAGAGTAGCCCTTGAGTAGTAGATTTCTGAGATAGAGTGGGCTTAGGCTCAATTTGACCAGCTTAATCTTTTAGATGAGAAGAGATTGAGAGCAACCAATCATATTCAAGCCTATCAAAGGAAGATAGATTGTGCCTTCAGGAAACGGGTTAAGCTTAGACCATTACAAAAAGGGGACTTAGTTTTGAGGATTCTCAGAGATTTGATTGGAGACCCTAGAGGAAAGTTCAGACCTAGTTAAAGTGGGCCTTATGTTATTCGAGAGTCCAGAAGGGGCTGCATGGTTGACTGACTTAGATGGAAACCAATTTTCAGAGCCTACCAATGCGGATCAACTGAAGAAGTATTATGTTTGAGATTATGGTCGCAGGATGGGTGGCCATCATTTTGGTCAGCCTTACAACTTATCACCTTTATCAATGTATTAAACCGTTGCTAGCCCATTGAGCCTCACATGGTATGTTATAGCCTTATTTCTTTCTTATAGCCTTGATTACCATTTCTACACCCGGATTGGGGCCCTTTGATGTATATGCATGCTTTGCTAATAAAGTCTCATGAGCTTTAGACTTATAGGCCTATCTTCTCATTCTCATTACCATCCCCTTATCACCCATTTTATTATATTTTACTATCATCACATTTTCATTATCTTTCTTGTGTTTATCATTATTTGATTCATCTTATCTCTTCTCTTTCTTGGGTTGATAATTCTTCACATCTTGGTGCAAAAGAGGGCAGTCATATCACTCCATCCATCCCATCATTTGGCATTGATTCGGAGATTTTAGTTTGAAAGGTTGTCTCATGGGTTGGGGTTCATGTATTCATCAGTGGTCAGAGAGAGTTTGTTCACTCCTTATATCTTTCCCATTGGAGTTCGATTTATTGATGATCAAAACATGCGCATTCAAAAAAAAAAAAAAAAAAAACACAATGATATGTTTGTATATGGCATCTTGCTCTATTGGCCATTTATGTCAACTTTTGAGGTCTGTTTATTGGATATATTTGTCATTGTGGGTTCCTATGAGATTTTCCTGAGTTTTCACTCCTTGAGCCACTCTTGTCATGCATTTGGAGTGTCGAGGGTTCATGTGAGAGTTCTATGGTATCCTATGTTTCTCGGGTCATGGTAAATATGTGTTAGGTATGAAATATGAGTGACCTTTTACTAGGGTCTCCAGATCATTGTCTTATCCACCATTCCATCATTGGTGATATGACTTTCCTTTATTGTACTAATATGAGTTGATCATCATTCATTCCACTTTCTCATTGCCTTCTTTTGTATCTCATCACCTCTTTCCAGATCATTGTTCCACCTTTTATCTATTTCCTACATATTGATACACGTTTTTTATTCGATACCTTCTTCACATCATTCACATGTTTCATTGATGGTTTGACCACTCATCCTTTCTCTCATTTCGCCATTGACATTTCCTTTGGTTACCTTTAGATCCATGGCTCATGAGATTTTTTTCTATGCATTACATCTTATACACGAAGGTATGGGTTTGATCATTGGGTATTTGAGCCTAGTTTTCCTTCATTGCTTTCAACCTATCACCCTAACCTACGTTACATTCCGTGTCTTAAGACCACCATGAGGCCATGAGATCAGGCGTTATCTTTTACATTCTTCACTTGGACAGGCTTTTGTAAACTAGTTGAAGTATAGTCGTTACCATGTTCTCTTTTATGGAAAATACTTTTGGAAGCATTTGGTCTCTCTCTTGCTTGACATATTGATGTTTGATGAATTTTTGAGTTTGGAGACAGTTCATTGATGATATCGGATTCATCTTTTTGTCGACATCAGATATCCATACTGAGGCATATTCCCCTGAGCACTTTCTTTGAGTCTAGGCTTTTTTCACCGATCAGAGATCCCTAGTAGGGTATGTTGAGATGATATCAGTTCTATGGAGCATTATTGAGCTTATTGACAGTTTTTATGATTCTAGGTTCCATTTGTGGAGTATTTTTAAAATAGACTAGTGGATCATTTTTGAGTTGGAAGCAATTTTCAGTGCAGCGTATAGATCTTATATATTGGGGTATATTTCCCCGTTTTGAGGTCACCAGATTCCCATCAGATTTAGTTAGGGATTCATTAGAGACATGCTTCTATTCTCGAGATTATCATATTCCTCATCATTTTGGTTATTCATTTGAGATCAGATTTAGAGTGTCTTCCTTGAGTCATTGGCTGATACTTCATTCTGATTTCTTAGCGGATTATTGTTGAGTTTGGAGACAGTTCATTTGATGATATCGGATTCATCCTTTTGTCGTGCATTAGACATCCATACTAGGGCATATTTCCCATTTTCTTCAGGTTTCCTAGTTGTTATTGGATGGTATGACTATTCCTATCTATGGTGATAGAGATGTTTGATTGATTTTGACAAATTCTTTATTATACATCAGATACCATACTGAGGCATATCCCCTCTCCTTGATGAGATTGTGTTTGAGCAGTGGTACATAGATGGATGATCATTGTTAGTTGTTTATCTCATGACTTTGACATCAGATATCCATACTGGGGCATATTCCCCTCTCCTTTACGAGATTTGTTTAGCTAATGGTATGAGGATGGATGATTAGTGTCGGTTGTTTATCTCATGACTTTGACATCAAATCTTATATTGGGGCATATTTCCCCATTTTCTTTGAGTATCCTTGAGATTGAGATAGTGGCCAGCTTGGTTTTAGATTAAGTGCTAGTCTGAAGCTTTTGACTATTGACTTTATCGGGACCTTCCCCCTCCTCCCCTTCTAGGGATTTGTTGAGATTGAGATGGATCACACCAGGTTTCTCCCAAGGAGCATAGGTAGATCCTATAGCTAGATGTTCATGGGATAGATTAGTTTTCGTCATTGTTACCTTGCAGATTAGGTTATCCAGATGAACAATATTTTGTGCGCTTTGAGATTTGCTTTTAGATGAGCCACAATATACATACTTTGAGATTTACATTTTGAGATTCACTGACAAAGCAGCTTTCCAGATATAGAGGGCTCCTTCAGTTTAGACTTTTCAGAGGCTTGTCATGATGCATCAGTTTCTGACCCATTGATTTTAGCGGATGATTGATTTACTAGTTGTTTCAGTAGTGTGAGCACCCTGGATACTGGGGCATATTTCCCTTCTTGAGCTCAGTAGTCCGACTTTTGTCACATTGAGTATACGGCTTTAAGCCCATTTACTTCCTATCCAATTTCGAGTTGCTATTCTTTATCATTTCCTTCTAGGCCCTGAGTCTTATAGCCTTGAGCTATCCTTTCTTTCTAGGCTCTGAGCCTCGTAGCCTTAAGCTATCTATTCCTTCTAGACCCTAAGTCTTATAGCCTCAAGCTATCTTTCTTCCCTTAGGCCCTGAGCCTGGTAGCCTTGAGCTATAGTTTCCTATAGACCCGGGGTCTTTCCAGCCCTGAGCTGAGCCTTCATCATTTGGTTGCCCATGAGTGGTTTGACCTGGAGTTTGCATATCACACTCTCCTTTTAACCAATCAGTCATAGAGCTCGAAGCTCACAGCCCTAAGTTGTTCACATAGCTCTGAGCTGTTCACATAGCCCTAAGCTATCATCGTAACCCTGAGTTACTCATTGCATCATGACCCAGAGTCATTCATTCCATCCATAGCCTTGATCTATTCATCATAACCTTGAATTACCCATTACACCATGACCCAGAGTCATTCATGACATCTTGAGCCCTGAGCTCACGACCTAGAGTCCTTTGCATCCTTCACATCCCTGAGATGTTTCGTTTTCATCATTCTAGCCACGTGTGAGTGGCCTTAACCCGGCACCATGAGCCGAAAAGCATCCTGATCAACTATCCATTTAGAGCCCTGAGCTCATGACCCGGAGTCATTCACTTCATCTATGACCCAGAGTCATTCTTAGCATTTATAGCCCTGAGCTCATGACCTAGAGTCGTTTATCCTATTTACAACCCAGATTTGTTTATCCTATTTCCGATCCGAAGTCGTTTATCCTATGTTTGACCCAGAGTCGTTCATCTTATCCATGACCTAGAGTCATTCATCTCATCCATGACTTTGAGTCATCATTTTCACATCTTTCCATTTTTGTGTTACTCGTCACATCCTTTATCTTTTTACTATCATTCCCCCCACATAGAGTAGTTCCATCCTTGTCGTTGCAGCCCTGTGTTTCGACCTCACTCTCGCCATATGCTGAGACAAAATCTCTGGTCCTTCTTTAGTTCTTTGGTATAGTTCACTTCATTCCACTCATTATTCGTATTTTTACTCACATTCCTTACACTCGTGATCTCTACCGAAGAGGGGCATATTTGTAGACCCTCAATATTGTCCTCTTATCACATGTCCTATTAGATACTTGTTTGATACTTTACAATAGTTCCTTGGTGGCCCATAGCTACTCATACTACTTACCTTTTTTTAAGCCACCTCGGAGACTTTGGTTGAGGGATTTATCTAACCCCGTTGTGACTCTTGGCAGCCCTAATTTAGACTTAGGGCCACTTAGGCACCATAAACCCATTTAGATACACTTGGCCCATTAGGCATCACCTTAGGCCCATTTAGATGCACATGGCACCTTCTAGCTTGCACACATTCACCCTAGGTTACTTAGACAATATTTCAGAATAGATCACTTAGACACTTCTTTTGGCATAGCCCACTTAGACGTGTTCTTGATTTTGGTTACTTCATTTTCCGAGATAGGATGAGTATTGGCTTGACTATTTATTGCATGAAATGAATTTTTATTTTTATTTTTGAGGGTTTGAGTTTGTGTGGACCCTCACCCGGACCGGCGCGACTCGCTTTTAAATGAAAAGAAAGAATGAAAAAGTTGAGTTTTCCAGTTTTGAAAAACCCGCCCCCGATGAGGAACGGTGTTGTATGGAGTCGTCACTTACTTTTTATTTTTATTTTTAAAATGGGGAAAATTAAGTAAGAACAAAAACCCCTAATGACCCTAGTATGGAAAAAGCGGTCTGCGAAAACTAGATTCTGGGTCCGGGGATCAGGTTACCCATTGGGAAGGTACCTCATGCGAGGTAGCACCCCTCTAGGTCCGAAACTCAGTCTCTACTAATGAATTGGGTATGTGGGAGCATATGGGTCAAAGATGAAACCCTAGGCTAAATAGATGTCATGAATCACACAATCCTAATTGGTATTTGGCATGCATATGAATTCAACCAACCAAAACAATGGGTGCATACCTGTGGTCCCCAGCCATGCGCTGCATAAAAGGTCAACCAAACGCAAATAAACACATAACAAACATTCAGGATTAAGCACCATGCATGCATATGATTCAACAATCAAAACCAACGATGCATACCTGTGCTCCCTAGCCATGTGCTACAGCAGAGGGTGAGTCAGTCACACAACATGTATTCAAAATCAAGCATCAAAGCTTGTGCCAAAAAGGAAGATAGCTGGTTGAAATGAGGTAAGGGATTCCCCAAATGTCATACAAATCGAACTAGACTCATCTAGACCGCACCACCCATAACTTCAAAATTGCCCATACTAACTGAAATCAAACACTGACTTAAACCTTCAAGATGGCTCACAAGTGCCCTATAGCAAATGGGTTTGAGCCCCAATGGATAAGGGCTTGAAAAATGCCAAAATCGAGGGCTACCTAAAGTCCTCCAATAGAACAGGTTGAACTAGTTCTCAACTAGTACAACTTATTGAGAAGAATTCCCAAATTTTTCTAAAAAAATCCCAAATGAGTGAGGATTCAAACAAAAGAAACAGTTCTCAATTCCGAGCCCGGATGAGTGAGAACTAGACAAAGAAAGGTCAGGGGTTCTTCATGGCTGATAGAGGCAGCCAGCTATGGTGCTGAACCGATTGCACCGGTTCCCAACTAGTTCAGACGATTGATAAAAAATCCCAAATTTCGCCAAAAAGTTTATAACTGCATAAGAAAACAAACAAAAGAAACGGTTCTCAATTCCGAACCCGGATGAGTGAGAACCGGACAAAGAAAGGTCAGGGGTTCCTCATGGCTAATAGAGGCAACCAGCTATGGTGCTGAACCGGTTGAACCGGTTCCCAGCCGGTTCAGACAGTTGATAAAAAATCCCAAATTTGGCCAAGAAGCTTCTAATTGAATAAGGAAACAAAAAAAGAAACAGTTCTCAATTCCGATCCTGGATGAGTGAGAACCGAACAAAGAAAGGTCAGGGGTTCCTCATGGCTGACAGAGGCAGCCAGCTATGGCGCTGAACCGGTTGAACCGGTTCCCAGCCAGTTCAAATGGTTGATAAAAAATCCCAAATTTGGGCAGGAAGTTTCTAACTGAATAAGGAAATAAACAAAAGAAACGGTTCTCCATTCCAAGCCCGGATGAGTGAGAACCGGACAAAGAAAAGTCAGGGGTTCCTCATGGCTGACAGAGGCAGCCAGCTATGGTGCTGAACCTGTTGAACCGGTTCCCAGCTAGTCCAGACGGTTGATAAAAAATCCTAAATTTGGCCAGGAATCTTCTAACTAGATAAGGAAACAAACAAGAGAAACGGTTCTCAATTCTGAGCCCGGATGAGTGAGAACCGGACAAAGAAAGGTCAGCAGTTCCTAATGGCTGACAGAGGCAGCCAGCTATGGTGCTGAACCGGTTGAACCGGTTCCCAGCTGGTTCAGACGGTTGATAAAAAATCCCAAATTTGTCCATGAATCCTCTAACTGAATAAAGAAACAAACAAAAGAAACGGTTCTCAATTTTGAGCCCGGATGAGTGAGAACCGAACAAAGAAAGGTCAGGGGTTCCTCATGGCTGACAGAGGCAGCCAGCTATGGCGCTGAACCGGTTTAACCAGTTGAACCGGTTTTTCCGGTTGATGAAAAATCCTAAATTTGGTCAGAAAGTTTCTAAACCATTGATTACTACTCAAAAAGTGCTATTTGATAGCTTGTAATTAATCCTTTTAAACACTTTTGAGTAGTAGTTATTGCCTTTTAACCCAATTAACATGCTAAGGACCCTTGTAATCAATTTTAATCAAATTGTGTTAAGTTTTGGTGTTTTCATAGCTTTTTTATCACCAAAGCAATATGAGATTGAGGAGAGTTATTTGGAATCCTTGGCAAAGCAATGGAAAGAGCAAAAGCATGAAGAACCAAAGCTTTGAAGTCCTTTGCCATAAGCAAATCCGGAATGCAAGGAGGGAAGCAAAGAGAAATCTGTCATGAAGCATTCTTGATGACAGTCATGTCAGCTACTTTTGGAGCACTTCCCAAAGTCCAATTTATGCATGCTATATTTCATTTTAAATATTAGGAAGTCAACAATCCAATGCTTTAAATGGTGTGCAATTCGGAGTTGAAATGAAGGAGTTACAGCCATTGGAAGCCGATCACTCTAAGCTGAAGGAAGACTTTTGCACAGTGTTGCGAAATCACCCTTTTGTTGCGGAATGATTTCGCAGCCTTTTTGCACAATGCTATGGAATTCCTCCTAAAGTTTCACGACACGATGGAAGGCGGCCACCACAAGCTGAAAGACCATTTCGCAGCGGTGCGAAATCAGCTGGTTGCTACAAAGAAATTTTGCAGCCCTTTTTGTACGTCTGCGAAATCTCGCATACCTCATTTTCACCTGCAAATTGGTCCCTAGTGCTTCCCGATATTTGTAACCGACATTTGGAGATATTTTTCTTTAGATTTTTTGTTGTCTAAATCCCCAAATTCTCCTTGTATCCCACCAATTATAGGATTCCTTAGCTTTTAAGTTAGGAAAAAGGCTAAATATCCATGTAATAGCTATTAATGTAATATTCATATAAATAGAGCCCGAGGAGCCTGTTCTGAGGGTGATGAACCTTTTGTAAAAGTTTGAAAGAAAGTAAAATACAGAGCTTGAGCTCTGCCTTACCTTCTCACTTTGATTGTATTTTTTTCATTTACTAAGTTATGCACTCTCTGAGGAGGTTTCCCCAGAGAATGAGTAACTAAACTTTTAGTTCCTTGGAGCTAAGGTTGCCGGGAAAGGTTCCAAGTGCAAGAGTTAGTAGCTTTGTGGTTTCAGCTATGAATGAAGAGAAAGTGTGTCCCGTGAATGGTTTCTATATTTTTAGTTAACTTAAAACGCCTTGGAGTCACCTAGGCCAACACTTGGTAAGGCAAGTGATCTCTATCCATGGTGATGCACTAGTTTACCCCTTGCGAGCCTTTGGGAGGTGACTTGAAGGTAGGATTTTCTAGAATAGCCAACACTTGGTAAGCTTTTGGACTCCATGGAGACATCCATTAGTTATCTCTTGCGAGCTTGAGAAAGGAAGTCCAAGGTTAAAGATCACCTTGAATGGTAAAGGCTAAGTGAGAGGCTCGAACCATTGCAAGTTGCATCAGTGAGAGAGATTTATAGCTTAAATCCAATTAAGAGATGCATTTGTGCAGCACCTGTTAGAGAATTGACTTTATGTTAATTCTCTAATGCGAGGAAATAAACCAACTGACCGAAGCTATGTTTTTGCATGAGGAACCTCCCCTGTGAACCTAAATCTCCAAGGAATGTTTTTCTCTTAAGTAATTTCCATTACTTGTTATGCCGTTAGTCTAAATCTAACCCTTTTTCAATCAAAGTTTGTGTTTTATTTCTTAAGCTAATCTTGAAATGAAACAGCACCAATTCACTTTGAATTGGTATCATTTTCAGTTTGGAAACCCTTCCCAGTGAATGATCCTAGAGCCACTATGCTATAGTAGCTTTTTCTTTGCTACCCTAGTTCATGGTGTAATAGGTTATAAATTTTGTTGATTACTCCCTCAATCAAGGAGCACCAGCTGGACACGAATCAGCTGAGACACCAATTAGGCATGAATCAAATGGCGCCGTTGCTGGGGAAGGTGTCAAGTTTATAGTGATACTATTTCAGAGTACTTGTGATTTTCATCACAAGTTTGGTAACGTTTCTTTCGCTTTATGAATTCTCATATTTTTTTTTTTTAGTTCCCTTCTGCTTACTCATAATCTTAATTTAACTTTTAAATTCAGCTTAATTTTATTTTGTTTTTGTAGCCCTGTTTTCTTTTGTTGTCCTTTATTTTCATTTTAGTTACAGATAGATACTAGTTGTGTATGCCAAAGTGGATACGAGATAATGGAGGAAGGCTTGTTAAAAGTGATACACCTCATAATAAGGAATTGGAATTGGGCTTGAATATCATGGAAGCTACACCTAAAGATCAGCATAGTCACCAAGGTCGTCAAGACAATCTCAATGAATTTAGATCAATGAGGGACCGCATGCATCCACCTCATATGAGTGCACCGTCATGTATAGTGCCCTTTATAGAGCAGCTAGTGATCAGACCGTATATTGTTCCACTTCTACCAACTTTCCATGGGATGGAAAGTGAGAATCCCTACGCACACATCAAGGAATTTGAAGATGTTTGTAATACATTCCAAGAGGAAGGAGCTTCAATCGATTTGATGAGGCTTAAGTTATTTCCTTTTACTTTAAAGGATAAAGCCAAATTTTGGCTTAATTCTTTAAGGCCAAGGAGTATCCGTACTTGGACTGACTTACAAGCTGAATTCCTTAAGAAATTCTTTCCCACTCATAGAACAAATGGCTTGAAAAGGCAAATTTCAAACTTCTCAGCTAAAGAGAATGAGAAATTCTATGAGTGTTGGGAAAGATATATGGAAGCTATAAATGCTTGTCCTCACCATGGTTTTGATACGTGGCTATTGGTGAGCTATTTTTATGATGTGATGTCATCCTCAATGAAGCAACTCCTGGAAACAATGTGTGGAGGAGATTTCATGAGCAAAAATCCTGAGGAAGCTATGGATTTTTTTAATTATGTGGCTGAAGTTTCACGGGGATGGGATGAACCGATCAAAGGAGAAGTGGGAAAGATGAAGTCTCAACTTAGTGCTTTCAATGCTAAGGCTGGGATGTATACCTTGAAAGAAGATGATGATATGAAAGCAAAGTTTGCAACTGTGACAAGAAGATTGGAGGAGTTGGAATTGAAAAAGATGCATGAAGTGCAAGCTGTTGCTGAAGCACCAGTGCAAGTGAAGCTTTGTCCTAATTGTCAATCATATGAACACTTGGTGGAGGAATGCCCTACAAATACAGTTGAAAGGGAAAGGTTTGGAAATCAAGCAAATGTTGTTGGACAATTCAAGCCCAATAACAATGCACCCTATGGAAATACTTACAACTCAAGTTGGAGGAATCATCCAAATTTTTCATGGAAGCCTAGAGTACCTCAGTACCAACATCCAGATCAACCATCTCAACAATCTTCAAGTCTTGAACAAGCCATAGTGAATCTCAGCAAGGTAGTGGGAGATTTTGTTAGAGACCAAAAAGCCATCAATGCTCAACTTAATCAAAGAATTGATAGAGTAGAGAGTACTCTGAACAAAAGGATGGATGGAATGCAAAATGATATAACCTAAAAGATAGATAATCTCTAGTACTCAATATCAAGGCTTACAAATTTGAACACAGTGCAAGAAAAGGGAAGATTTCCTTCTCAACCCCACCAAAACCCCAAGGGTGTCCATGAAGTGGAAAGCCATGAGGGAGAATCATCACAGATGAAAGATGTCAAAGCCTTGATCACTCTAAGGAGTGGTAAAAGAATTGAGAAGCCAACACCTAAGCCACCTGTTGAGAAAGAAGAAGAGACAATGAAAGGGGAGGAAATGGAAGACAAAAAGAGAGAGATCAGTGAAAAGGAAGAGGACTATGATTCAACAATGAATGCAAATCCAGAGAAGGAGCTTCTGAAGGAAGAAATGACGAAGAAATCAACTTTTCCGCCTTTTCCTCAAGCATTGCATGGGAAAAAGGGGATTAGAAATGCATCTGAAATTCTTGAAGTATTGAGACAAGTTAAAGTCAATATCCCACTGTTGGATATGATTAAACAAGTTCCAACATATGCAAAATTCCTAAAGGACTTGTGTACTATCAAAAGAGGGTTGGCTGTAAATAAGAAAGCCTTCTTGACCGAGCAAGTAAGTGCAATCTTACAATGTAAATCTCCTTTAAAGTACAAATATCCGGGAAGTCCTACCATTTCAGTCATGATTGGGGGAAAGGTAGTGGAGAAAGCTTTGTTAGACTTGGGAGCAAGTGTGAATTTGCTTCCATATACTATCTATAAGCAATTGGGACTTGGTGAGTTGAAGCCAACAGCAATCACTCTATCTCTAGCAGATAGATCAGTAAAAATTCCCAGAGGAGTAATTGAGGATGTCTTGGTTCAAGTTGATAATTTCTACTATCCGGTGGATTTTATTGTTCTTGATACAGATCCTACTGTAAAGGAAGCTAATTTAGTTCCTATCATCCTTGGAAGGCCATTCCTTGCTACCTCAAATGCAATCATCAACTGTAGGAAAGGGCTCATGCAACTCACTTTTGGCAACATGACACTTGATCTCAACATTTTTTATATGTCTAAAAAGCAAATCACTCCGGAAGAAGAAGAGGGTTCAGAAGAGGTGTGTATTATTGACACTCTAGTAGAGGAGCACTGTAATCAGAATATGCAAGACAAGCTGAATGAACGTTTTGCGGATTGTGAGGAAGGTTTGTCTGAACCCCCTAATGTGCTTGCTATTCTACAAAGTTGGAGGAGGATAGAAGAGATTATACCTTTGTTCAATAAAGAAGAAGGAGCAGATGATGAAAAAGAGATCCCAAAACTCAATTTGAAGCCTCTACCCGTGGAGCTGAAATATACATACCTTGAAGAAAATAATCAATGTCCTGTTCTAATATCTTCATCTCTGACCAGTCATCAAGAGAAGTGTTTACTGGAAGTTCTCAAGAGGTGTAAGAAAGCAATAGGATGGCAAATATCTTATTTGAAAGGCATTAGTCCTTTAGTTTGCACGCATCATATATATATGGAGGAGGAAGCTAAGCCAATTCGTCAACTTCAAAGAAGATTGAATCCTCATTTACAAGAGGTTGTGCGAGCTGAGGTGCTGAAGCTACTTCAAGCAGGTATTATTTACCCTATATCTGATAGCTCTTGGGTGAGTCCTACTCAAGTGGTACCAAAGAAGTCAGGGATTACTGTGGTTTAGAATGAAGAAGGAGAAGAAATTACTACACGCCTCACTTTAGGGTGGAGGGTGTGTATTGATTATAGAAAGTTGAATGCAGTAACCAGGAAAGATCATTTTCCATTGCCATTTATCGATCATGTGTTGGAGAGAGTCTCTGGCCATCCGTTCTACTGTTTTTTGGAAGGGTATTCAGGGTATTTTCAAATTGAAATTGTTGTGGAAGATCAGGAAAAGACCACTTTTACATGTCCATTTGGAACATATGCTTACAGAAGAATGCCTTTTGGTTTATGCAATGCACCTGCAACATTCCAAAGATGTATGTTGAGTATCTTCAGTGATATGGTGGAGCGAATTATGGAGGTTTTCATGGATGACATCACCGTATATGGAGGTACATTTGAGGAATGCTTAGTCAATTTGGAAGCGGTTTTTCACAGATGCATTGAAAAAGACTTGGTGCTCAATTGGGAGAAATGCCATTTTATGGTACGTCAAGGAATTGTCCTTGGCCATATCATCTCCGAAAAGGGAATTGAAGTTGATAAAGCAAAGGTGGAGCTTATTATCAAATTGCCATCCCCAACAACTGTAAAAGGAGTAAGGCAGTTCCTTGGCCATGCAGGCTTCTATAGGAGGTTCATCAAAGATTTTTCAAAGCTTTCAAAACCTCTTTGTGAGCTGTTAGCTAAGGATGCTAAGTGTGTATGGGATGAAAGATGTCAAAATAGCTTTGACCAACTGAAGAAATTTTTAACAACTCCAATAGTGAGGGCCCCTAACTGGCAACTACCTTTTGAACTAATGTGTGATGCCAGTGACTTTGCTATAGGAGCTGTGCTTGGTCAAAGAGAAGATGGGAAGCCCTATGTGATCTATTATGCAAGCAAAACATTGAACGAAGCCCAAAGGAACTACACAACTATAGAGAAAGAATTGTTAGCTGTGGTATTTGCCTTGGACAAATTTCATGCTTATTTGGTAGGGTCTTTCATCATTGTTTTCACTGACCATTCAGCCTTGAAGTATTTATTAACAAAGCAAGATGCCAAAGCAAGGTTGATAAGATGGATTCTTTTGTTACAAGAATTCGATCTCCAAATCAGAGATAAGAAAGGAGTGGAGAATGTGGTAGCTGACCACCTCTCAAGGTTAGCTATAGCACATAATTCCCATGTCTTGCCTATTAATGATGACTTTCTTGAGGAATCACTTATGTTCCTTGTAAAAACTCCTTGGTATGCTCATATTGCTAATTATCTAGTTACTGGTGAAATTCCAAGAGAGTGGAATGCACAGGACAGGAAGCACTTCTTTGCAAAAATTCATGCTTATTATTGGGAAGAACCTTTCCTTTTTAAATATTGTGCTGATCAGATCATAAGGAAGTGTGTGCCTGAAGAAGAGCAACAAGGGATTCTAAACCATTGTCATGAGAATGCATGTGGAGGCCACTTTGCCTCTCAGAAAACAGCTATGAAGGTGTTGCAATCAGGGTTTACTTGGCCATCTCTTTTCAAAGATGCCCACATCATGTGTAGAAGTTGTGATAGATGCCAAAGGCTTGGAAAGCTGACAAAAAGAAATCAAATGCCTATGAACCCCATACTAATAGTTGAGCTATTTGATGTATGGGGCATCGACTTTATGGGACCTTTTCCAATGTCTTTTGGTAATTCTTACATCTTGGTGGGGGTGGATTATGTTTCTAAATGGGTTGAGGCAATCCCTTGTAAACAAAATGATCATAGAGTGGTTCTCAAGTTTCTGAAAGAGAACATTTTTTTAAGATTCGGGGTACCCAAAGCTATAATCAGTGATGGAGGTTCTCATTTTTGCAACAAGCCTTTTGAAATTTTATTAGCCAAGTATGGAGTGAAGCATAAGGTAGCTACACCTTATCATCCACAGACTTCCGGGCAAGTTGAGCTAGCAAACAGGGAGATAAAGAACATATTGATGAAAGTGGTGAGTTCAAGCAGAAAAGATTGGTCTATTAAGCTTCATGATTCATTATGGGCATATAGAACAGCTTATAAGACTATTCTTGGCATGTCCCCCTATCGTCTTGTCTATGGCAAAGCGTGTCATCTCCCTGTGGAAGTTGAATACAAAGATTGGTGGGCAATCAAAAAGCTGGATATGGACTTGATTAGAGCCGGGGCAAAGAGGTGCTTAGACCTTAATGAGATGGAGGAATTGAGAAATGATGCTTATATCAATTCCAAAGTTGCAAAACAGAGGATGAAGAAGTGGCATGATCAAATAATTTCCAACAAGGAATTTTGGAAAGGACAAAGAGTTCTACTCTATGACACAAGACTCCATATCTTTCCTGGAAAGCTCAAGTCAAGATGGATAGGTCCTTTCATTATTCATCAAGTACATATCAATGGGGTAGTGGAATTGTTGGATTCCAATGGCAAAGACACCTTTAGAGTCGATGGATATCGTCTCAAGCCATTCATGGAGCCGTTCAAACCAGAAAAGGAGGAAATCAACCTCCTTGAGCCACAAAAAGCCTAAGCAAATAAGGGTTTGATGGACTTGGTTTCACCAAAGTCCAAAATTTTTGTAAATTTTGTAAATTTTAAAGTTTTATCCATACTTTTGATCTTAATTTTTGATCTTAAATTGTGTATTTATTTGTAATTTCATCTTTTTGAATGATCTCAGGTGGGAGAAAATGCAAAGGAAGAAATCGGGAAGAAATCAGAGTGAAAACAAAGCAAAAACAGAGTGAAAACAGAGCAAAAATAGGGCTCTGCGAGATCTCGCAGCCAAAGAGGAATTCTCTACGAAAACGGCCATTTGTTGCGAAATCATTTCGCAACACATTTGACTCCTCTGCGAAAATTTTCGCAGCTGCGAATCCAAGAATGGCACACGAGTGCCACTCCGCAGCACAGGAGCCCCCATTTTTTAAACACTTTTGAGTAATAGTTATTGCCTTTTAACCCAATTAACATGTTAAGGACCCTTGCAATCAATTCTAATCAAATTGTGTTAAGTTTTGGTGTTTTCATAGCTTTTTGATCACCAAAGCAATATGAAATTGAGGAGAGTTATTTGGAATCCTTGGCAAAGCAATGGAAAGAGCAAAAGCATGAAGAACCAAAGCTTTGAAGTCCTTTGCCATAAGCAAATCCGGAATGCAAGGAGGGGAAGCAAAGAGAAATCTGTCATGAAGCATTCTTGATGACAATCATGTCAGCTACTTTTGGAGCACTTTCCGAAGTCCAATTTATGCATGCTATATTTCATTTTAAAGCTTAGGAAGTCAACAATACAATGCTTCAAACGATGCACAATTCGGAGTTGAAATGAAGGAGTTACAGCCATTGGAAGCCGATCACTCCAAGCTAAAGGAAGACTTTTGCACAGTGTTGCGAAATCACCCTTTTGTTGCAGAATGATTTCGCAGCCTTTTTGCACAGTGCTATGGAATTCCTCCTAAAGTTTCATGACACGATGGAAGGCGGCCACCACAAGCTGAAAGAATATTTCGCAGCGGTGCGAAATCAGCTGGTTGCTACGAAGAAATTTCGCAGCCCTTTTTGTACATATGCGAAATCTCGCAGACCTCATTTTCACCTGCGAATTGGTCCTTAGTGCTTCCCGATATTTGTAACCGACATTTGGAGATATTTTTCTTCAGATTTTTTGCTGTCTAAATCCCCAAATTCTCCTTGTATCCCACCAATTATAGGATTCCTTAGCTTTTAAGTTAGGGAAAAGGCTAAATATCCATGTAATAGCTATTAATGTAATATTCATATAAATAGAGCCCGAGGAGCCTGTTCTGAGGGTGATGAACCTTTTGTAAAAGTTTGAAAGAAAGTAAAATACAGAGCTTGAGCTCTGCCTTACCTTCTCACTTTGATTGTATTTTTTTCATTTACTAAGTTATGCACTCTCTGAGGAGGTTTCCCCAAAGAATGAGTAACTAAACTTTTAGTTCCTTGGAGCTAAGGTTGCCGGGAAAGGTTCCAAGTGCAAGAGTTAGTAACTTTGTGGTTTCAGCTATGAATGAAGAGAAAGTGTGTCCCGTGAATGGTTTCTATATTTTTAGTTAACTTAAAACGCCTTGGAGTCACCTGGGCTAACACTTGGTAAGGCAAGTGATCTCTATCCATGGAGATGCACTAGTTTACCCCTTGCGAGCCTTTGGGAGGTGACTTGAAGGTAAGATTTTCTAGAATAGCCAACACTTGGTAAGCTTTTGGACTCCATGGAGACATCCATTAGTTATCTCTTGCGAGCTTGAGAAAGGAAGTCCAAGGTTAAAGATCACCTTGAATGGTAAAGGCTAAGTGAGAGGCTCAAACCATTGCAAGTTGCGTCAGTGAGAGAGATTTAGAGTTGAAATCCAATTAAAGGATGCATTTGTGCAGCACCTGTTAGAGAATTGACTTTATGTTAATTCTCTAATGCAAGGAAATAAACCAACTGACCGGAGCTATGTTTTTGCATGAGGAACCTCCCCTGTGAACCTAAATCTCCAGGGAATGTTTTTCTCTTAAGTAATTTCCATTACTTGCTGTGCCGTTAGTCTAAATCTAACCCTTTTTCAATCAAAGTTTGTATTTTATTTCTTAAGCTAATCTTGAAATGAAACAGTACCAATTCACTTTGAATTGGTATCATTTTCAGTTTGGAAACCCTTCCCAGTGAACGATCCTAGAGCCACTATGCTATAGTAGCTTTTTCTTTGCTACCCTAGTTCATGGTGTAATAGGTTATAAATTTTTTTGATTACTCCCTCAATCAAGGAGCACCAGCTGGACACGAATCAGCTGAGACACCAATTAGGCATGAATCAACCATTCATAACCAATCAACAACAATCATGTGTGGCCTTTATTTCCCACACCCAAGCAATACAATCTTCATATCAAAGGAAATAAAAGATGATGCGGAAGGAGAAAACGCATATGAAGAAAATGAAGATAGACTGCAGGTAAAAAAAAAAAATTCAGCCTACTTACCTTAGAATCTCCACCAGATATGATCCGTGTATGCCGATGATGACCTCCAAAAAATGAGATGTTGTAGCTCTCCTCTTCAAAATAACCACAGTGCTGAAGCTTTCCCCCACACTCTTAACTCAGAAGGTGCCCTGACCTTCTGTTTTTCTCACCAGCAAAATATCCCCTCTCCAAAGTGCCCTCCTTTTTTTCTTCTTTTCTTATCTTCTCCCCTTTTATACTCATACACCTCTCAGCATTTGAGCCTCCTGGGTTCCTTCCCCTTTAGCACCGAAATCCCCTCCATCAGCATGGAAAACATACCCCCCATTATTTCTCTTGCACTTACGAGTCCAGCTCACTCCCTTCAGTTTTCAACTTGCTTCACCACCAAGAATCCATATGGATTCGTGGTGGGCTGCAAGGAACCCAAACCAAGGCCCAAAATGGGCCCACAACATTGCCCAAAACCGATCTGGAGCTTATGGGCCTGTGCCATGTAGGATTTTGGTCCCAAAATTACCAAAATCAGTGTTTTACACCGGTTGACTCGATGAACCAGCTGAACTGGCTGAACCGGATGCCAACCGGTCGAACAGGTTGCAAAAAAAATTTGAAAATTTGACAGAATGTTTCTGGAAGAGTGAGAAATCTATGAAAAAAAATGGTGCGCAATTCCGAGTTCGGAAAAGGGAGATATGATCAAAATAATTACCAAAAATCAGTGTTTTACACCGGCTGACTCGATGAACCAGCTAAACTGGCTGAACCGGATGCCAACCGGTCGAACCGGTTGCAAAAATTTTTTGAAAATTTGACAGAATGTTCCTAGAAGAGTGAGGAATCCATGAAAAAAATGGTGCGCAATTCCAAGTTTGGAAAATGGAGTTATGATCAAAACAATCCCGAGTGCTCCGAACCTCAACATGCCCCTATAAACTCCAACTAAGCTAAAACATCGGGATGACCCCACTTCCTTCCTATAGGGTGATGTGAACGACTAGGAAAATGGCCACGATGACCCTCCAAAATGAACCACATACGCACCACAATGGACCACAGACAAGCCCACACGAGGCTCGGACACCGACTAAGCCCAAAAGGGGCCCTAGTGGTGCCATATGAGAATGATGGGTGCAGGTGACACCCAAAGGATAAATGTCAGTGTCGAGGGACAAAATTGAGGGTCTACAGTTTGACATTTAAATTATTATAATCCGTTGCATTACTTTAATTTCTTGATTTTTTTTCTAATTACATACGTCTGACATTTATTTTTATACCCTTATCAATTTATTTGTTTATTTACTCACTTATTCATTTATTCTTTAATTCCATGAATTGACATTTTGGATTTTTGTGGCTATGTGATTTGATTTTCTATTTTATTTTATTCTATTTCTAATTACATGATTTCTTATTTCAACTTTATTTTTAATTTTGCATGAGACTTGGAGCCATCAAGGAGAGGAGATCACGACTAAATAGGGAAACTTGGAAGGAATCCGGGCTGCATATAGAAAGTGGGCAGATCACGACTGAGGCACATTCGGGAGCATATGGAAAGAAGATTAAAGGGGATCCGATCACTTACCAAACAAGATACAGCTGCATCCTTGGGGAAATCTCCAAGTGAGCCACACATAATGGACTTCCCATATCCACGCGCACATAGGAAAAAATGGAAATAAGATATTCCATAAGGATTAGGTTGCCTTATAAATAAAGGAGAGAATCAAGCATAAAAGAATTTTTTTTTCGAAGGCGAGGAGGCGGAAAGAATTTTCACACAGAGACTCTTCTTTTGGAGGGTAGAGAGGACACAGGAGTAATTGTTTTGAGAGGACGAGCGAAGAACTTTGAGGAGCTGACACATAGCCATAAAAAAGAGAGGAGCAGCCCAAAAAATCTCCACAAATAACTGTTTATAGGTAAGTGTATGCTTTCAAATTTATTTTTGATTTCATTTTGATTCATCATTTTAGTCTTGAGTGTTTTAATGATTTTAGTTCTTTGATTTAATTAATCCTATATAATAAATTTCTTGTTTTAATTTCGATTTAGTTTTAATTTATTTTTCTTTTTTAGTTTGGATGTGTTTGTGGTTTTAATTCTTTAGTTTAATTTATGCCATTAGATAAAGTTCCCTTTTTTTTTTTAATTCCAATTCGATTTAGTTTTAATTTATCTTTTGTGTTTAGATGTGTTTGTAGTTTTCTTTAATTTAATTGTTTATGTTATAAAAGTCCTTATTTTTAATTTTGATTTAGTTCAATTTTAATATATTTTTTTTGTTTAGATATGTTTTTGATATTAATTCGTTAGTTTAATTATTTCTATTAAAAAAGTTGTTTTTAATTTTGATTTAGTTCACTGTTAATCTACCTTTTATGTTTAGTGTTTGTTGTTTTAATTCGTTAGTTTAATTGTTCCTATTAGAAAAGTTCTTATTTTTAATTTCAATTTAGTTAAATTTTAATCTATCCCATATGTTTGTGATTTTAATTCGTTAGTTTAATTATTCCTATTAGAAAAGTTCTTATTTTTAATTTCAATTTGGTTCGTTTTAATCTGTCCTATATGTTTAGATGTGTTTGAGATGTTAATTCATTAGTTTAAGTATTCCTGATAGATAAAGTTCATATTTTTAAAATCCCAAATTAGTTTAATTTTAATTTAGCTATTAGTTTAAATATGTTTGTGATTTTAATTCCTTAGTTTAAGTAATTTAAGAGATAAAGTTTAATTTTTTTTGGATTAATTTAGTTCTAGTTTATAATTTAATTTGAATGTGTTAATGATTTCAATTCCTTAGTTTAAACAATCTGTTAGATAAAGTTTACTTTTTTTAATTTCGGATTAACTTAGTTTTAGTTTATGAGATTTAATTTGAATGTGTCAGTGATCCTAATTAGTTTGATTTTAATTCGTTTTTAGTTTAAATAATCACACTAAATAAAGTTTGTGTTTTTAATTCCAATTAATTTAATTTTAATTCATTTTTAACTTAAAGGCATTCGTGGATCTTAATTCTTTAGTTTAAATGATTATATCAAATAAAGTTTGAGTTTTTAATATTCCAATAATTTTATTAAGTAGAATTTAATTTCAATTTAGTTTGATTTTAATTTATTTTATAATCTGAATGCGTTCATGATTTTAATTCAATTGTTTGATTAACCCTCTTAAACAAATTCCATATTTTTAATTTCGATCTTAGTTTAATTTTATTTTGTTAATTTATTTATTTGCTTTAGTTTAAATATATTTGTGATTTCAATTTGATAGTTTAGCCAATCTTATTAGATGATGATGATGTCCTTAATTTAATATAGTATTAATTATTTTTAGTATTGAATGTGTTTGTGTGTTTTTGATTTCATTAACTTTGAATTTAATCCGTTTATATCCAATTTTGCAGTTGATTATAATTTTGTTTAATTAATTAAGTCAATCACGTGTAATTATTTTCACGTTTCAAGTATGGTAATTTTGGCTTTGATCTATTGACATTTAGTATGAGCTTTAGGAATTTTAGATAATCAATCCAATTAATTGCATGTCATTGTTTTCATACCTTCAAGATTGTTGAACTTTGGTCTTTGATTTATCATATTTTGTTAAAATGCTAATTTACCTTAATTGATTCCATATTATTATCTCCATATGCTAAGTTTGTTGGCTTTAATCTTTGATTGGTCATTTTTATTTTAATTCACGTGTCTCTTGAAATCTAAATGTTAGTCTTGGGTAATATTTTATTAGTTTGTTTGATTAGGAAGTCATAAATTTGATGCTTTAGTGATTGGTGGTTAAATTCTAATTTTTTTGAAGGCCACTGGAAACTCATGAAGGTTGGTCTTACCCTCACCACTTTAATTGACATGATTTTCTAAATCTTTATTTTGTGATTTTCGCTTCCTTTTATTTTGATTGGTATTTTGTTTTCTATGTTTTATTATTTTAAAAATTAATTCATTTTATTTTAAAATCAAAACCTTTTTCTCTGAAGACCCCTTTAAGAAATTTTATTTTTTAAAAAAATTCATTTAGAATTCTTAATAAAAATCTCATTTTCTTAAAATAATATGCAACCATTTTTTTTTTATCGATTTGCATCTTTCTCAGCTTTTAATGAAAATCTTGGTTTTAAATCAGACATGAATCAAAGCTCGTGGTCTCACATAAATGAGATAATTCTGGGCTAAATTCGTATATATCAATTGGGGAATTGGTGAAACCCCTACATAAAAAAAAAAATCTTTTTTAAAAATTCTTTTTTTAGTACCACCGTTGCTACTTATTGAAATCGTGTTTATCTTTTTTAAGAATTCTATACAAAACATGTGTGATGACCAGTAATTTAGTGTACTTCAATCATTTTTTGTTATATTAATTAGATGTGCATGTTAGGATTTTTGCTTTATATTATTTATTATCTAACCTCTCCCTATCCTGCGGAAGCACGCTATGAGTTATATATGATATCCAGGTACGTTCCCTAATACCCACTTTCTAAACCCCGTGAATATGATTGTCATTGCGTACTATGCTCATGCTTGCTATCCTGTTTGATTACCTTGATATATATTTAATGCTTGTATGATTATCTTTGACAAAAACACATGTTGTGTGATGTATGTCTATACTAACTTTTATGTTTCATGATAGCGCTTGAGGAGCCGTTCAGGTACGCACTTTGACTCTCTCCTATGATCAGACTTTCTTGCTTAACATACTATTTTTTTTAAAACCCCTACCTTACTTAGCTATCCATGATCAACCATTTAATTGCCACATTTCCCTCAACTTAGTCAGTAGAGACCTTTATAGGGCTTAGAGGGGTGCTACCTTTTAGAGATACCTTCGCAATAGGTAACCTAATCCCGGGACCTAGACTCGGATTTTTCAAAGACATGCTTTTTCCAAAAATTATGGAGTCACATTTTAGGGTTTTTCTTTCTCGTTTTATTTTCCCTTTAAAATAAAAATAAAATAAGTGGCGACACCGACTTTTTCCAAAATTAATTTTTCACAAATAAAAAGTGAGTCTTGCCGATCGAGTGAGGACGCACGTGAAAAATGCGGGTCCACAGTCATACACTATCTCCACTCTCTACTTTGGTCGTCTGGAGTGTTTTTCTTTGCGTATGGCATAGAACATTGTTTTGAGCATCTGTTTGATGCCAACGTATGGCATAGTCCATCCTATGCCTTCCAAATAATGAGAATGAATAATTGAACATAAATAACCTACCATGTTTAAGATAAACATATACAATCTCTTATAATATGTTATGGAGGAAAAAAAAAAAGGCAAATAGAGCCACAGGCTATAGGTTCAAACCATGTTTCAAATGATACCAAATCAGCTTCTATTGTGCTCTGAAAAAGATTACCTTGAGGGAAACCTACTTGATTCTATATCTAATAAATATATGATGGCAATACAAATCAATCTAGACAAATTGCTGATAGGTTAGGACAAAAACTGCTGTTCTCTAAGTTCCCTTTCCTCCCCTAAAATTCTCTTCTTTACCGACCTTCCATCTCTGAAATAGTTACATTTCCAGAATAGCTCTCTGGCCTGCCTTTGTGTGAATCTAGCTCTGACACTTTATGATGAGTGGAAAATGCGGGCAGATTTGGGTTTGGTAAGGGCATAGTTTCGTTGGTGAGCATGGAGATAACAGCTGACATTGTAGGCCTATCTTCTGCACTCTCCTGTACACACAAGAGAGCAATATGAATGCATCTCAACATTTGGGTTGTTGAGTAGGAATCCTCCAGCATTGGATCCACTAGCTCCAAGCTAGTACCTTCTTTCCATAGCTCCCAAGCCTGTTTCCAGTTCATTTTAGGGTTGATTTACTTACGAGGTTAGTATGAAAATTTTGGAAGGATACACCGGGTGTTGTTGATAATAATGTAGAGACAAATATGAGATATAACAGACTTACGTATCCTGCCAGGTTTATGGCAAAGGCACCATGGTTATGATGAAAGCTTTTGTTCTTCCGGCCGCTCACAATCTCCAACAGTAGGACCCCAAAGCTATAAACATCTAATTTCACTGAGAAAATTCCTTCCATGGCATACTCGGGTGGCATGTAACCACTGCATCCACAGTAGAAGGTTCAGTACATTAGACTGAAAAAGAAATCCGATAGATAAAGAAAAGTCATGCTTACTATGTTCCAACAATCCTATTTGTATTTGCTTCTGACGCATTTTGCCCAAAAATTCTGGCCATACCAAAATAAAAAATTTTCGGGTTCAAGTCATGATCAAGTAGGATGTTACTTGCTTTTAGATCTCCACTACAAGGAAAATGTCAAAAGATGACGCTTTTTAAGTGTCAAGATAGATATAATATGACGCTTTTTAAAAGCGTCATATATTAGACTATCATCTTTTTAAATCGCATACGTTGACACTTTTTAGAAGCGTCATCTTCTTTGCACGTCAACCATGACGCTCAAAGTAAGTGTCATTATTTGAAACATTGACGCTTTATAAGTGTCATCATATGTTAATAATTTCATTCATGTCAATATTGACACTCAATGAAGCGTCATTGTATAGGTAGAAGCAACATTGACACTCAATATAAGTGTCATCTTATAACTTTTTATTTGTAGGAGCAACGTTGACACTTAATAAGCGTCATTGTATAAGTAGAAGCAACATTGACACTCAATATAAGTGTCATCTTATAGCTTTTTTATTTGTAGGAGCAACATTGACACTCATAATAAGTGTCATCGTATAGCATTTATACCTTGACACTAAAAAAAAAATGTCATGTTTTTTTAACATCAACCTTGACGCTTTTGAGAAGTGTCATCTTCTGTTTATTCAAGTAAAGCATGACGCTTTAAAAAAGCGTCATCTTATCTCATATAAAATTTTAATAGCCCAAAAATTAAAATGTCCTAATTATGCCCTGTTTTATAATTTTCTATCAACAATTAAATTAATAATGAAAACTTAATTTAAGAATCTCCATTGACAAAAAGTATCAAATATGGTCTTCCTTTTTCACTATTACAATTTATCCATAAACATCATACATAATCAACAACTAAAACCAACAATTTTACAACTTCTTCTTCAACTTTGAATTGTTCATAACCTTCACTACATCTAGTTTTTACATCATTTTCTTCCAAGTGCAAAAGGATGGTTGTAACTCACTTTCTAGATGCTCAATCTGCAAAATAATTGAGAGGGTTACATATTTATTAGTATTAACAAATAGTTAAGAAGCAACCTTGTAAATGAAATGTGTATATGCTAATTTTTAAATTTCCAAAATATCTTTCTTCCATTGCAATAAATTTCAAAATATCAAAAGAACTAAACAAACTCCAATAATTTTATTACACCAAATTTCTAAATATTTTAGAACTCTTATTCTATTTAAAAAAAAAAAACAGAAAAAAAAGTTTTTATCTCATTGACTATTTTGGTATGATTTTTATCTTATTTATGAAACTTCAACCATTAACATCTTCTCATTCTTCTTATAGGTTGTACAAGACATTAGATGTTTTGCATGAGAAGGAACTAAGGAATGAAAAAAAAAAACAAAAAAAACTAGAAGTCCGAAAAATTATAAAATTGTAAATTAACATATTTATGTAAAATTATAAAATTGTGTTAAAATATCTATGTTCTTCTTATTGTATTACTATATCAACATTTAATAATATGAGGATATCTATTATCTAAATATGGAACTTGCATGAAATGATCTCTAAACATGGAATTGATTCATAAAACTTACAATAACCACAACATGTTACCTCAAAATTCTTTTGATGATATATTTTGAATTGTTTGTGGGTGTCCTTCATCAAGAGCAGTAGTGACGTTGTTAATAGAATGACCTATGCCTTTTTGTACAACCTGAAGAATATATAATAAACAATTTAACAACCAATTAGTAAGAGGTGTTATTTTCTTCCATAGGCTTATTTGTAAGAAGTCTTAAACTAACTTCCTATTTTTGAATTTCTCGATATTCCTACAAATTAAAATTTTATAATTAATGAATGTGAATAAGAGGTATGTAAAGAGTCTTAATTATACCTTAAAGTTGTCAGACAATCTATCTTTGACAAATATTGTCCAATCTTCATCCTCAATAAAAGTATATTGAATTGGTGGTCTTTTGAGGAGCTCCGGTGGTCTTCTATACATGCAGGGGTTTCCGTTTTTTGGTTGATAACCCTTGATCATATTATTAGTTTTGTTTGAAGTGGTCAATAGCAAAAATAAGGGCCGACCCTTTAGTTCATAAGTAGTCTCATTGTTTTTCTTATTTAAAATTGGTTTTGTGTTATGTGGGCAGTTGGTAAAAGGAAGGTTGACTCATTGTTTAATAGGAAGGCATTCGAACGTGGACATTGTACCCTTAGAAGCAATGGAATTTGTTTTAAAAATAATAATAACATTAGTTTAGTATGGTATATTTAGAAGTCAATCTAAGGGCACACCCTTCATTTCAGAGGCATGCCTATGTGTGAAGGCATTATACTGGTATGTTATATGCAGAAGGCAAACCAAGGCCACACCCTTTGTTGCAAAGGCATGCCGTGGGTATGATAACATTATTTTGGTATGCTATATACAACATGCAAACTAGGGGTACATCATTGATTTAAGAGGCATGCTTATTAGTGAAGGCATTATATTGGTAGGCTATGTGCAATAGTCAAACTAAGGGTGCACTCTTCATGCAAGATGCATGAATGTGGGTGAAAACTTAAATTTGTTATGCTATGAGCAGTAGAAAAGATAAGCATGCCTCTTCTGTCTATGACATGCCTTTAAAGTGATTAGATTTGATATGTGGATTGGGCAGTAAGACAAATGGAGGCATGCCCAAAGCTAGAAATGTTGGTCCTTGATGTTTATATCAAATAAGTGGCCACCATATAAATAAATAAAAGTAATGCATTATCTGATGTTTGATAGAGACCATATGTTCCAATGTTTAGCACATAAATGTCATAGCATCAAGTGTTATTGAAGTTGAGTTGAATTGTTCATAATTTACATGAGGCATTAATATCCGATGGCTATAGGTGTGAATAAGACTATTGTTATAGGTAATTAGTTTTGGTAGGGTTAGTTACAAATATTTATGTAGGCAATTAAATATCTAACGAGATCAACATAAGGGATTAAAATAATTTATGCTTATTTTATAAATGAAGTACGTCTTTTTGTAAGGAATATATTTGTGTGTGTGTAAAACAATAGATATATGTCAATTTCTCATAAGAATAGATAGATTAAAGTAAGAGGCCATGAGGTCTCGAATTAACGTTAAAAAAATGTACGTAACTTTCATCAAGTTACTAAGGAACACGATTAAAAAAATCTAAGGTACATCTGATCTTATTGTTGTTGGGACCCCCATCTTATCACGTATGGTCCATAATTTCATTTTGGAACTCATAAGAAAGTGATTGGGGGTCAATCCCCACCTAAGGACGCACCTTGGAACCCTTGGTACATCCTTCATAAAATTTGGTACATCCTTTGTAAAATTTGCTACATCCCATCCTATTGCTTTCGAGACCCCCATCTTATCACCTAGGTTCCATAATTTCATTGGGAACCCATAAGGAAGTAATTCGTGGCCGATCCCCACCTCAAAACATGCTTTGGAAAATTTGGTACATCCTTTACAAAATTTAGTACATCCGATCCTATTGTTGTCGGAACCCCCATCTTATAACTTATGGTCCATAATTTCATTTTGGAACCCATAAGAAAGTTATTAGGGGTTGATCACCACCTCGGAACACACTTTGAAACCCTTTGTACATTCTTCACAAAATTTGGTACATTTTTTACAAAATTTGGTGCATCCTTTGTAAAATTTGGTACATCTCATCCTATTTCTTCCAGGACCCCATCTTATCACCTAGGGTCCATAATTTCATTTGGGAACCCATAAAGAAGTGATTGGTGGTCGATCCCACCTCGAAATGCACTTTGGAACCCTTGGTACACTTTTACAAAATCTGGTACATGCTTCACAAAATTTGATACATCCAATCCTATTGCTTTCAAACCCCTATTTGGACATAGATGGTTCATAATTTCATTTGGAATCCATAAGGATGTGATTGGGGTCGATCCCCACCTCTGAGTGCACTTTGGAACCCTTTGTACATTCTTCACAAAATTTGGTACATCATTTATAAAATTTGGTATATCTCATCCTATTGCTTATGGACCCCCATCTTATCACCTAGGGTCTATAATTTCATTTGAGAACCCATAAGAAAGTGCTTGGGGGTTGATCCCCACATCTAAACGCACGTTGGAACCCTTGGTACATCTTTCACAAAATTTGATACATTCTTCATAAAATTTGGTACATCCATTCCTATTGTTGTCGAGACCCCTTATAAAATTTGGTACATCTAATCTTATTGCCACTGAAACACCCATCTTATCACCTATGGTCCATTATTTCATTTAGGGATCTGTGTTAATTAATGAAAGGTTGTTCGCTACTATTGAACAAACTTTTAAACCCTTGGTACATCCTTGACAAATTTTGCTACATCATTTACAACTTTTGGTACATTTTTTTATTTTATAAAATTTGGTACATTTGTAAGAAAATTTGGTATTTCAAGGCCTCATGCTACTGAGAACCCATAGGAATTGATGGGAAGTCATTCACCACCATCTAACGGAGTTTCAAACCCTCGTAACATCATCCACAATGTTTCATATATCTTTAAGATCAATCCGTTCCTTATTAACTTTAATAAAGTATTGTACATTTTTTTAACATCAATCCGAGACCTCATGCCCTCTTACTTTAATACATTTATATATATATATATATATATATATATATATATATATATATATATGTGTGTGTGTGTGTGTGTGTGTGTGTGCGTGTGTGTGTACGTTAATATGTGCAATAATACGTATATTCCTTACAAAAAGACTTACATCATTTATAAAATAAGCATAAATTATTTTAATCCTCTTTTTGGACCCCATTAGGTATTTAATTGCTTACAACAGTGTTTGTAACTAACCTTGCCAAAATTAATTAACTATAACAATTGTCACATTCATACCTATTGTCATTATGATTAATGCCTTATTTAGATTATAAAAAATACAACGAAACTTCATTAACACTAGATGGTATGACATTACTGTGCTAAACATTAGAACATATGGTCTCTACCAAACATTTGATAATGCATAACTTTTGTTCATTTATTCCTTTGGTGGTCGTTGATTTCATATGATTGTCAAGGGCCAACCTTTCAAGCTATCGACAAGCCTCCATTTGCCTTATTGCCCAACCCACACCTCAAATCTAGTCATCTTGAAGGCATGCCTCCGATAAAGAGTCATGCCTATCTTTTTCCTACTGCACATAGCTTAACAAAATCAAGTTTTTCACCCACATTCATGCGTCTTCCATGAAGGTTGTGCCATTAGGTTGACTACTACACATATCCTACCAATATAATGGTTTGACCAATAGGCATGCCTCTAAATTCAAGGGTGTGCTTCTAGTTTGTGTACTATATATAACATACCAAAATAATGTTATCATACCCATGCCCATGCCTATGCAACAAAGGGTGCGCCCCTACTTTGCCTTCTGCATATAGTAGGGTAATATAATGTCATTCACATATAGGCATGCCTCTGAAATGGAGGGTGCGCCCCTAGATTGACTTCTGCACATAACATACCAAACTAATGTTATGGTATACAAGAAATTCCATTAATTCTAAGTGTATAGTGTAAACGTTCGAATGCCTTCCCATGGTGTCAATGAGTCAACCTCCCTTTTATCGACTCCTCACATAACACAAAGCCAATTTTAAATAAGAAAAATGATAGGACTGCCTATGACCTAAGGGTTGGCTACTGACCACTTCACACAAAACTAAATAATATGATTAAGGGTCATCAACCAAAAAGCGACAACCCATTCATGTAAAGGTTGACCACGATTATGTCCACTAGTTAACAATCTGTTTTTTGCCAAGAACGCCATGTGAATCTATGTGACTTTAATGGCATCTTCGAACAATCATCACCAAGGTACACATTTTGTTATTACAATTATATTATCATGTAACATATCCCATAATATTAAAGAACAACATACAATCACAATATGTGTACACCGAACACTACAAATCCAATAAATTAGTCATTGCTTATAATTTGAGAAACACAACAAAGATTACCAAATTATTACACACTAATATAAAGTCGATGTTAAATTATGAAGTTTAATTAAATAGTTATGACAATGGGTTGGTGCATGTCGCACGATTATGCCCAAGCTCATTACAACGAGAACAATGAACCATTTTTTTTTTTTACATGAATTGAGACTCGATTTGATGTTTCTTAGGTTTTCTAGGAGGTTGCTTTGTGGTTTGAAGATTAAGAAAGGGATAAGTATGACCCAAGGCATCACGAACGGTTCCATCTTCATCAATCATTGGCATCTTATGCGTTACCAAAGTATGCATGCTTCCAAAGTATATATTATCTTGCAAATTGTACCTATACTAGTCATCAACATAATCAGATACATCGAACCCCATTCGCCGTATAGCTGCACAAGCGTGATCACATGGAATTCCAGACATTTTCCATGCTTTGTATGTGCAAGTTTGCTCCATTAAGTCCACTTCTAAGAATGCTTTTCCATTGGATACTTTCATCGAACAACCTAAGTGTAAATAAGTGATACAATTTTCACCTTTTGCAATGTTCAATGCACTATTTTCTTCTGTTTTAGGACTAATGCTCCCATTCCATTTTACAAGTCCATTTTTGTGCTCGACTAAGAGAGATCCTAACTTATCCATATGCTTAATGAAGAAAACACAAATGTTATGGTGTCATTCATGTCTTAACCAAGAATTGAAAGACTCAGCTAGATTGTTTGTCATCTTATCCCAACGCATCTTCTTAAATTTAGAGATTGCCCAATGTTGAGGGTTATTTTTTTCAACCCACTTTGCCAAATCATGATTAAATGTCCTTAAAGTATCCATTGTAACCTAATAATCACAATCTAACCTAGCATAGGCGATAGAATCGAACATTTGCAAAACATTTTCCTTTATTTTCCTCCATTTAATGTTCAACTTTGTTAGTAAGCTACTTAAGTTTTCTTTAATGTGATGATAGCAATGTGCATGATTTTCATTGTCGAATATCTCTGAAACACTACTGATAATTCCTTGGTCCCTATTAGATATTATTATAACCTCTTTTTTACCTATGACCATCTTCAATTTCTATAAGAACCAAAGCCAATCCTTGTAATTCTCGGAGCTGAATAAGTAATAAGCAAGTGGAAACATGACATTATTAGCATCATACGAAGAAGCAAAAAATAAAGCACCCTTGTATGGCTCACTCATGTGGGATGAATCTGTTGATATAATAGGCCGACACCTCATTTTAAACCTAAGTATTGACATTGAAAGGGCAACAAACAATTGCATGAAATGACCATCACCCGAACATCTATATTCAACAATTGTCCCTGGATTTGTTTCAATAAGCCTTATACACAATCAAGGCAACAACTTATATGAGCATTGGGGCACACCATTGATTTGTTCTTTAGCCTTCTCTTTCAAGTTCCATGCTTGACAATAATTCAATTGCATTCTGTATTGTCGATGAAAGTCTTTACATATTTGACGAGACAAGTAATTTGGATTTGAATGAATAACATCATCAATCATAGTTGTGTCTCGATTACAACGAACTATTGGTTCAAAAACTGACACATCTTCTAAAGAGTGGTTATGTTCATTTATAAATGTATGCACCTGAACTATTTTTGTTCTCCCAACAACACGAGTAGTTACTTTCCAAGGGCATCCTTTAACAACACATATTACAGTCATATGCTTAAGACAATTCCTCCTAAACTTATATCTAAAACGGTTTCTGAGATATATTGCATCTCAAAAGTCATTTGCAGTTGAGAAGGTATGCCCATTACCTAATATTGCACTCTCAAAATGACTCAACTCTAGTGTACCAACATGTGATTCAACACATCTTTGATGAAATCCTCATGATTGCATTCTAATTAATATCAACATCCCTTGTTGAATATGGGATCAGTGAGCTTGACCCTACCATTGTTTCGTTCAATTTGCATTATAAATATGTTTATTTATCAACTTATCATCTAATGAATAAGCATAAATATTAATAAATAAATAAATACACGAAACCATTTAAGATTAGATATTCTTTTGATATAACTTACCTTTGCCCTCTATTCTCAACTGTTTCATCGCCTTCAACTGTTGATGCTAAACATATATACACGTGTGAATTGGTCACTAAATTGAAACATGTTTGTCAAGTCTTCATCATTTTTCAATGGTTGAAGTGCATATAGATCAAATGGGAGAGTGTACGAAAATGTTAGTCCCACTATATCGATGCTCATTTTCCCACAAATCCTTGAAACAAAATCATTATGTCATTGATCATTCTAAACTTATACTCTCTCGTCTCCCACCCATATATTCACACTGCCATGTTCACCCCTTACTAGCTCTCTTCCAATCTACAGATAATAGTAAATTGTATTACTTGGATCCATTTAAATGATACTCGATCATGTGTAGCCCCTGTTTAGAAACATGAACCTTTAGTCAAGTTGAAACAATTAACTAATTTTTTAATAACACTGCCTAAACCAAATTACTTATAACAAAATTGATTATCATGCTTATGACCATCATATATTAATACATCATTTATCTTTGGAACTTTACAAGTGAGCTTCATTTACATTTCATGGTCTTCAATTAATGTTGTAAATATGGACTTGCATAGAGTATACTTAACATTAAGCAATGCAATTATTTTATTTTATTTGGTAGTAATTTGTTATGTTATAAGTTGGGAAGTGAACCTCTCAATTCATGGGCCAAACATTGTTTTTGTAACTTTTCAAGCTAAATTGTGCTAATGGCCCTGTCTTCGGGCCAACCCCTGAAACAATAGGTCTTCCTTTATTTTTTCTACTGCCTAGATTAGACCACAACAATGTTTACAACTAAGGGTCTACCTCCAAACAAATGGGTTAACCTCTAATTACTTACTACAACTCTTACAAAAACAATTATTTCATCCAAATGTCATTACCCGAATTACGGTCACACCTTCATCCAAGGGTAGACCCTATTGTGAGCATTACACACATATAAACAAAACAAATTTCATATTTGTGGCCGTGAGCATCAAATTTCCACCTAAGGCTCCACTACTATTTTCCCTAATTCCAACATAAATTCATGTTTGCTTTACTACATTTGTTTTATTTTCTTTTTCAATTCAACCCTCATTCATTACAAATTCAAAACTTTTATGAAGAAATTTATTCAAACTTTACTCTCAATCATTTTTAAAATTTGTACTCATCTACTCATGACTAAACATGAATTCTTTTCCTATGCATTAAATTCACCAATTAACAACTATATAAAAAACTCAACCTACTCATTTTGGAATCTCATATAAACAACATTAAACAACAAAACATCTTGAATCCCATATAAAAATTGTATTCCTTCTCATTCATAGTCATATTTTTCTTCTCTTTTCTATATTCTTCCCAACAACCATATACAACACAAACACAACAATTCAGAAAATAAAACAAAATCAATATAGCTTACGACCATCTCATTTTCCTATCATTTATCAAATTTTAAACCATATTTCATTTCAAATAAACCCTAAATAAATTAAAATATAAAATTGAACAATATTAATGAACATTCAACATGTACAAATATGCAATGTAATCAAGTTTAAATCACAAATTTCCAAAAATCACATAACTATGACAATATTCAAATCTCAGAGAATCAAAATGACAAATCAAAATAAATAGTTATTATAAAATTTAATAAAATACATATATCATCTGGAAAAACTCTTACTTTAAAAGTTAAATGCAACTACAATATTTCATTGCTTTGTTCCCTCTTTCTCTCAATTGTTTTCTTTCTCTTTTTCAATGTAAAAGCAAAAAAGAAAGTATAGGAAGGGAAGAAATGGCTTTGTCGATGTTGAAATGAGAAGAAGGAAAGGGGTTATTTGTCTACCTAGGCTTTGTTAGGGGTTTCACACTTGGACTTTTGTTTTTGAATTGATGTTTGGTGGGAAAATGATGATGTCGTCTTTCTTATGGTGATGGAGGAGAAATAAAATAAGGGATCATGTTTGGAGGTTCGTTTGGGGTTGATGGGTTATGGCAAATTGAGAAGCTATCGGATTTTTTATGGATCGTTCCGCCTTGTGATGGGTTGTGCTTGTGAACGAAGAAGAAAGAACATGGGTTTTTGGTGTTAGGGTATGGTTGAAGAGAGAAGAAGACATTTGGGGGTAAATATGTTTTAAAAAATCAATTCATGTGAAGTGTCTAGTTGGATGATAACATGTACATGAGCTTTGTCATCAGCTTTAGTAGGTAGCTGACTTGGACCTTGCTTACGTGACTTTTCCAAGTGGGTGATCCAACTAGGAGAGCTGTCAAAGTAGGCATTTTTGGAAGGGTCTCAACATTATTATTACAGTGTATGGAAAGACATTTATTTTCCCCAAAATCCACTAAATTTCAAAAGTAAAAAACAAAGTTTCTAAAAGGCAAAATTTTGGTATTTGGTGTATGGTTAGATAAATTTCCTAGAAAAAAAGGCAATTAGAGCTGCAGGCTATAGGTTCAAACTATGTTTCAAATGATACCAAATTAGCTTCTGTTGTGCTTTGAAAAAGATTACCTTGAGGGAAACCTAGTTGACTCTATATCTAATAAATATATGGTGGCAATACAAATCAATCTAGACAAATTGCTGATAGGTTAGGACAAAAACTGTTGTTCTCTAGGTTTCCTGTCACCCCTTGAAATTCTCTTCTTTACAGACCTTCCGTCTCTGAAATAGTTGCATTTCCAAAACAACTCTATGGCCTGCCTTTGTGTGAATCTAGCTCTGACACTTTATGATGAGTGGAAAATGCGGGTAGATTTGGGTTTGGTAGGGGCACAGTTTCGTTGGTGAGCATGGAGATAACAGCTGACATTGGAGTCACATTTTAGGGTTTTTCTTTCTCGTTTTATTTTCCCTTTAAAATAAAAATAAAATAAGTGGCGACACCGACTTTTTCCAAAATTAATTTTTCGCAAATAAAAAGTGAGTCTTGCCGATCGAGTGAGGACGCACGTGAAAAATGCGGGTCCACGGTCATACACTATCTCACTCTCTACTTTGGTCGTCTGGAGTGTTTTCTTTGCGTATGGCATAGAACATTGTTTTGATCATCTGTTTGATGCCAACGTATGGCATAGTCCATCCTATGCCTTCCAAATAATGAGAATGAATAATTGAACATAAATAACCTACCATGTTTAAGATAAACATATACAATCTCTTATAATATGTTATGGAGGAAAAAAAAAAGGCAATAGAGCCACAGGCTATAGGTTCAAACCATGTTTCAAATGATACCAAATCAGCTTTTGTTGTGCTCTGAAAAAGATTACCTTGAGGGAAACCTACTTGATTCTATATCTAATAAATATATGATGGCAATACAAATCAATCTAGACAAATTGCTAATAGGTTAGGACAAAAACTGCTGTTCTCTAAGTTCCCTTTCCCCCCCTAAAATTCTCTTCTTTACCGACCTTCCATCTCTGAAATAGTTACATTTCCAGAATAGCTCTCTGGCCTGCCTTTGTGTGAATCTAGCTCTGACACTTTATGATGAGTGGAAAATGCGGGCAGATTTGGGTTTGGTAAGGGCATAGTTTCGTTGGTGAGCATGGAGATAACAGCTGACATTGTAGGCCTATCTTCTGCACTCTCCTGTACACACAAGAGAGCAATATGAATGCATCTCAACATTTGGGTTGTTGAGTAGGAATCCTCCAGCATTAGATCCACTAGCTCCAAGCTAGTACCTTCTTTCCACAGATCCCAAGCCTGTTTCCAGTTCATTTAGGGTTGATTTACTTGTGAGGTTAGTATGAAATTTTTGGAAGGGTACACCAGATGCTGTTGAAAATAATGTAGAGACAAATATGAGATATAGCAGACTTACGTATACTGCCAGGTTTATGGCAAAGGCACCATGGTTATGATGAAAGCTTTTGTTCTTTCAACCGCTCACAATCTCCAACAGTAGGACCCCAAAGCTATAAACATCTGATTTCACCAAGAAAATTCCTTCCATGGCATACTCGGGTGGCATGTAACCACTGCATCCACAGTAGAAGGTTTAGTACATTAGACTGAAAAAGAAAGCTGATGGATAAAGAAAAGTCATGCTTACTATGTTCCAACTATCCTATTTGTATTTGCTTCCGATGCATTTCGCCCAAAAGTTCTGGCCATGCCAAATCAGAAATTTTCGGGTTCAAGTCATGATCAAGTAGGATGTTACTTGCTTTTAGATCTCTATGAATAATTCTTAGTCTTGAATATTTATGCAAGTAAAGAAGTCCTTGTGCAATCCCCTCAATGATATTGTGACGTCTTTTCCAGTTCAATATCTTTTCTTCTAGCAGGATCTGAAAATTTGGGTGAACACAACACACAACTAGTAAATTGTTTCAAGCAAAAAAAAAAAAAGATAAGAACATAAGGAAAAGTCATGCAGATAAAAGGAAGAAAAAAAGGGAAGTATTCAAACCAAAGAGGAAGAAGTCCAAGCTTTTGTTGGGCATGAACTCATAGATTAACATCTTTTCTTCTCCCTTGATGCAACAACCCAAAAGTCTAACAAGATTCATGTGTTGGAGTTTGACGATCAGTCTAATCTCATTTTTAAACTCCACCAATCCTTGGCTGGAGCCCCTTGAAAGTCTCTTCACTGCTATTTCTTGCCCCTCAGGTAATTTCCCCTGCAAAAATAATCCACAATCCACAATCCACAACGAAGCTTTAATTGGGGTACTTAAAACAAAGAATGTCCTATTCCTATTACATGCCATGGATTAATGAAATAATAATATTTACCTTATAAACCGGGCCAAAGCCACCCTCTCCAAGTTTATTTTCAGATGAAAAGTTATTCGTGGCAGCCACAATAGAATCAAAACTGAACAGTTTAAGATCATGAGCCCCCCTCTTTCCATCATGTTCAACATCTTTTGAATCACTAAAGCTGTTTGAAGTTGTCAATTCAAGCAGCGCAGCTTCCTCCATTTCTCTCTCCCCTGTTATACCACAAGTCACAAGTTCAATCCAACCCATTAACAAATGGCATTACTATCATCAACAAAAGTTAAAATAAAATACTACCTCTGAATTTTCTCCTTGAATAGTATAAGGAGCCCGTAAGTAACAAGACCACAAGTACCACTCCTGCAATAATGACCCATATCCACCAACTGCTCCCTGCATAGATAGAAGTTGATAAATTTTGTGGTTAGAGCAGAACTGAGTGAAAGAGGGTCTTTTATGGTCTTGATATTTTGAATTTTTGATCACCTATTAGGGTTGTAAATTCAATAAAAATGTTGGATTCATCAACTACTTTGCTTTGGTTACTTTCAGGAATGCAAAAATACAGAGAGACTCTTACCCGTAACTCGTGATGAGGATAAAACATAGAGCTCCTCCTGATTTGCGTCATCCTTGAGGGCTTGTGCAAATTTTGTACTCCAAAACAGACATCCAGTTCCGTTAGTGTCTATACTATTATAAGCAGTACAAGAACAATCATTCCAGCATATAGCCTGACAATCACTAAGGCCCAAGCTCGTATCTATGTTCATTAATGATGGATATCCTGATCTGAGAACCGATTGCTTCATGAATCCGTCTTTTCTAGTCCTGCAAGCGGGTAGGTTTTGCACTGCACACCCTGGATATTCTTCATACCTATTGCACTGATCGTTCAGCACAAATACGGGTCTACTAGTGTCAAAAAGTTCCCCTTCCCAGGTCAATACCCAGTGTGAAACAACTCCTTCTGGAACTGAATAGCTAAAGTAAATCTCGTTTGCATTCGAAACACTGTTAAAACTGTAGATATTATCCAACAAAGGAATGAACTCAAAGCTCCTATCTTTCAAGGTTCCACTGCTCCAGTAGGTGCCCCTCGGCGTTTCATCACCAATTGTGTGCCATTCCATTCCAGAGTAAAAGTCCCAGGAGCAGGCACTTGTTCGCTTATCCATGAAGCAAGTGACCAGTTTCGCCCGGTTTTCAAGTTGATGCCTAGTTTCATCCCAGGCAGGAGGGTGTCTGTAGGATTATCGAAACTCGCCCATAGTTTCTCCTTCACAGATCCATCCGAATTGAACTCTTCCAAAACAAAATTTCCAGAATCAAGCAGAGTAGCTGTTGAGTTTCTGGCTGCTTGATTGGAATTCATGACAATTGGATCACCTCCACTATGCGTGATCATCAATTTGCCATCGACACCCAGCGTGAGATTTGCATCGGTACCGGATATAGGCTTGTCTCTGTTAGCAACCCAAACTTTCTTGTTAGAAGCATCAGTTGTGTACCATATTCCTAAATAACTGCTAGATTCCAGGCTGAAGAAGCCTAGAGTAAAAGTCCCTTTTGCAGAAACCAGTAATTTTTCCGAGAATTGAAGCTCTTCCCCAGGTTTGATGGTGTCTGTCTGTGCACTAGAAATGGAAGGCACTACTCCCAACCACATACATGACAAACACAGAGACAAAATTGCACTGCTAAGGCACATGCTGCTTTCCATTTCTCCTATTCCAAGTTTCTCATGTCCATGCTTTCATGCTTTGTGTTTATCTTTCGGCCTTCAACCGCACAGTACGTTGAAAATGTCATGGGTGATCTTCCAGATATCTCACAGCATCCTTTGGGATCCCAGTCTTCTTCGCCTACCAGTCTAATTAAGGATATTGCTTGGAAAGTATGGGCATAGATTTTGGGTGGGGACCAGCAGTTGAGACTTGAGAGAAGGGTGAGCATTTCTGTTCCTTTTCGTTGGGCTTTCTTGGACTTTTCATCACAGCATTGTCAAGGGAAAACTCAAAAAAGTTTGAAGGAGGATTGGTGAATTTTGCATTGTAACACCACCACAATGTTTAGGTTGTAGATGAAGCAAGGCTGCTACAACTGATGATTCCAAATATAAATAAATATATAGTAGGAATGAGAATTATGGCCCAAATTGAAACAAATTATTAAACACGTACCATCTTATTGGGTAAGGTAATTTTTTTGTTTTAGTCCCGCGTCTGATATCCTAAACTTTTTATTTTTGTTCAGTGTAACCTTTAAGTTAAATGGAGAAACAGTAAAAGGGCCACATCTGCTCTTACTTCTATTTCAGTCTTTTTCTTTTTCTTAAATAAGAAAAAAGAGGGCGTAGGGTGTTCATGATAGCAGATTTCAAATGGGTCTCTCATGTCAGATATCCTCAACCATCTTGGCCGCTATTATTTTTGTTACTGAAAAAAAAAAAAAAGAGGTATTATGCAAAGCGCCGATTGCCCCTCATTTCAAAACATCTACAAATAAGATCTTTTACGAACTATAAAATAATTGGACCCAATAAAAAGCTTCAAAGTATCATAAATCAGTCAATGATTTGGCTTCTTGGGCCATTATTTTGTAGTACAATCTCCTCCATTTTCTAGGCATGTGAAATTGTTGACTTGTTGGTTCCATTTAAGGACAAATGGAAAAGACAATTCACAGACACAGACAAACCGACATAATTGAAAGGCCGAAAGTTGCAGGAGGAAAATACGTGGTGATTTCCAGTATTAATGATGCATAACTGGAAAAGATAAAAAGTCTCCATTTCTGTCTGACAATTAATGACGGTGGGTTGCGTCATATCACAAATATTCAAAGCGATAGATAATACCTTAATCCAAAATCTTAGAGAAACTTCAAAAGATTTAAATGCTGTTAGACGATCATCTGCAGCACATACAGCAACGTCATCATGTTCCGTGCAGGCAATTGGTCTAGGAATAATGGGTCAAAATAGCCTTCCGCTTAAACATAAGGTTCAGAATGGCCTACTTTTCAAACAATTGTTCAAAATAGCCCTTTTGAATCCACGTCAGGATACAAAGTAATTTTTTATTCTTTTTATTTTTTACTTTCCCAAACTTCAGCTGCATTTTTTCTTTCCTAATCCCAAACTTCCATACGAGCTGCTCTCTTCCCCCGTGCTCTGCGTGTGGTTTTTTCGTTAAAAACCCTAGCCCCACCAGTGGGCCACTGAGGGAGACGTTGGAGCTACAACTTCCATCCGAGCTGCTCTCTATTCCCAGCCCGTGCTCATTTTTCCTTAAAAATCCTAGCCCCACCAGTGGGCCACTGAGGGAGACGTTGGAGGTTGAGGTTAGTGTTAATTTTTTTCAGATCTGAGCTTTTTTTTATCATGGGTTGTTAGTATTTTTATTTTTCCCATTGGATGCTGAGAAAAGTGGGAAACGATAATGAAAACAGAAAGAAAAAAATTCTTGATTTTTCCCGTTTCTTAGTTTTGATTTAGGGTTCTTGAAATTTAAATCCAATGGCACAACATCAAAGAGACCCCTAAAACGGATCCAGAAAACACAGAGAGCAAAAGAAAAGCAATTTTTTTTTGTTTTCCTTGGGGGTTTTGCATGGATTTTCTCAAAAATCAAACGAGGATGAATTTTCCCGGAAATCGAATGGGGCATGGATTTTATTGGGAATCAAAGGGGGGTTGCAAAAAAAAAAAAAAATAACATGATTAGATTAGTACCTGCGAGGATTGAGAGTGGCAGAGTGAGAGAAAGGCTTTTTTAGGGATTCTCCCGGCTGGAGGGCAACTTCAGAAAAGGGGTTCTTCATGCCCGAGTGAGAGAAGTGGGTAGCCTTTTGATTTTTAGATTTAATAGAGTTAAAAAAAAAAAAAAAAAAAAAAAAACAAATCATGAGAACAATTTTATCTCATCTTAATAGAATATATTATAATTTTTAATAAAATTAAAGATTAAATAAAAAAGATATTAATAAAAATAATTTTATCATATTATTATTATGAAATTTTCTTGTGGAATTATTATTATGGGTTTGCTTTGGTATTGGTACATCAGCTTATCACTTTTCCTATGGAATTAACTGAATTTACTAAATTTATATTAATATTACTAAATTTTCCTATTGATATTAAGTAAATTACTAAATTTATAAAATATTTATATATTTGAATATTTAAATGAATAAATGAATATAAGAATTAAAGTTTGAAGGTGTAGTAGAGTCATTTTTATAAATATATCATATTTAAATACTTCACTTTTAAATAAATTTTATAAAATATAGTGTTATTTATTTTTATTTTCATATTTTCAATTGCTAATTTACTTAATGTCTTGTTTTTGTTAAAAAATATTATTTAATTTCTTAATAAGTCAACATAATACCACAGTTATGCGTGATGTTCATTAATCAATTATCAAATTTCAATTAGAAAAATTTCTCTTTATTTATCAAAAAAAAAAATCAATTAGATAATTGCTGGCTTTTGAATAAGACAAGGGGACCCACCCTAGTAATTATTAATTATTCAAATCAAAAGAGTAGTTGGTTGGTTTGAAATTTGAAACTTTGGAATTGGAATAGTTGTTTTATTGTTTGTTTTTTATATTGATTGGAAAAGTCAAAGTAAATACTTAATAATGGATGATAATAATAATATGTTAGAGGCAATTAGTGACATTAGATAATATTTGTTGTTATGTTAGAGGTGATTGATGAATTATATAGTGTTTGTTAATGAATCCCGATAATAAAAGTTTCTAGAATGTTAAAAAGATAAACATAATTTTTAAAAATATTTAAATATAAATCTTATACCTTTCAATGTAATTTATCTATATTTTGAAAATATAGACTTTTATTAAAAAAAGATACGATAAGATAATAAAATAATTACTTATATTTTATAATTCATGTTTAGAAAACTTCTAAAATATGAGTAAACATTTAAAAAAAAAAAAAACGCAGATTCTTAAAGTACAAACACTTTTTCTTTAAAAAGATTTTTGTATTTGGTTATATAAAAAAATTTACTTTTTATTTAATTATAATTTTTAAAGATTTCAAAATTACCCATACTTTTAATAAAAATATTATTAAAATAAAATAGTAAAAGTAAAAAATGAATGGTCCAACTCTACAAAAACCTATTCTAAAATAGACCATATACTTCATGTTTGATGACTCCACTTAGACTACTAGATTGTGGATGTGATGGGAGTGGACGAGGATGAAAGGGAGGCTAAAAGTGAACCCATCTGGAAAAACTTTGATTATGGGTTGGAGAAATTGAATGTGGGTAAGGACCATATTGTTTATGTGATCCTTTGTCAATTGGGTTGTACATCATTTTCGTGACCCAAAAGTTAATCTCATCCTAATTATCAAATTAGAAAAATAAACTAAACGTGTTTGTAACCCAAAAACATGTAATATCATCCTACTCTTTACTTATACACTTATTTGCTTATAAATTGCTTTCATTTGAGTTGAACTTATTATTTAGATATGAAGTTTTGTTACATTCCAATATTTATTTGGTTTATTATTGTCTTTTATGAATCATTGACAGTAAAATATTATTTTTTACTTGAATAAATATTATGTTTTATATAATAACCATTTGTTATTATCTATATGAAGGCAATTATGACTGATTCCTCGGTAGAAGTGATATGTTATTGGAATGGAACAATTTTAAGGACAGAAACGGATTTAAGGACAGAACCATTCCGAGGGGCAGGCGGAGCCTACGTCGACCTAGATTGCTACCTCCACCACTACCTCTATTTCCGACTCTAGCCCCATCGCAGATAGATGTTCCTCATGTGTCACATGCAATACCTGCTACAGTTAGAGAGGAACGTCCAAAAAGAAAGAGAGTATCAGTTACATATAGGTTCTCTCCTTGTGGAGGCATGTGAGATTATATATGTTTTTTATTTTCCACTATATTAATGTTTAGTGCTTATTTTTTGTGACTTTGATTAAACTATTAAAAATTACATTTTGTAGTAGACTATTTGTAATTAATTTCATTAACTAATTTTGTCAAAAAATCTATATATGACAACTGCGGCTTAAGAGTATACTATTATTTCAATAAAGATAAATTTGTTGTAATACAAATAAATTAATATCTTAAAAAACAACAAATTAAATATTTTAAATTAATAAATTATACAATTTTATATATTATTTATATGTTATAAATTTATTATTTTAAGATTATTAATTTATTAATAAATCAAATATTCATTTATAATATCTTCTATTTATCAATTTATGTTTGTTGAAATAATACTAGATTTTTAAGTTTAAATATAAATAATTTTTTATTTAAGTATATTTTTTAAATTTCAATCATAAATTGTGATTTAATAGTTTTTAATTAAATTTGAAAGTAAAAAAAATATTATAATTGAAATCTCAGTTATTAACTACTATACTATTATTTCGATAAAGATAAATTTATCATAATATAAATAAATTAATATCTTAAAAACTAACAAATTAAATATCTTAAATTAATAAATTATACAATTTTATATATTATTTATATGTTATATAAATTTATTATTTTAAGATTATTAATTTATTAATAAATAAAACATTCATTTATAATATCTTCTATTTATTAATTTATGTTTGTTGAAGTAATACTAGATTTTTAAGTTTAAATATAAATAATTTTTTATTTAAGTATATTTTTAAAATTTCAATCATAAATTGTGATTTAATAGTTTTTAATTAAATTGGAAAGTAAAAAAAAAATATTATAATTGAAATCTCAGTTATTAACTATTATACTATTATTTCGATAAAGATAAATTTATCATAATATAAATAAATGAATATCTTAAAAATTAACAAATTAAATATCTTAAATTAATAAATTATACAATTTTATATATTATTTATATGTTATATAAATTTATTATTTTAAGATTATTAATTTATTAATAAATAAAACATTCATTTATAATATCTTCTATTTATCAATTTATGTTTGTTGAAGTAATACTAGAATTTTAAATTTAAATATAAATAATTTATTATTTAAGTATATTTTTAAATTTCATTCATAAATTGTAATTTAATAATTTTTTAATTAAAATTTAAATTTAAATAAAAATGAACTAAAGCCGCAGTTGCCTACCGCGACTTTAGTTAAAAAATGAAGCCGCATTTGGCAAATGCGGCTTTAGTACAAAAATGAAGCCGCGTTTGCCAACTGCGGCTTTAGTGCAAAAATGAAGCCGCATTTCCTAACTGCGGCTTTAGTACAAAAATGAAGCCGCGTTTCCCAACTGCGGCGTTAGTGCAAAAATGAAGCCGCGTTTCCCAACTGCGGCTTTCACTATAATGACGAAAAAAAATATTTTTTAATGATGTGGCACCTATGTGGCATCAAAGAGGCCATTTTGAACAATAGTTTCAAAATGTGCCCGTTTTCAACATTAAGTTTCAAAAATGGGTCATTTTGACCCAAAACTCATTGGTCTAGCACCAGGTTTCAACTCTCTGATAAAAATTCATTGAAATGATACAAGGTAATAACAATAACCTCACCACCAACTAAGAAGGTTAAAAACCAACAAAACCACAGGGGAAGTGATATTGCTCCATCTCTGTGCAAAAATCTATTTTCGTCTTTCAATTTCAAGCTAAGCAATGAAAATTTATATGTTAATGAGGGTATTATAGAGTATTAAAGTTATTACAAGGGTACAGTATATATAATTTATATTCTATTGATCAATATTTTGGCAAATTGTATTTATTGAAAGATCAAATAGAAGAAAAGGGTCATAAAAAATGTATTTGGTTAATAATTATACAGCTGATTACGAATTTATGAGCTTCTATAGAGAACTAGGTCTTACAACATAAATGACGTGGGCATTTAATACAAGTAATAGGATGCAATCAAAATATATGTTTTTGTGAGGATTCAATCAAGTTCACATGCGAAAGACAATCAAAGCTTAATATGATGCATTTACAAATCTAACCTGGAATTATCCCATTTATATGGGACCACAAGCTTGGATTTGTGTCTGATTTAAAACCAAAATTTTCATTAAAAAACCAAGAAAGATGCAAACCAATAAAAAAAAAAATGGTTGCATATTATTTTAAGAAAATGAGATTTTTGATTTTAAAGACTCTAAATGAATTTTTAAAATAGATTTTTATAAGGAACATTTTGAGAAAAGTATTTTATTTTAAAGGGGAAGACATTATTCACAAACAAATAATTCGCAAAGATCAAATGTAGGCAACCCAAAATAAAATAAAATCACAAAGTAAAATTTTCTCAGTAATCAACAAGACTAATAAAGGTGAGGGTAGAAGCCAATCTTCATGATTTTCAAATGACCTCTAAAAATTAAACTTCACAAAAAAACAAAGAAAACTACCAAAGCAATAAACTAAATGACTTTAGATAAAATAAAATTAGAAGATATTAATCAAGAATTAAAAATGGGGAATCGAACATAGAAGAATAATAAAAAACTAACATAAGATCAATTAAGCTAATTAAATAAAATTTTAGAGAAACATATGAACTAAATTATGATCAATCCAAGAATGAAAATTTATATAATTAAGATAGAAAGAATACAACTTAAGATCAATTAAACAAGTTATCTAAAGCTTTGAAAAACATACAAACTAAAAGTAGATCAACCAAGAAATAAGGTTAACAAGTTCAAAATATGAAAATGACACGGAACCAATCAACTTAAACAACTCAAGTCCTAAAAACTCATGTACTAAAAAGATGAATAAAAAATAAGATTAATATTTAAAAACATAAATTCAATCACATAGGGTCAATTAAACTAATAAACTAGAATTCTAAAACCACTTAAACTAGATAACATGAATCAAAACAAGAATAAACAATTTTAAAAGGCATGAGATTAATTACATGGATCAACCAAATTGATAAACTAAAATTCTAAAAAAGAAACCTAAACTAAATAGATAAATTAAAACAAAACTAAAACAAGGTTAAAAACATGAACTTTATCAATAGAATTGATTAAATTAATGAACTAAGATTATATAAAAAGAAAATACAAACCAAACAAATAAATTGCAATTAAACTAAAACAAGATCAGAAGCATAAAATTTTATCAATAAAATTAATTAATCTAATAAACTAAACTAAGATTATAAAAATACATCAACTAAAAAGATGGGACAAAACAAAATCAAAACTTGTTTAAAAACATAAACTTTATCTAATAAAATTATTTAACTAATGGATTAAAACTACTAATACATTCAAACTAAAACATAAACTAAAACTAAACTAATGCCGAATTAAAAATATAAACTTTATCTCACAAGATTACTTAAACTAGTAAATTAAAGTCACTAACACATTCAAATTAAATTATAAACTAAAATTAAGTGAATCCAGAATTTTAAAAAATAAACTTTACTTCACAAATTACTTAAACTAAGGAATAAAAGTCACTAACACATTTAAATTAAATCATAAACTAAAATTAAGTTAATCCAGAATTTTTAAAAAATAAACTTTACTTCACAAATTACTTAAACTAAGGAATAAAAGTCACTAACACATTCAAATTAAATCATAAACTAAAATTAAGTTAATTCGGAATTTAAAAAAATAAACTTTACTTCACAAATTACTCAAATTAAGGAATAAAAGTCACTAACACATTCAAATTAAATTAGAAACTAAAATTAAGTTAATCTGGAATTAAAAAAAAAAAAAAAACTTTACTTCACAAATTACTTAAACTAAGGAATAAAAGTCACTAACACATTCAAATTAAATCATAAACTAAAATTAAGTTAATCCGGAATTTTAAAAAATAATCTATGCTTCACAAATTACTTAAACTAAGGAATAAAAATCACTAATACATTCAAATTAAATCATAAACTAAAATTAAGTTAATCCGGAATTTAAAAAAAATAAACTTTACTTCACAAATTACTTAAACTAAGGAATAAAAGTCACTAACACATTCAAATTAAATCATAAACTAAAATTAAGATAATCCGGAATTAAAAAAAATTAAACTTTACTTCACACACTACAAGGAAAATGTCAAAAGATGACGCTTTTTAAGTGTCAAGATAGATATAAGATGACGCTTTTTAAAAGAGCCATATATTAGACTGTCATCTTCTTAAATCGCATACGTTGACACTTTTTAGAAGCATCATCTTCTTTGCACGTCAACCATGATGCTCATAGTAAGTGTCATTATTTGAAACATTGACGCTTTATAAGTGTCATCATATGTTAATAATTTCATTCATATCAATATTGACACTCAATGAAGCGTCATTGTATAGGTAGAAGCAACATTGACACTCAATATAAGTGTCATCTTATAACTTTTTATTTGTAGGAGCAACGTTGACACTTAATAAAGTGTCATTGTATAAGTAGAAGCAACATTGACACTCAATATAAGTGTCATCTTATAGCTTTTTTATTTGTAGGAGCAACATTGACACTCATAATAAGTGTCATCATATAGCATTTTATACCTTGACACTAAAAAAAAATGTCATGTTTTTTTAACATCAACCTTGACGCTTTTGAGAAGTGTCATCTTCTGTTTATTCAAGTAAAGCATGACGCTTTAAAAAAGCGTCATCTTATCTCATAAAAAATTTTAATAGCCCAGAAATTAAAATGTCCTAATTATGCCCTGTTTTATAATTTTCTATCAATAATTAAATTAATAATGAAAACTTAATTTAAGAATCTCCATTGACAAAAAGTATCAAATATGGTCTTCCTTTTTCACTATTACAATTTATCCATAAACATCATACATAATCAACAACTAAAACCAACAATTTTACAACTTCTTCTTCAACTTTGAATTGTTCATAACCTTCACTACATCTAGTTTTACATCATTTTTTTCCAAGTGCAAAAGGATGGTTGTAACTCACTTTCTAGATGCTCAATCTGCAAAATAATTGAGAGGGTTATATATTTATTAGTATTAACAAATAGTTAAGAAGCAACTTTGTAAATGAAATGTGTATATGCCAATTTTTAAATTTCCAAAATATCTTTCTTCCATTGCAATAAATTTCAAAATATCAAAAGAACTCAACAAACTCCAATAATTTTATTACACCAAATTTCTAAATATTTTAGAACTCTAATTCTATTTTTTTTTTAAAACACAGAAAAAAAAAAGTTTTTATCTCATTGACTATGTTGGTATGATTTTTATCTTATTTATGAAACTTCAACCATTAACATCTTCTCATTCTTCTTATAGGTTGTACAAGACATCAGATGTTTTGCATGAGAAAGAACTAAGGAATGAAAAAAAAACAAAAAAAACTAGAAGTCCGAAAAATTATAAAATTGTAAATTAACATATTTATGTAAAATTATAAAATTGAAATATCTATGTTCTTCTTATTGTATTAGTATATCAACATTTAATAATATGAGGATATCTATTATCTAAATATGGAACTTGCATGAAATGATCTCTAAACATGGAATTGATTCATAAAACTTATAATAACCACAACATGTTACCTCAAAATTCTTTTGATGATATATTTTGAATTGTTTGTGGGTGTCCTTCATCAAGAGCAGTAGTGACGTTGTTAATAGAATGACCTATGCCTTTTTGTACAACCTGAAGAATATATAATAAACAATTTAACAACCAATTAGTAAAAGGTGCTATTTCCTTCCATAGGCTTATTTGTAAGAAGTCTTAAACTAACTTCCCATTTTTGAATTTCTCGATATTCCTATAAATTAAAATTTTATAATTAATGAATGTGAATAAGAGGTATGTAAAGAGTCTTAATTATACCTTAAAGTTGTCAGACAATCTATCTTTGACAAATATTGTCCAATCTTCATCCTCAATAAAAGTATATTGAATTGGTGGTCTTTTGAGGAGCTCCGGTTGGTCTTCGAAAGGAAGAATGTACTTCACTGTTAGCAAGTTCTTAAAGGACCAAAAGCATTTTCCCATTGTTAACATACAATTCCTCCTGCTTTTATGATTTAATGAAAAAGCAGTCTGCACATTAATACCAAACTTTAGTAATTTCAAGAGGTTAAGAATGATAGACATTTTGCATCAAAGTGATTTAAATAAGAAATGGTTACCTCAATGCTGTCCATAACTTATCCTTCAACTTTTAGGTACAAATGCCAAGTTTTATATCTTATTGGCACCATGTGCGTGCTAACACGCCTAAGTAGCTTGTTAGATGAACTGTTGATTCTCCTATGAAATGCCATCAAGATTGTACTTAACCGGCAACTTAACCCCCTTGTTTCTGTTTTTTATAATCATATGCTTCCGTGTCATCCCTCTGTACTTCCTTTTTATGGGTTTTTCTCCTTCCTTTGTCTCCATTCTTGTAACAAAAAAAATAAAAAATGATAAAGATTAGTTAAAATTATATTGCATATAACCTAGTCAAAGAATAATTGTAAAACATAACTTTTCAAAGAAACAAATCCATAATCATTGCACAATGAAATGCAATAGATCATGAATTCAATAGATCTTTTTAGAATTGTTCATCATATAACAAGGATAACACTTCATTTTAGCTTTTTTTTTTTTGTCCCGCTTTGTTTAACATTTCATTTATTTTAAGCAACCCAAGGGCCTTTGTATAAGAAAGCTAAATTTGCAGTAGGAATTTCTTATAAGAATCAACATGGAAGGAGCACGTGGTTTCAACAAGTTCATCAAGTCCATAAGAACTTATGAAAGATTTTGGACTATCGGTATGTGTTACATTAAGTTTGGAAAACACAACATGCATATTGATAATAAAAAATTTCATAATTTTTTTACTCACAAACATAACTAATTTAGTATCTTCCATGCACAATTTAGGGAAAAGGTTTTAGTAAATATGTTATTGGGAGATGTTAAAGAATGGTCAATATTTTGCGCAAAAAAATAAAGAAAGGATAAAAATTACCTATTTTATGGCTGTTGCAACCCATTCCATGGCCTTTATTCATACATTAGCATTAAAATACAGCTACATAGAGGATTTGTTCTCAATCCAAATCCCCTCACAATCGCCTGCATACATGTTGCATCTGAGTCATCCATTACATCAAACGCTTCAATTTGTGGCAATGCCCCTATAAAGGGATGGTGTTCAATCGAATTGTTAACAAAGTCTTCACCTCCTTCCATATCCAAGAAATCTTTTTGAGGAGTTGACAAAACAACCGACCATCTTGGATCAAGTTGGTCTTGCACATAAAATACTTGCTTAGCTTGGGATGCTAAAATGAAAGGATCTGATTTATGAGCAATTTTGCTAAAGTCAACTAATGTAAAGCCAAGATCATCAACTTTTATGTCATTTTTATTATCAACCTAATCACACTTGAAAACCGGTATCCTAAACATGGTATAATAAAGGTCCTAGATCTCGGTAATAATGTCATAGAAACAAAGCTCACCAAACACTGGATTTTGATCCTTTGCACTTGCGATTTGCATTGTTGAAGCTACAATACTAACTCCATTATTTTGGGTAGCTCGTAAGTCATCTCGTTCCTTGATATGGTATCGACACCCATTAATGACATATCGATGATATTTAGAGACATAATGGCTAGGACCATGAGCTATCCACTTAAGGGTTTCAGATATAGGTTCATTATTACCAATTGCAGCTTCAATCTGTAATTATAAATAATAGTTATTATGTGTGTTAAACATTAGTAAAAAGAATACTTCACATTTTAACACCATTCCAATACCTTTTTTCTCAACCAATAAGTAAAAGTCCATGTGTTCATCCTAGAGCCACTTTTGTCTTTTTGATTGACGAGGATTTTTCAATTTCAACTTCCATGTGCTCTCTATGTAATTATTTATAAGAAATTCAAAGTTAATGTCTTGAAGTTATTTTAAGTATCAGACACAAATATTAAGTGTTAGTGGTTCTTACTCAATATAAGGTTGAACAATAGTTGTATTCTCTAAAACATAATGATGTGCATGTAACCACAAATTGGAATCAATTGTCACAACTTGACCTCCAGGTATTGGTGCCCCAACTTTTTGGTCAATGTTTGCACTAATAGGAATCCCAATCGCATCTACATTTGATAAATACTCTGTACAAAATTCAATAGTTCCTTGCAATATAGCATTCAGCGATACAACCTTCGGGCCGATTACGGTTTCGTACATACCCTTTCAAAACTTTCATGAATCTTTCAAATGGGTACATCCACCTTAGGTAAACTGGTCCACAAAGTCTCACCTCCCTTACAAGATGTACAGTAAGATGAAGCATGATATCAAAGAAGGAAGGTGGAAAGTACTTCTCAAGCAAGCATAATGTCACCATCAAATCATTTTGTAACTTATCCAGTGCAGACACATCAACCACTTTGCTACATAGAGCATTGAAAAAAAAAAACTCAATCTGCAAATAGCATGCCTTACATGCTTTCGCAAAAGGGATTTGTAATGACATTGGCAATAACTGTTGCATTAATGTATGATAGTCATGCGATTTAAGACCATAAAGCTTCAAGTCTTCCATTGACACAAGGTTTCTCATGTTAGAGCAATAACCTTCAGGAACCTTTAATTGTGATAAAGTTTGGCAAAAAACCTTTTTCTCCACTTTAGATAATGTATAACATGCAGGTGGGAGATAAGTTCAATTTGATTCAAACCTTGGCCCCAATTCACACTTTAAGCCCATCTCTAGTAGGTCTAGGCGAGAATTAACTCCATCTTTCGTCTTACCTGGAATGTTGAGTAAGATACCAATGATGCTTTCACAAACATTCTTCTCTATGTGCATTACATCCAAGCTATGATGAACATGTAGGTATTTCCAATACTTAAGATCAAAGAATATGAACTTCTTTTTCCAACAATTTGTAGTATTGACATTCAACTTGCCTCGGGAGTTTTTATTTTTTCCCCATGAATTAGAAATGACATCAATTTTCCTTAGGATTTCCTCTCCACTCAATGGTTGCGGAGGTGAGCTAAACTCTTGTTTACCATTAAATGCCTTCTTTTGTTTCCTAAAAGGATGGTTGCAAAGAAGAAATCTTCTGTGACTTGTATATGAGTTCTTTTTCCCATGCTTCAATTTGTGAGAGAATATATCTTCCCCACATATGGGACATGCAAAATATCCTTTAACTACACAACCAGATAAGTTTCCATATGCAGGAAAATCATTGATTGTCCATAGTAGAACAGCTCTTAATGTAAAGACCTCTTGCTGATGCACATCATAACATTCAACCCCTACATCCCACATCATTTTTAAGTCATCCAACAATGGTGCTAAATAAACATCAATGTCATTTCCAGGTTGTCGTGGACCTGATATTAATAAAGATAGCATCATAAACTTCCTTTTCATGCACAACCAAGGAGGAAGGTTGTAAATGACCATTATAATAGGCCAACAACTATGTCTACTGCTCATTGAACTATGAGGATTTATACCATCTGCTGAAATGGCAAGTCTAAGGTTTCTAGGTTCTGAAGCAAAATCAGGCCATCTGTGATCAACTAGCTTCCATGATGGGGAGTCAGATGGATGACGCATTTTACCATCAAATTCTCTTTCTTGAGCATGCCATATGAGGTCTTTTGTAATTTTTGAGGACTGAAACAATCTTCTAAATCTTGGAATAGGAGGAAAATACCATATTACTTTTGCAAGGACTCCCTCTTTTTAGTAACTGTTCCATCTAACTTCCACCTTGAAGTTCCACAAGTAGGACAAGAAGTTGCATCCTTCAACTCATTTCTATACAATATGCAATCATTAGGACATGCATGTATTTTCTCATATTCCATTCCCAATGTATTCAATGTTTTTTTTGCTTCATACATAGACAGAGGCAACTCATTGTTTAGAGGCAACATATCTCCAACAATACTTAAAAGCTCTGAAAAGCTTTTATCAGACCATCCATATCGTGTTTTCAGGTTGTATAATTTGACCAATGCAGATAACTTTGTAAAGTTTCTACAACTAGGATATAAAGGTTTTTGAGTATCTTCAAGTAATGTTTCAAACAATTTTGGGCCATTCTTACGATCATCATATGCAACTTGAACCATTTCTATTGTACTATCCACATCGTTAAATTCAACTGTATGATGCCATTCTGCCCTACTAGTTGGTGGTCCACTTGGAGCAGCGTCTCCATGCCAATACTATGTATGGTAACTCTGATCAATTCCATAGAAGAATAAATGTTCTCTAATTTTTTGAGGAGTGTGGAATATCATATTACTACACTGAAGGCATGGACATTTAATGGAGTTTTTATATGTGGAATATTGTAATGCAAATGCGATAAAGCTTTCTACCCCATCTGCATAATCCTTTGATCTCCTATCCTTTGACATCCAAGAACGATCCATTTGATGTACAAGAGATAAACACAACTCCTAGATACCACCAACAACTAAAGTTATTAATAAAATCCTATTAATAGGCTTAAAATATATAATCTACCAAATTAAAATTTCCCACATTGTCACAAAACTTAGACTAATCCAAAAAACGACAATGTGCAAGTCATCTAACAATAAGCAATATGACAAGAAACATAATTAGTATATTAGGTTATTCAATATTAGCATAAAAAATGGATCTTAGTTCATTCATGATGTTTGCTTTATTCATGAATAGGAATGAAAAGCAAGATCTAACTTTTAGTCTTCTCTTATATTATTGAATACACCAAGTTTGAAAATTTTAAAAACACATAACCACATGAGACAATGATACCATGAACTAAAACAATTAACGAATGGAACTAAGATTCGAATGAATAGAAGCAAGTGATTTATACATGATTTAGGCATTCTAACATCTCCAACATCCTTAATTAGGTGGTGGTTCCTATCCCATATAGGAATACATAATCCCTATGTGTCAATTGCCAATATACTTAAATTCATTTTGAAGAAATTTGGACAGCATTTCCCTATAGTTCTCCAAGGACACAAAATGGATAAGGCACAATATGTGACCTTGTCCAAATATGCACCCAGAGAACAAGAAGAAAGACTACCAAATTTTCTAAAAATTGAATTAAGAACAAGTAATTAACTTCATAGATATCATGTTTTCCTATATTGTCCAACTGGACAATTCAAACATCATTTGCAGAGAAAAGATCTTTATCACATGGAAGACAAATTTAGTAGTTGTCAACTTGAAACTGGCTTAAATATACCCACATTTCACATTTTGACAACTTATTGTCTTAGTATGTAATAAGAGAAACTTCTGTCTCACAATGATACTTGAATGGGAATTCTAAGGTTTCATGCATGCATAGTTGATTAAAACTAAAACATAAATACTTATTAAAATATTACATCTAGTTATGTATTATAAATTATTCATATCAATTGCAATGGTGAGAATAGGAAAATATTGTTTGTAAGCATCACATTTTAGGCCTAAGTTCACAAACTTGGCTAAATCCATTAAAGACCTACTACATAAAGTTCATGTTAAAATTGGTTCATCTCCAACCCCCAAAATGATTTATCAAAGTTACTCATTTTTTAGAGTCTTGATTAATTAGATAATCAATATAAATACATATAATTTGTATTAATATAATATCATGATATTTTTTTCATTTTGTTTTTAGGCTTAGACTTGGGTAGATTTCCCAAGTAAGGCTAAAGTAGAGCTAAGCCGCACCTTGACATGTGTTCTACTTATGTTGGGGGTGACCATTCTAGTTTGTGGTTATAAGTGGGGTGTCAAATCTCAATTAGTTTATTGAATAGATGAACCAAACATGACGTTATTATTAATTAGATAACATGTTGTGTAACCCATTTAAAAATGAAGTTGAATAGCATTTTTGTAACATAAGCAATGAAGCCTATGTCAGATTGTGAAGCTTAAATTAGTAGTAAATGTTGCACTTCGCTCGGGATGTCGGGGGTCGAGCTGCCCGGTCAGCTCGCGGGGGTTGAAGGGGGTAGCGCCCCCTGAAGAAATTTTTTTTATTTAATTCGAAAGCCACATGATTCTGCTCATAGGCAGCAATTATTGAGTTCCATGACACTACATCCCTTAATAAAAATTGTTGAAAAACTTTCTATGCATTCCAAGAGCCCATATCTCGAAATGGCATTTCATCAAACAAGTTATAGGCAGTACCTACAACTCCATGGAAAGCAAGCTTCTTTCGGCATGAACCATTGTACACAAATGGAACAACACCAAAACCATTTCCAAATCTTCTAGAGAACATAAGAACCAAAGAACAAAAACAAAGGAGAGACACAACTGAGCCTAAAAACAGAGGTATAGTATCTTTTTATCGGAGATGCAAACCAAGAAAATAACTGATAATAAACAAAAACCACAACAGATTTACAAGCATTCACACTCAAATCCCAGAAATCAATAGTGAAGAATGTGAATCCATGGGAAAACGAGAACATATGGGCTCGTACCCGACAACTCTCTCTTCTGGGTTTTTTCTTCTCCCTTATTTTCTTTCCTCTGTTCCTCTGGTTCTTCGACCTTTCCTCCTTGCTTACCTCTTCAACCAAAGGCACCTGTCTTTGCTGCCTCTTGCCTCTCCCAACCTATGAATCTAAAAAAACCCTAGCTTTCTCTCATATCTCCATTCATTTCCTTTCTCTCAGTCCAGCACCCAAATAGTCAAATCGGTGGAACATCCATGAATGCTATCTTCTTGATTTGGAGTAAGAACTTCATTTTCTCAATCGAAATTGGTTGGAGCTTGCTGGTTCAGTTAGAGACAGATTTGGTAATGAAACTTGAGTGTGGGCATCGAGTATGGAAAAGGCTTTATTACATTTATCTCTCTTTTTTTAATTGAAAAATGTGAGTAATTATAAAATGAACAGAAAATGACGCTTTTAAAAGCGCCAAGGTTGAGGTTCTCCTACAATGGCACTTAAAAAAGCGTCATTATTTGAAATGCATTGTACAATGACGCTTTTAAAAGCGCCAAGGTTGAGGTTCTCCTACAATGGCACTTAAAAAAGCGTCATTATTTGAAATTCATTGTACAATGACGCTTAAAAAAGCGCCATTATTTAAAAACGTCATTATTTCTCCCATTAAAGCGCCAAGATAATGCAAGCGTCATTAATACCCATTTTTGAGAATAAATAATGGCACTTTATATAAGCGTCAAGAAAAAAAGCGTCATAAATTACATTTTTTGTAGTAGTGACAAATTACTTTAACTATGAAATAAAAGTCACTAACACATTCAAATTAAATCATAAACTAAAATTAAGATAATCCGAAATTTTAAAAAAATAAACTTTACTTCACAAATTACTTTAACTATGAAATAAAAGTCACTAACACATTCAAATTAAATCATAAACTAAAATTAAGTTAATCCAGAATTTTAAAAAATAAACTTTACTTCACAAATTACTTAAACTAAGGAATAAAAGTCACTAACACATTCAAATTAAATCATAAACTAAAATTAAGATAATCCGAAATTTAAAAAAAATAAACTTTACTTCACAAATTACTTAAACTAAGGAATAAAAGTCACTAACACATTCAAATTAAATCATAAACTAAAATTAAGTTAATCCAAAATTTTAAAAAATAAACTTTACTTCGCAAATTACTTAAACTAAGGAATAAAAGTCACTAACACATTCAAATTAAATCATAAACTAAAATTAAAAGGTGGATTAGAACTAAACTAATTGAGAATTTAAAAACAAAATAAACTTTAACACAAAGAATTAATCAAAAACTAAAATTTGTTAAAAAAAAATCTAGACTAAATAAAAATATTATATGGAAAACTAACTTATGAAGTGAAAGAGAAAATCCTCTCTTGGTGACTAAGGTGATAGCCCGGTCTCTGCCTGAAGTCCCTTGCTCTCCTTCAAAGTTTCGAATGAAAATTCTTTCCGCCTATTCCCCTCTGAAAAATTCTGCTTTATGCTTGGATCCTCTCTTCAAAAAAAAAAAAAAAAAAATCCCTTTGCACGTTCCTATGTTCCTATTTATATGGCAGCCCGCCATTTTTTATGGAATTCTCCATTTCCTTTTTAATGCGCATCGATATATGGAAAGTACATACATGGTGACTCACTTGGAGATTCCCTCAAGATGCCACCTTGTCTTATTTGGTAAGTGATCAGATCCTTACCATGTTGACTTTTCTTTCTAAAAAAAGCAAAAAAAGAATCTCCTCACAACCCACTGTATGATCCAGATGCATTAGCGGCTACCTTACATGAGAGGATGTTACCGAATGCGGAAAAAGTGTCATGCAATGCCTTGTGGTTAAACCTTTTATCCAAATTCTTAATAAATATATTCCCAGTTCCACTTTTGCGGACACTAGGGTCACAATGGGAATACATAATCCTAGTTGGCTTTCCATTGAGAGGAGTGAAATTCAACACATCCAATGCCCTTGCGGTGTCTTGGGGATTGCCATGATTAACACAACCATAACTGAGTGATCTTCGAGTGCTCAAGTCGTGGCAAACCTGAACGGAAACCACTGAACCCAGTTGACCAAACAAATCAAAGAGATACGAGTCGATGACGTTTGATTCTAGGCCACCAACGTATAGCGACGTCGACACGAGCTGGTTTTCACTACCATTGCTAGTCCCTTTCATCAGCTTCATCCTTGGGAAGTAATGATTTTAGCAGCAGATTCTGTAGCCTTTTCTCTTCCTCTGTGGCCTGACCCAATTCCTCAGCTACCATGTTAAGCATATCTTTATCTTCTGAACATTCGACCATGAGCGACTTCAAACCATCAATCTCCTTCTGTTTATTCCTCAACTCAGTTATATGTTCGATTGAACTTTTGAGTTTCCGAAGCTCCTTATTAGTCCTAGCATACTCCATTGGTGAGGCTTCTGGCTAACCGCTTTATAAAATCTTAAAGATAAGCACTCTGTGTTCAATCGCTGACAGCCTTTGTTCCATAATCCCAATAAGATCAGTGGAAAGTTAAGGTTGCAATTCAGTGGAGTATGGGCAGATGAAGGAGAAAGGGGTTTTGGCCATAGTCGAATGAAGAAACCCATTTTGAATTTGATAAGTTGTATAGGATGCGTAAAGAGTTCCAATTTGTTTCAAAAAACCCTCCTCTGCTTCTCATGTTAAACTCCACTACTTGCCTCTATCTGCCTTCTTCTCTTCAAGAATGTATGTTGTTGTATCTTGTTGGAGAACGGTACAACCTATGTGTTTCTCTTGCTTGTCAAGTGAATGCTTGATGCCCCTTAAAACGCATGCGTCTACAACCTTTTAAAGCCTTTTGGGACCGAAACGTGGTGGTCACGTGATGCTGGGACGCACACTAGAGATAGGTATAAATGCCCAACTAATAATTTACTGTAATATTCTGTAGATGGCTTTCTCAGATCTTCCTTGCTGCATGTACATCTTTGCCTTGCTCATAATCTTCCCGAAGAAATCCCATGCAATTTTTCTCCTCATGCAAAACAGAATAAAATAAAATTAAAAAAGGTAAAAGAAAAGAGAAGAAATTGATGAAAAATTATGAGATTGGTAGTAAAATGAATACGATTTTAAAAGAAAAGAAAGAGAAACCAGGTTATATAATTCCACCATTCAATAAAGGGTTATTTGCACATTTTGGAGTCTAAACAATTCAAGCAATTTCCTATTAGATAAGTGAAATAAATAAAATAAAAATAAAAATAAAAATAGTAATAATAATAATAATGACAATGATAATAATAAACAAATAAAGAGTAAAAATGAAAATGAATAAACAAAATAAATATAATCATCGAATGCATGCAATAATAATAATAATAATAATAATAATAATAATAAAAGTTATATATATATATAATATATATATATATTATATATATATATATATATATATATATATATATATATATATATAAAAGTTAAGCCCGATGAAGTGTTTAAACGAGCCTAAGTGGGTGCCTAATGAACTAAGTGTCCTAAAGTGATCGGGATTTTGTCTAAGTGACCTAAACATGCTTAAGCACTATCCTAAAAAGGAATGAAAAGCTTAAGTCTAATCAAAACTGCCAAGGGTCATAATAAGGGGTTAGGCAATCCCTCAACTAGAGTCTCCGAGGTGGCTCAAGAAAGATAAGTAGTGTGAGTAGCTACGGGCCACCAAAGAACTACTGTGGAGCACTAGAAATGAACTTAAAGGCATGTGCTAAAGGGACAAAATTGAGGGTCTATAATGGGTGAGACCTTAAAGTGGTTATATATCCCTATGGATTGGGTCACTATTGATGGAGGCTGGTGGCAATAGGTATTCTTAATAGAAACACCATGATATCTCATGGGATTGAGACAGTGTGTCCCTTTGGTGATCTAAATAACATGTGATCATGAAATATGTGGCCACAGTAATTCCTTTAGTGGAATTTGACATATGCTCCTTAGAGCTAGAGTAAGTTGATCACATAATAAGTGGAATCTGTAACTCAAGGATTTGAGAGGTAATCTTGATAGGTGATAGCACTACTTTAATAGATCATGGACATCAGTTCATGGGGAGTCTGCATATAGTGGGTAGTAGGTCACTAACCTGAGCACTTAGTGTCTCGTTATAATTTACATAAGGTACTAGAGTGCAGTTGACTCTCTGTACTGGGATGTTGAGTCAATTTCAGAATTTGATTATGAGGGAGCCAGTACTCCTATGGGTCCTAGTGGTCCCTGCTTTGAGCTTTATTCCTTGATAGCACGGTTTATGAGGGTTGGGTGGGTTTTTAGTTCACTTTTGTGCACAAAGGCATTTTGGTAATTACACAAGGTTGCACAGGGATAAGTGAGTGGTATCTTTGGACTAGGCTAATTGATTAATTAGGGCCTTATATGGTTAATCAATCAATTAGCAACCTTGACCCAAGCCCATGGTGGTTTTAAGTAACTTAAGCCCAATAAGAAGCCTATAAATACCCCTTTAAAGGTTAGGGTTTCAATCTCTTACCATTCTCCCCTTTAGTCTAGAGAGATTACCCTAGCCTCTACCCTTGAGATTTCCACCATCTCAGTGCTTAGACACAAGGAAGAGTCATCAGGTGGAAGATCATGGTGTTTACGAGATCTACTACGACTTTGGAGTTATCTACATCAATTGGAATCTATCCGAGAACATTCAAATAAAAGGTATGTGACTTTACTCTTTAGATCTATGTTTTCTATTGTATTCTTATCATTTTTAATACATGTTTATCCGTTGCGATAGATTTAGAGAGCCTACGATAGGTTTGCATGCACCTTATGCAATTCAAGGGATGAGAACAGAGCAATCCAGGGTTCCCAACATTATCTCATAATGGATTTAGGACCATTGGATCCTACAATTCTACATGGATAGGACACACACTAGTCTTCTCTAGTATGGACAAGTGTTGACTTAAAGGAACTCTATTTTCAACATTGTAAGGCATTTTCCATCACACTAGTGCACCATATGGATGTATTATTCCATTACTGTAGCAAGCAGGCTTCTATGGTGTTGCACGCTTAGGATTCATTTCCTTAGATTGGCACCTTATTACTGTATTTATTGAAATATGGCGACTAGAGACTCATAATTTCCACTTACCTCAGGGGGAGTGCACAATTACACTACAAGACATTACCATTCTTCTTGAACTACCAGTAGATGGAGTAGTAGTTATTGGTAGCACATGTCCAAATAATAGACATGTGTCATCTTTATTAAGTCTTATTGCTAAGGACACATACATAGATGGGCAATGCCTTCTGACTACTACTAAAGAAAAGCATATTTTAGATAATAATTCTCATGAGTTTCACATCTTTTGGGTAGTAATTATGCCTAAAACACTCAATTAACATGTTATTTCCCTTGCAAGAGTTACTAACAAGTTTTATGAAATTTTGGAGTCATTTCAAGGTATGATTTCATAAATTGGTGACAAAAGAGATGAATCAAATTGAAGAGAACAAATAATGTTGATGATGATCCAAATGCATAATGAAAGAAGTAATGCAATTGGTTTGGACTGGGATTTGAGTTAATTGGAGGTAGTTGGATCAAAAGAAGGAATGGAAGAAATGACAAAAGGAAGCTCAAAAACCAAATGTTGTATATTCACATGATCATGCGAAAAGAACCAAAGGAGGAAAATTGGTTGTAGGCTAAGGAAGATGTGTAAGTTGATTTCGCATAATCATGCGAAAATTTCGCATGATCATGTGAAATGTGAATATCTTATGCGAAATGTCCGGATTTCATGTGAAATGTTGAACTTCCAAATTTCTTTAAATTTGGAAGGTTCTAGAAGACCAATGAGAGGTTGCTAAGTGTCCACTTGACCTTGGCCTATAAATAGAAACTTGAATTTCTCATGTGAGAAGCTTTTTGGACATTTTTAATTATAGAATTTTTCAGATTTTCTCTCTCAATAGAATTCTATATTTTCCTTTATTTTCTCTCATTTTCTCACTAGCCAAACACGCCTTGTGAGACCAAATCTCCAAGCATGAGTGGCTAAATCTCGTTTTTCTTGAAGAAAGGAGGATCTAGAAGTAAGATCCATGGTGAATTAAAGAAATGAGCTTGAATTACAAAGGTAATTTAATCCAATTGATTGAATAATTGAATTTTGGGGATTTTTCTCTTCAAATTGTCTTGGAGGACTACTACAATGCAAACTAGGTAGATTCATTAAATTCTTAAAGCTAGATTTGATGAGATTGAATAGTTGCATTGTGTGAATCATTGGAAGATAATTTAAGATAAATTGAATATATGATTTGAATTGATCTCTTGGATTAAATGACCTAATTTGAAGATAAATTAGATCTAAACCTAAAACTAAATCAAAAATATTTTTAGATGAAAATTTAGGTTTTCAATCTAAATTGATGAAAATTAGATCTCAACATCTATTCACTATGGAATTTGTTTTCTAGAAAATTCTAACTCCGAGAATTTCAATTCCTATTAATTTTCTTCTATTTTACATTTTACTATTCTTCTTAATTTGACACCATTGTTAAATTGATTTTCACCATATATTTTCAAATAAATTTCACTTGATCACAATCATTTCTTATCATCTCATTCAATCCTTAATTACTGAGAATAATCCATCCTAGTGGACGACACTTAAAAACCACTATACTATGGTAGTTTGTACTAAAACCATTTTTGATCAAGTACAAGCTACTCTAGAATAGTGAATTAGGTTATAAATTGTGTTTTGATGCAATAAATCGAAAAAATCAATTGATCAAAAATGGTGTCGTTGCTTGGGATGGTGCCAAGGTGATTAAGGCGCTTTTTTTTTTTTTTGGTGAGGATTAACCCTTGTGATCCACATCACAAGATTGGTGAAGTTCTCTTTACCAATTCTCCATTTTTCTTATTATTTTTTATTCAATTTTTATCTTTTATTTCTTTTTTTTGTTCTTCTTGGTTTGTTTTGGGTTTTTTTGGCTTGTTTTATGGGCTCTCCATTGCATGCTATATTAAGAATAAAATTTGAGGGAGAGATTGCAAAGGACTTGCATTGCTAACCATCTTTGGTTTGTAATTCAATTGTTGAAGAAATGGAAAATCAAGGGAAAGACCAACAAAGTCATCATAGACCAAACAATGATAATTCTCACATGTCTAGATCAATGAGAGAATATATGCATCCTCAAAGGATAGGCGCGGGATCTTGTATAATTCTTCCTAATGAGCCTATTGTAATAAAAACTTACTTGGTACCACTTCTCCCTCAATTTCATGGAATGGGGAATGAGAATCCTTAAACTCATATAAAGGATTTTGAAGAAGTATGTCATACTTTTCAAGAAGAGACTGCATCCATAGAGCTTATAAGATTAAAGATTTTTCCATTCACATTGAAGGATAAGGCTAAGTTGTGGTTCAACTCATTTAGGTCCCAAAGCATAAGGTCATGTTTGGAACTACAAACAACCTTCTTGAAGAAATTTTTTCCCACACATCGCACTAGTGGCTTGAAAAGGCAAAATACCAACTTTGTGGCATTGAACAATAAATTTTTTTATGCTTGTTGGGAAAGATATATGGAAGTAGTCAATGCTTGTCCTCATCATGGTTTTAACACATGGATGTTGGTGAGGTACTTCTATGAGGGCATGTCGCCAACTATGAAGCAATTGCTAGAAACCATGTGTGGAGGTGACTTTATGAGCAAAAGTCCTGATGAAGCCTTTGAATTTTTGAATTATGTGGTTGAAATATCAGGGTCATGGGATGAGCCACATGAAAGGGATTTACACAAGTCTAAGTCTCAAAGCAATTGAAATGGAGGAATGTATATGTTGAATGAAAATGTTGATCTACAAGCTAAAATGATAGCTTTGACAAGAAGGCTAGAGGAACTTGAAGGTAAGGGATTTCATGAGATGAATGTAATATATGACAATCCAATTTACATGGAGCAATGTTCTAGTAGTCAATCTATAGAACATGAAGTGAGTGATTGTCCTACAATACCAGCTATGGGGGAAAGACTCGTTGAGAATCATCTGAACATGTCATGGAATTGTGGACAAGAGCAATTTTCTTCAAGCCAATACTCATAAAGCCAATAAGTCATGGAAGACTCTCCACAACAAGTTTCTTTGGTTGAGCAAGCTATTGTAAACTTGAGTAAAATTTTGGGAGATTTTATTAGTGATAAAAAAAATATCAATACTCAAGTAAATCAAAGGATAGATAATGTCGAGACATCTTTCAATCATAAATTTGATAGCTTGTAAACCAATCTCACACAAAAGATTGATAATATGCAATTTGCTATTTCTAAACTCACAAGCATGCATACGATGCAAGAAAAAGGAAAATTTTCTTCATAACCCCAACAAAATCCAAGTGGAGTCCATGAAATTGGAGAGACAAGTGAAAGTTCTACTAAAGAGGATGAAATCAAAGCAACCATTACCTTAAGAGGTGGTAAGCAAGTTGATCAACCTATGCCAAAACCAAAAGAGAAGAAAGAGAAGAATGAAGATGATGAGAAGAGTAAAAGAACAAAAGCTGAAAGTTTTGAAAGAGGAGAAGAGTGAAGCTAAAATGAATAAGGATATGCTCTTAGCTCCACCTTTTCCCATGGCTCTTCAATCTAAGAAAGTGGTAAATAATGCTCTAGAAATTTTTGAAGTTTTAAAGCAAGTAAAAGTCAATATATCACTCCTTGACATGATTAGACAAGTTCCAGCCTATGCCAAGTCTCTTAAGGATTTGTGTACCATAAAGAGAGGAATGCATTTGAAAAAAAATCTTTCTTGACTAAACAAGTTAGTGCAATCATTCAATATAAGACCCCAATCAAGTATAAGGATTCAGGATGTCCAACTATCTTGGTGAATATTGGCAACACTTTTTTGAAAAGAGCACTTTTAAACTTAGGGGCAAATGTGAATCTTCTTCCCTACTCCGTATATAAGCAATTTAGACTTGGAAAACTAAAGTCTACTTCTATCACACTTTCATTGGTAGATAGATCGGTTAAATTTCCAAAATGAATTATTGAAGATGTGTTGATTCAAATCGATAACTTCTATTATCTGGTTGATTTTGTGGTGCTTGATACAGAACAAGGAACTAGTGGACTCAACCATGTTCCTATTATACTTGGCCGACCTTTCCTTGCCACAACAAATGCATTGATTAATTGTCGAAGTGGGGTGACGCAACTTACCTTTGGTAACATGACAATTGAAATGAACAATTTTCATTCATGTAAGAAGCATGGTACCAAAGAGGAGGAGGAACTTATGGAGGCTCATTTGATTGAATTGCCTATGGAAGATCTAGTGAAAGAAAAGGTTGAAGATAATTTTTCAAAACTTGGTGAAACAATTTCCAATGAACGAATTGAAGTTTGGAAGATCAATGAAGAAATTCAACCTTTGAAGTTAATGAAATGGTCTTTCATCTTGAAGAAAGTGAAAACCATGAAGCATGGTATGCATAATAATTCAAAGACCATGAAAAAGAAGCTCAAGGAATGGCATGACCAACTTATTCAAAATAACAAGTTCAAAGAAGGTTATTTCAAGCCACATCTTTTTTCGGGAAAGCTTAAGTACCAAGGAGTAAGTCCATTCATTGTTTGCAAGCCATATCCAAATCGAGTATTGATGTAAAGATTAATGGGCTTAGTCATGTCAATGGCTAGCTAGCCCAATGGTTTCTCATTTCTCCACTTTCCTTTGAATTTTGATTTTTTATTTATTTATTTTTCTTTTAGTTTCCATTAAATAAATCCATTTCAACTTTTTGATTTGTGTTTTAAAGGACTTTTCGAATGGATGGAATGCATAAAGTAAGGAAAAAGGAGTTTTAATGGGCCATCACTGGTTTGCACATTCATGTAAAAAACAAGGGAATTCATGCCAAAAACATGGGAGGTTTCATAGTTTTGAAAATGAAAAAAAATGAGTCTTTGTCTCATTTCACATGATCATGTGAAATTTTCGTATGACTATGCGAAATTGATGTGGATGACTGCAGCAGTTTTAAGCCTCTGGACCAATTTGCATGACCATGCAAAAATTCTGCTGAAGGCTACAATAAGATAGAGCTCTCTTGACCTATTTGCATGTACATGCGAATTTTTGCGTGATTGTGCCAAATTCTTTTAAAAGAAGAGAGTAGTTGCAACACACTTCACCTTCTTGTCTAGTTTGCACACTTGTGTGAAATTTTAAAAACTCCATGTGAATCATTGACTTATCTTTGAAATCATGTTTTCTTTGGACATTGTCATCATCATAAAAAAAAAAAAAAGCATATTTTAGATAATAATTCTCATGAGTTTCACATATTTTGAGTAGTAATTATGCCTAAAACACTCAATTAACATGTTGTTTCCCTTGAAAGAGTTACTAACAAGTTTTATAAAGTTTTGGAGTCATTTCAAGGTATGATTTTGATAAATTGGTGACAATAGATGACTTAAATTGAAGATAACAAATAATGTTGATGGTGATCCAAATGCATAATGAAATAAGTAAAGCAATTGGTTTGGACCGGGATTTGAGCTAATTGGAAGTAGTTAAGGTGGAATCAAAATAAGGAAATGGAATAAATGACAAAGGGAAGCTCAAAAACCAAATGTTGCAGATTCGCATGATCATGCAAAAATTTCACATGATTGTACAAAATGAACTAAAGAAGGAAAATTGGTTGCAAGCTAAGGAAGATGTGTAAGTTGATTTCGCATGATCATGCGAAAATTTCGCTCCCTCATGCGAAATGGTCTAGAAAGTGTTTCAACATGCTATAACCACTCATCTTAGAATTTTGCACGATTGTGTGAAATGTGAATATCTTATACGAAATGTCCAGATTTCATGCGAAATGTTAAACTTCCAAATTCTTTAAATTTGGAAGATTCTAGAAGACCAATGAGAGGTTGCCAAGTGTCCACTTGACCTTGGCCTATAAATAGAAACTTGAATTTCTCATGTGAGAAGCTTTTTGGACACTTCTAATTGTAGAATTTTCCAGATTTTCTCTCTCAATAGAATTGTCTATTTTCCTTTATTTTCTCTCATTTTCTCACTAGCTAAACATGCCTTGTGAGACCAAATCTCCAAGCATGAGTGGCTAAATCTCATTTTTCTCGGAAAAATGAGGATCTAGAAGCAAGATCCATGGTGAATTAGAGAAATGAGCTTGAATTACAAAGGTAATTTGATCCAATTGATTGATTAATTGAATTTTGGGGATTTTTCTCTTCAAATTGTCTTGGATGACTACTACAATGCAAACTGGTAGACTCATTAAATTCTTAAAACTAGATTTGATGAGATTGAATAATTGCATTGTGTGAATCATTGGAAGATAATTTAAGATGAATTGAATATATGATTTGAATGGATCTCTTGGATTAAATAACCTAATTTGATGAGAAATTAGATTTGGACCTAAAGTTAAATAAAAAATCGGTTTAGATGAAAATTTAAGTTTTCAATAAAACTTGATGAAAATTAGATCTCAACATCTATTCACTATGGAATTTGTTTTCTAGAAAATTCTAACTCCGAGAATTTCAATTCCTATTAATTTTCTTCTATTTTACATTTCACTGTTCTTCTTAATTTGAGACCATTGTGTGGACCCCGCATTTCGGCTCATGCGTTTTCCACTCGAAGGCGAGCTCAATTTTGATTTTATTTGAAAAATGATTTTATTGACTAAGAAAAATTGACTTGGAGTCGCCACTTATTTTTGTTTTATTTTTAAAGGGTAACAAAATAAGAAAGAAAACCCTAAGTGCGACTCCTTATTTTGGAAAAAGTGATCTACGAAAAACCAGATCGGGCTCGGGGGTCAGGTTGCTTATCGGGAAGGTACAGTAAAGACCGTAGCACCCCTCTAAGTCCCTAAAGTCGGGTCTCTACTAATAAAATGAAGTTGACATGACAATCAATAGGAAAATCAACGGATACTCAAATCGATTAGGCGCATATGGGAATCGAAACATGCAATAGAGGATGACCAGAATAGGGGTGGACGCGTACCTGGGCCACGAACGAGCAATGCGCTATCATAAAAAAGGGTCAGTGTACAATAATAAAAAAAAAAAAAACACAAAACCTATCACATACATCACCAAACAGAAATTAAAATTATTCGAGGGAAAACTGGATTTTTGAAGTTTATTTGAAAATTGGAGTCTTGGAGATTATTTGAAAATTGGATTTTTAGAAATTAAATGTAAGAATGAGTTTTTTTTTAGAAGTTAAATTTGAAAGAGATTAGAACCTTGAAAATTTTTTGAGAGTTCAGAATTAAGTTACAAAAATTGGGGCCTCGGAGATTAAATTTTGAAGGAAACCAGAATTGAGAATCATTTGAGAAGTAGAGACTGTGAAAATCAAATTATAAAAATTGGAAATCTTGGGGATCATTCGGAGGCAGAATTTTTAGAAATGAATGGAATAAAATGATAATAATAAATAAGTAACGGAAGAAATGCGAGAATTAAGATATTAGAAACTGATAATTAAGTTCGGAAATTGGAAAATTGGGGTTTCAGATAACTAAATTTGGAAATCGGAATTTTGAATAATTATTTAAAGTCGGAATTTTAAATAAATGAATAAGTGAATAAATAAATGAATGGAATAATAGTAATGACGAAATAATAATAACTGGATAAATAATTGTGAAAGTTAGAATTTCGGAAATTGGAAATTGGACTTAGGGATCGGAAATTTAAAGAATTATTTAGGGATGAAATTTTAAATAAATGAACTAGTGAATAAATAAATGAACAGAATAGCGAAAGTATGGATAAATGATTACAAAGATGGGAATTTTGGAAATTGGGAGTTGAATTTAGAGATTTGGAAATTTGAAGAATTATTTAGAGGGGGGATCTTAAATATATGAACAAGTGAATAAGTAAACGGATGGGATAACATTAATAACGAAAATAATCATTAGACAATTGAATGTGAACAGTGGAGTTTTTGAGATTGGAAATTAAATTTGGACGTTGGGTTTTTGAAGAACTGGACTTTAATTATTGAAATAAATAGACAAATATGGGATAATAATACTAATTAACGAGAATAATATTTAGGCGAATAAAGATGAATAGTAGAATTTTTGGGATTGAAAATTTAATTAGGACATTGGATTTTTGAAGAATTGGGCCTTAAGGAATGAGATTTTTAAAGGAGGATAAATAAACACATGAGGAATAATAATAATAATTAACAAACATAATATTTAAACAAATGAAATTGAATGGTGGAAATTTTGAGATTGAAAATTAGGACATTAGATTTTTGAAGAATTGGGCTTTAAGGAATGAGATTTTTAAAAGAAAATAAATAAATAAACATGAAATAATAATAATGATGACAAGAATAATATTTAAACGGATGAAAGTGAATAGTCGAATATTTGAGATTGAAAATTAAATTAGGAAGTCAGGTTTTTTGAAGAATTGATTTTTAATGATTGGGGTTTTTTTTTTATAAAAGAATTAAATAAATAAACACGGAGTAATAATAATAATAACAAGAATAATATTTAAACGGATGAAAGTGAATAGTGAAAATTTTTTAGATTGAAAATTAAATTCGGAAGTCGGATTTTTTGAATAATTAAACTTTAATGATTGAAATTTTTAAAAGAAATCAATAAATAAATATGGAATAATAATAATACTAACAAAAATAATGTTTAAACGAATGAACATGAATAATGGAATTTTTGGAATATTGGAACTGAAAATTTGAATTTTGGGAAAATTAAATTTAAAGTTAGAGTTTTAGAAAATTATTTCGAGAATTGAATTTTGAAAAATTAAATTTAAAATATTGGAGTTTTGGAAAATTGAATGTTAGATCTAAGGGTCTCCAACGGGCCGGGCCGGGCCGCCCGGCCCGGAGGAGTAAGGCCCGTGGCCCAGCCCGGAGGAGTAAGGCCTGTGGCCCAGCCCGGGCAGGGCCACTGAGCCCGTTGACTGGTCAACGGGCCGGGCCCTTGATATATCTAAGGCCCATGGCCCGGCCCGTGGGCCCTCAAGCTGGGCGGGCTTGGCAGGCCGGGATGGCGGGCCGGCCAGGGTAAAAATTAAAATAATTTCCATGGCCCGGCCCGTGGGCCCTCAAGTTGGGCGGGCTTGGCAGGCCGGGATGGCGGGCCAGCCGGGGTAAAAATTAAAATAATTTTTAATTTTGAAGGGAAGGGGTTCGAATCCCCTTCCCTTATGGAACCATAAGGGAGCTAGCCACCAACTGAGCTAACCCTTTTTTGTGTAACTATTTTGCATTAATTATATATATTAGAAATGTTGTATGATTTTTGAAAAAAAATAAAAGTGAGTTGGTTGTTCAATGGTTACATGACCGTTGAACATGCCACTCATAATTCAATTTCAAATATATGACCGTTGAACGATCTTGAAATTAAAAAAAAAAAAATTAAATCCTAATATTTAAATCCCTATAAATATTAAATACCCTCAATTTTTTTCTATTCTCTCAACTCTTAAGCTCTCTCCCATTCCACAATATTTCTAATTATTGCATTTTATCTCAAATTATTCAATATTATTGGTGGTGAAAAACAAGCATTGGTGGTTCAAAGAGTTCAAATTTGAAGGAATTTCTGCTTCGGTTTTCCAATTTAGTAACATACTTCACCTTTTCTTTTATTTATTTGTTACATTTTAATTTTACATTTATTATTTTTAGCATAATATTTTATCAATAATTATAATTATGGCAAGTGGTTCTTGTTCTTCATCTAATGCATGTGATAGCAAAAAATTTACTTCAAATATATGAAAATTTTTTGATAGAATAGAAATAAATTTAGAAAAAAAAAAAAAAAAAACAAAATGTAAAATTTGTAACAAACTTCTTAGTGGTGGCTCAAATGCAAGTGCAAGTCATTTAAAAGGGCATCATGAAAATTGTAAAACTAAAAATAATGTAGATATTAGAAATTATATGCAATTAGGTAAAGATGAAAGTGAAAATTTAAAAACATTTTCTTATGATGAATCTTATTATCGTGAAGAAATGATTGGTTATATAATAAGAGCAGAACAACTTTTCAATTTCACTAGTTCGCCATCACCGCCAAGAGATAATGATTAAAATATTTTACTAAATGTATGTCATATTTTTATTTTTATTTTTATGGTTGAAAAGTACAAATGATTGACAAATAAGTAGGTGCCAACCTAGTTGGGATGTATTTATTTTGTAGTGATGTAAACTTTTCCCACATTTTCAAATGTAATGTATACATTCAATGAATAAAATAGTTAACAATGAATATTTTTATTAATATAACATTTTCTATTTCTTGAATATTTTTTTTAATATATATATATATATTTTTTTTAAAGTGGCGGACCTACGGGCAGGCCTATGGGCGGGTCAGACCTAATTTGGGGCTTGTGGCCCGGCCCATCCAGAAATGGGCTCAAGCCGGGCTGGGCAGCGGTCTGTGGGCTTTTTGGAGACCCTTAGTTAGATCTGAAGTTTTGTAAAATAAATTTAAAAATCACATTTTACGAGATTATTTTGAAAAGGATACGTGTATATATATATATTCTTAAATAAAATAATAAATAAATAAATAGACAAATAAAAAATAAATGAATAAAATAGATAAAATAAATGAATGAATTTGAAACGTTGGAATTTTAAAAGAATTATTTTAACATGAAAAGTGGAATTAAGAAGATGGCACGTGGGAGAAAAGAGAAAAAAAAAATAATAACAAACCACCTTGAAGCCTGTTGGAACCATGCCACTAATGAAGAATAAAAAATAGTATAAAAAACGCATATCTTTGACTTTTAATTCACCAATTATTCAAATAGTTTCATGCCTGCCATGCAATACATTCCTCTTTTTTTTTTTTTTTTTTTTTTATATTATGTTCCTACTGCCACTATGAAGGCTAGGTAGATTCGGGACCTTAGAGGAGACTCAAAACAACCTGGGCAGCCATGCGTGCATGGGCAACGCAGACGCGGGTGAGATGGCAAGAGGATTGGTAAGAAAAGAACATTAAAACAGTGAGAAAAAGGGTTTTCGGTGATTGATGAAATGGAAGATGTTTGGTATGAAGAGCAATAGGTGATGAACGTTGTGGGTATGCAAGATGGTCTTGGCTAATGAGGATGAGCATGGTGTGGGTGTGGTGATAATATAGAGAGAGAAACGGGTAAGAGATGGATAAGTGGGGTATTTGGGTAGTGGAGAAGGGTGCATGTGCATGGGTATTGGGTATGGGGGGCAGCCGTGTATATAGGTTTCCACGGATGTGAGTGGGAAATGGGTATGAAAATTAGAGAGAGAAAAGGTAGTGGACGAAAATGGGTAGGATGGGTATTGATGATGAGTTAAACGAGCATGAAGGGTGAGAATATGGTAGTGATTAATTCTTCATTCAACCATTCACAAGCCTTCACACAGGCTTTTTACCAGTTAGGGGTCTTGACAGCATCATAGTTGGCATCCGGATATTGAGTTGAAGAGTGATTTACCATATGATAATATTATTAACACCGGATATTTAAACATTCAGCTTCTCAGAAATCTGACCCGATGCCCTGTTATTAGCTACAACATGATTTTCAAATGCGAAGGCCTGAGACTTATAAGTTAGGTGCACTTCTATCAATGGGTCCTTAAGAGGTGACGAAATTGACTTAGTAACACGGACTGCATCTACTCCAAAGTTTACATTGCCCGAATGCACCATATCATATGAATTCCCTAGCTCTTTCAGCGGTCTAAAAAGATCATCAGTCTCTTCAATATCATCCATGCGCTGCGTCCCTCTGGTTCTCCTTACTGTCAGACCAAAGTCTTGATTTGTAACATAGATAGACCAGAAACATCCACCATTGTCCACCATCTCTTCAGCATAGAACCACCACCCTCATGCCATAGTATTCCCATGAGACCACTAAATCTGCCCTTCTTTCCACAAATTCAAATACTAGCTTCCTACATCATCTTGGGACATCACCTCCCGGTATGAGATGCGTGGGGGTTTACGCATGATGAAGATAAATGGAAATAGGAGTGGAGTAATGGATGGGGACGTAGGCATGTTGGATAAAACGATGAATAATAAGCGAGAATGGGTATGGGGATGTTGATGAGGTGAGCTTTGCTGCCATGACAACTACTCCAGATTTTCTAGGATCTCCTTCAAGCAGGGATGAGAAAATGGATGGGTACCATGGACGGATATCAAGAGCAGAAGAGGATAACAAAACAGAGCACAAAGAGTAGATACAAGAAAATGAGCCCGACAAGCTATGCTTCATAACATACCAACAGGCTTAGATGATGGTGGGTAAGATTAGATGAGTATCAAATGAAAGGTAAAACGTGGTTACAAAAATATCTCATGGAGAAATCAAAACCAAAGCAAATTAAACCACTACAAAACCATTAGCAAAAATATGAACGTATTCACTCCCAATCAACAATCATCATCTGAGAATCAGTAAAAACAGAGTAGAAAAGCACACCAATAGAAGCTGATGAAGAATACACAATAAACGTACCTCAAAATAATTCTCTCCAGCTAGGTGGGCAAGAAATCGGACAGCTATCCATCCTCTCAAGCAACCAGCCAAGGAATGCATCTTTCCCACTAGTCCTCTCAAGCTAAACTCTCTTCTCTTCTGTTCTTTTTCCTCCCCTGAAAGGAAACCCTCTTCTTACCCTCTTCTCTGGCTTGTCCTTCTCTCTTTTTCCCCTGTTCTTCCTTTCTTGTTTCCATCTTCCTTGGCAAGCCACTACCTGCTCTACTGTTCCTCCCCTCAGCAAGCATGGCGTCCCTGACCACTAGCATGGCCGCCCATGTTTCTTGCCTCGTCTGATGCAGTCTCTTCACAGCAGAAAAGGGGTCCCTCCCCATCCTACCAAAAAAGGAAAACTTCTTTCTCTCGGGTGGTGGCAGCTAAATAAAAATGAAACCTTGGTCTTTTAAGGGGTTTACACATTGTTAAATTGATTTTTCATCATGAATTTTCAAATAAATTTCACTTGATCACAATCATTTCTTATCCTCTCATTCAATCCTTAATTATCGAGAATAATCCAACCTAGTGAACGACACCTAAAAACCACTATACTACGGTAGTTTGTACTAAAACCATTTTTGATCGGGTACAAGCTACTCTAAAATAGTGAATTAGGTTATAAATTGTGTTTTGATATGATAAATCAGCAAAATCAATCGATCATATTCATGTTACATGATTAGGTCAAAGCTTCCCTATTTTGACACTAGATGTTGATGAGTAGTCTATTTGGCATTATACCGAGGCATATAGCTTACAACTCATTAGAGGTTTTATTTTTTAGAAAAGTCTAGAGATAAGGTGTATCTTATGTTTCAACCTCTTCCAGAGGATTTTGAGGTTGTTAATAGCTATAGTTAGGGTAATGTCTATTTAGCTTGACTTTATCAACAATTGTGTCGAGTCTCTTAAAGTGATATACATGATATATCTAGTCTACTATTTTTATTCCAGTTGTGAGTATGGGATAGGTTCCCTTTTATTGCATCTCATTGTTTACATATAGCTCCATATGATGACCAACTACCTCTATCTCCATTAACCATACAGTACATATGCATCATTGCCATCAATTTACTATTATGAGGATATATAAACTTAAATTCTAACATTTATTTTTTTTATTTATTCTTTTTTTTTTTTATAGTTGGAGATATGAGTTTTGTACTACTTTGACATCCATGCATGTCTTAGTTCGGTATAGGCACTAGCTTGATCGACTTACGGTAGATCAGGTGATAGAAGTTTGATTCATTTCTTAAACCTTTTTCTCTAAAGAAATTTCAAACCATTGATTATATCTAACCTTTCTTTACTATAAATTAAATGAAAACCTTATGTTGATGACATGAATGTTGAAGTTCTTGACTATTGTATAGTTGAGAAAGATATATGGTGCATTATCTCACCTTTAATATGTTTCCACATAGTTGAATGACATAGACTTGACTGCAATTTGGATTTTGTCAAGGGATTTCTCAGCCATATGATAATGAGTCAATCTTACATAAATGTGATTTGAGAGGTAGACTTGATGTTGATTGGATTATTCAACATCGAGACAATATTCTATGTTGGGGCTCTAGGAGCAAACATATTGCTAGGGGCAAGATGGCTATAGGTCCATTGGGATATTATGATCCATAGATGGTGTGGTACTTCTCCATTACTATTTTATTTCTTATTCAGACTAGGTCCTTCCATGAGTTGTTGGTAATTTGCATGTCTTCACTTTTTATTGAAATTTATTTTATTTTTATAAGAATTTAACTTATCTCATATTTTACTTACAAATTTCATCATACATCATATATATGATATTGCACCTCCAAATGATATGCATATTCACAGATTGTGTACTATTGTATTAGAGGGCATACATGAGATGGATCACTTAGATGCTCTATTTAGTGTTGATGCTACTACACAACTCCAGCCTAGATTAGGAGGCGTACAAACTAGGACAAGGGCCTATTAAAAGGGAGATTAGGCATACACTAGTTGTTATATGTGCACCATCAACTGACATCAGTCTACCACCTCATCAGTAGTTGATATCATCCACTCCTCCACCTTTGTAAGATTAGACTTGATTTAGTGTTGTTGTTGCTACACATCTCTAGCATCGATCAAGAGGTGTACGAACTAGAGGAAAATGGGCTCATGGGAGGGAGACTAGGCATATACCTATTCTTAGATATGCACCATTGATTGTCATTGACCCACCACCTATGGAGGAGACTCCTATTACACTTGTGGAGGTGTCATCCACCTCACTTGTAGTACCACTTGTTGCATCATCACCATAACCATTAAAGACTACATTGGTTGATGAGGAGTTAGTTCATACAACAAATGATGATCAACAAGGACAAGAGGATTATCGTGGTCGAGGACATGGTGAGGAACGTGGTCATCAAGGACACGGGAGAGCACATGTCAACCCCCTACAACCAATAGTGAAACATGCATATCATTGACGTCCACAACGAAAAAGGAAAGCTCATTCGTGTTGTACACATTAAGGATGTTACTATATATGATTTCTATTTTGGATATTGTTAATACTTTGCATGTTATTATTTTGGACAAATAGTAACAATGTATATTTATTACTTACTCTATTTTAGATTTAGTAATTGTTGATTAACAACATAAGTTCTATAGTATTGTACCTATTTTGGAATTATTTTAGACAAAATAGTATTGCTACTATTTTAGAAAGTGTTGACTTAATTGACATTTGGTTTACTCATTTTGATTGATATTGGATTGTGTAAACCCTCCATTTTGTCCCCTTGTCACATGCCCTAATTAAATGTTCTTTCAACACTCCAAAGTAGTTCCTGGTGGCCCATCGATACTCATATAACTTACCTCTTTGAGCCACTTTGGATACTAGGTACACTTTTATAATAGCTTGGTTAGACATATTTAGGCCCATTAGGTTTACCCAAGCCCATTAGGCATACCCGGTCCGTCTAGGTGCACCTAGTCAACTTAGGCTTACCCCAACACCCATAAGTTATTTGCATGGTTGACGTAGCTTGCATAGCTTGCATGATCTTCTTTGTGAATGTGTGTCACATACTTATATTTAATTATTTGTTCATTTTTTTAGTCATTGTTTATTTTTGTTATCATCATTGTAAGAATTTTTTTTGTTATTATTGTTTCTATTATTATTACTTTTTTATTATTACGGTTATTATTATTATTATTATCACATTTTAATGTGTTACTTATCTATTTTTATTATTGATATTATTATTGTTATCATTTATTTATTTATTTAAAAACAAAATAAAAAAATAAAAATTTGAAGGTGAGAAAACTTACGATGGAAGCAAGAGATGATGGGGAAGGAGGAAAGAGGGGATTTCCAAAGGGTTTTTGCATGGGGAAGAGAGGTGATTTTCGACGGGACATAGAGAAACCTTCAAGAAGAAGGATTTTGATAAGGAAAATGAGATGGAAAAGCCTGGAGAGGAAGGAATGAAAGAGAGGAAAGTGGAGGTTCTGACTTTTTAGGAAGGGCGGAGAGAAACAGAAAAGAGACAAGAAAAGATTCTCTGAAGGGGGAGAGGGGAACAAGGAAAACTGACCAATCCGAGGGAAGATTAGAAGAGCACCTTCAGGTATGGTTTCTTTGCATTTTTTTTAATTGATTATTCCTCATTACTATTGTTCTGTTTGTTACTTAGACATTATTTGTCTATTTGTTTGTGGGTAATAGAGGATGCATATTGAGCTTTGCAAATATTGGGTGTGTCTGCATGCGTATTGCTATTGACATGTTCATTGCTTTGTTAGGCATTACTTGAAGTTTATCTTGTGGAATATGATTATGTATGCACATGCTCTGTTTTGGGTTTTACTGTGTTTCTTTTCTTTCATTAACCTCTCCTATAAATATTTGATGCATGGATTGTTTTAAAATTGTTCCTTGAGAGCTTCTTCAGCTTCCTAATGGTTTCACCCGTTTAAAGCCCATTGAGAATCAATGAAATGGAGCTAGGTTCTATGTTTTTTTCTTTAACCTGCGTCATTTATGTGTTTTTGTTCTTTTCTGCCTATTGTTTGGTTTCTTGTTAATGTTGAGGGAGAGGACGAGGTTTTGAAAAAAAGAAAGACACAACATGCCCCCCTTCAGCCTGAGAGTGGTATGGAAGGTCATCTGGAACACAGCTGCATCCATTGAAAATTGTTTCAAAACACACACAGTCCATTTTCTTGAGAGACCCCCAGAATTTTTTTAAAGTGGGTTGTACCCACAAATAGCCATGCACACACGCATATGGGTATGAGAAATAACACCAGAATGATGGATTGGAAAGGAGGGGATTTTTTCTGGTGGAAGAATGAATGTGTGAATTCATTTTTTAAATGGTTAAAATTGAGTGCATTGGTTTGAAGGAACGATATGAAGTTGATGATTGGATGAAAAGGTATGGGTATTTGGTGAGATAATTTTCTGGTTGGGATGATACCAGATTCGGCTTGGTGGAGGAATGAAATATGAGAATCAGAATTTGTAAAGTGGAGAGCATTAGAGCGTGGGGAACACCTAAGCTGATTATGAACACCTAATCCTGTTTGGTGCACAATTTGTGGAAAAAAGAAGGCGGCAGAATGTTCTAGAGTCACATGGATTTAGTGCATGGTTTAGGCTTGAAGGGAAGAGGATGAGAAGGTATTAGAGAAGTGGATGTTAGTGGACAGATTTGAATTTTGGTGGGAATAAAAGAATTATCGGAATTTTTAGAGGGAAGTCTTTAGAACTTTGGGGACGCAAGCTGATTGTGTACGACTGTTAATGGTGGAGAGGTGAGTTGATAGTGCATGGTGGTGAGGAGAAAAACAATAAACACATTTTCACACCATCAGATTTTGAAACCACTAGGTTGCTAGCACAAGCACGCATCAGATTGCTAAATTTTGAGAATTTGCATAAGTTTGTGAAAAAGAACACCACCAACTGAATTTCGAAGAACACACTAGTCGAACTGATGAAGAAGGCACACACAGCTGCATAGAGAAGGAGACCACCAGGTTGCCACTATGAACACACACACATCAATTGTGGATAGTTCACTTTACTTCTGTATTCATAAATTGGAATCTGATAACTTAAATACCCTTTAAAATTTTTCTAACCATTCCATGACATTCTAGACTCTTTGAACTTGATTATATAATCTTGCTTAGATCAAATATGGTTTTCTAATTATAAGATATAAATCAATTTTTCAAAAGGTTCAATTTCCCCCTTGTTTTTGACACTCAATCTTGTTTTGAAAAATTAAATTACCTTTTGATCTTTTCAATTTAAATTAATATTTTTCCCAGATTATTGACTTCTTGAAATTGAATTTTAACACATAAATTATTTTAAAAAAAAAATATGTCTTCTTGACGGAGATATGATTTTTCAAAGTCACACTTTACATGATTGAATCTTGACAATTGATATATTATAGTATTCTAAAAATTCTTATGAATGCTTTCTGACCTTGGATTAAATTTTTGGACTATCTAGACATCTTAAATGACTTGTGTGAGTTTTTTTATGAATTTAGAAGGCTTCTAGGTATTTTTAAAATTCAGTTTACACTGGTTACTATTTTCTGCCAAATTCTAGACCTTTTGGAACTTTTGGATATTTTGAATTGAATATGTTATTTAATTGAATGCTTGAACTTTGGCATGTTTTTATAGACATCGACGAGAGTCTTTTGTGATTTGGTATGATCAAATTCCATTTTTTTTTTCTTAGGATTTATTCTTAAAGATGCCTTATTCTGATTATGGACTAGAAGTTTTGCATCGTGCCTGCATTGTTGTTTAATTCAAGACCATTTAACATCTCATAATTTGTTGTTGGTTGTTGTATTGTGATATAGACATAATAGAAAGGTTGTCTTAATTTTTCATGATCAAATGATGTTCCTAAATATTAATTTATAATTTTTCTTTTGATAATAGTGTGTTACCCCTTTTGCTACATGTTTTAATCATAACCCTTGATTTTTGGAGTTGTATACATGACTTGTGTGATAATTGATGTTTCCTTACACTTTGGTTATTTTTGTTATGCTATTTGGACACCATGCACGCTAGAATTACTTTTTTTTTTTTTATTATTTTAATTGTCTGTTATTATAACTTTGATTCAACCTCCCATGTATTGTGGAAGCGCATTGTAAGTTATCTATGTTATTCAGATACGCTTCTTACCTTCACATCTTCATTTCATATCTTTTTGATTGCTTGTTTGACTTGCCATGTATGATTAAGAGACTAGGGTAAAATACAGGTTCTAAGTTTTTTTTAACTTACCATTGATGTTTTGTAATAGAGCTTAAGTTGCGGTTCAGGTATGCATACTATCCTTTCTTTATAAATGTGTTTAGAACCCTTGTTTGGCATGTTAGAATTAATAGACTTTCGAAATCACCTTAACCCATCTAGGTATCCATAATCAATTGACTAATTGTCATATTTCCCTCATCTTAGCTAGTAGAGACTTCATTAGGGCTTAGAGGGGTGCTACCTCTTTGGAGGTACCTCCTCGTTAGGTAACTTGATCCATGGACCTAGACTCGAGTTTTTCGCATATAGCTTTTCACTACAACAAAAATAATTTATGGTGTCACTATTTATGATGTCACTTTTAAAATAATGACACCATATGACTTAAAATTCATAAGGTGACACATCATATAAAAAATTTTAATTAGGATAGATGATATTAATTTTAAGTTTAGTGTCAGTTTTAAAAAAGTGACACCATATAAAATAAAAATTTTAAAATATTATAACTAAATGGGCCCACTTTGAGAATAATGATAATATATAAAAAAACTCATTGTTTCCACATTCCCACAATCCAAAAAAATCTCATTCCATAACCCATAACCATAACTTTCTTCTACCTCTCTTCTCACACCCATAGTTCACACACAACTGCTCTTCTCTACTTCGTGGACTCTCAGGTAACCCAAAATCTCTTAGATCTATCATTTTCTTTTTTTTTTTCTTTTTTTTATTAATGTCAAAATCTTTATTAGCACAACTGATTTACATTCATTGATTTGGTATATTTGTAATGTAGATTGTGTAAATAGTGTTTTTTTTATTGAGTTGCAGGAAAGTAAAAATTAGGTTTAACATTCCACCATATCTTTTGTTTCATTGTTAAATCCATAAACCCTAAAACGAATGAAAATAAGATAAATGAATGATTTTTTAATATCTTTCATACTCAAAATGAGGGATAAATATTTTACAGTATGACCTTTTCTTTTGATCTTACAAGAAATTTCTTTTGATGAGATTTTCTGCTTGTTTTCTAGGAATATTATAGTATATTGTGATGAGGATATGTATCGGTGATATTTGAAAAATAATTTTTTAGAAAATTATTCTCTATATTGTCATCTCCCACAAAAGGAAAAATGAAATAGTTTCCATATCATGTTAGAGTTGGTTTAGAATGTTGGAATTAACAATGAGAAATTAAATTTATTTTCTATTTATTAATGTAAATGAATTATTTTTTAAAATTTAAATAGGAATGAAAATTTTTATAATTATAGAAATGATCAAATCTCATATTTTGATTTTTTTTTTTTTAATTCTTTTACATGGTATTATGGTTAATATCTCATCTTGTTCTATTCATATATTTTTTTAATTCTTAAAATATGTTTTTTGTTTTTTATTTTTACCTTCTTTTCTTATTGTTTTTATATGCGTTCACCAAAATTTAGAGTAATTTGAGATTGATAATGAAATTTATCTTTCAAGGTTAAAAAATTTCTATAAAATCCTTTTATTACATAAATTTTCCTTCCATAAAACTTTTTTTTTTTGAAAAAGATATTTTATAATTTTCTTTTGATTTTCTATGAAATTTCCTTTAATTTGTTTATTTTCTAATAATATTATAATATGTTGTGACGAAGATATTGGTTGGTAATATTTGAAAAATAATTTTTGAGAAAATTATTCTCATTATTGTCATCTCCCTCAAAAGGATTCTAAAAATTTGTTTTATTTTTGTCTTCTTTCTTATTGTTTTTATATGCATTGACCAAATTTTGGAGTAATTTGAGATTGATGATGAAATTTTTTCCTTTCAAGGTTAGGAAATTTCTATAAAATCCTTTTATTACAAAAAATTTTCCAATCTCTTCCATAAAACTCTTCATTTTCTTCATTTTTCTTTTTTTTGAAAAAGATATTTGATAATTTATTGATCTAAAGAATATCAAAAGTAAAATTTAAAATATTGAATATCTTTTCCTTTGATGTTTTTAATCTTTTATTATTTTTATTTGAACATATTTTTCATATCTAGATTTTTTATTAATTATTTTAATTAGAAAAAATAAATATTAATTGGAGTTATGACTGAAAAATTAATAATTTTTATGAAAATTTCTTTAATTATTTCTCATACTAATTTTTCTCTTAACATTTTTTAATAATAAATTAGGTTTTTTGTCTTATATACACAATCTTCAAGCTTGTTATAATATCATGTCTTCTCATATTAGTAGTTGAAAACATTTTTATATTTTGTTACTAAAATTTTATTTTATATAATTGAGATGAAATTTAATAGACATTGTTATTTCACAAAATGAACATTAAAAAAATATTGAAATTAAAAAAATCCTTCCAAGGAATAAAAAAATATATAAAAGAATTAAATGTTAAAAATGATTTTTAAAAGCACAATGAATTATAAAAATAAATAAATTTAAAAAGTGCATATTTTAAGTGGAAGATTACTATTTTCCAAAATTTTAGATTTATTTTTTGATTTTCTAGTTTTGCTTTATTTTTTATTTTCTTGAATTGTTTTTATTTGAGTTCAAATGTGATTGCTTTGTTATGAGATTCATTAAAGAGATAATTGTTGATTCTACAATTATTGTATTAAAGGTTTTACTCATTTAATGAATTGTACTTAGTTTCATACTTCCAATTATTATGATATTAATGTTATTCTCATTTGATTTCAGTTTTATAATATATATATATATATAAACATTTTCTCAGGTAGAATTTGATGAAATTAGAGGAGAATTAACTTCTTTTGTGTTATAACTAATCATGAATCATATTGATAAATCATGATCATGCATGGTGAGTCCCTTAGTTGTTATATGAATTTTCCATTGGTATTGTATAATATTACTTATTCTTTACAAACTATTTTTATATCAAAATGGGAAAAAGAAAAAAGAAAACATTAGTACTTAGATTTGTTTATTTTTTATAACATCAATTAATTTTTATTTTCAATAAAACTCTAAATCTCAGTAAACTATGAAATGTAGGTATACACTCTTGGGACGACATTATGAAGAATAAAAAGAAAGGAGAAAGAAACAACAACATTTTGGGTTTTTAGATGTGACGCTTATGCCATACATTATAGGACATCAATGTTACTTTATTTGGTATTGAGAATTTTGGGTTTTTGGATGCAACTCTTGTGTCATTTTATGATTAGACGGTTTTATGCATATGAAATGCAAGTATAGATGAATGTTGGAATGCTTAACATTTCTAAATCATATTTTAATATGTATTCATTTTTCTTTTTTAGTTTCGGTGGGTTTGATGTACTATCATTTTGTAAACATTTGATATACAAATATCATTGGATGATGTAATGTATTATAGGTTAATCCATAAGCATTACGAAAATATAAGTTAAATGTGATATGATTATTATATTTATGGACAAAATATACACAAGTTGATCTTATTTGTTAATAAGCATTACAAAAATCAACAGGCTAATTAATAAAAAACAACCATATCTTCTATAATCATTTACAATGATGTGACACCATAACTCAAAGGTGATGCATTTAACGTGACATCATAACTAAAAGATAATGCATTTAATATGACACCTTATATATCTCATGCAACTCTATATCAAATTAAGTATAACTAAAAATATATGGTGTCGCTTCTGAATATGTCACCATTTATCTGCTTTGGTGTCGCTTCCAAATACGTCACCAATTGGTACCCTCTATGGTGTCAGTGGATAAGGTGACGCTATGTTGTATCGACACCATATGTTTATAGTGACTCATTATAAATGTCACCATATCTCTTTTTTCTTGTAGTGTTTCCAAAAATCAAGAGTCATTTTAGGGGTTTTGTTCTTACTTGATTTCCCCTTTAAAAATAAATAAAAGTGGCAACTCCAATATTTCATAAAATACAATTTTTCATTAAAAGAAAACAAGTCTTGCCAATTGAGTGGGATACATCGTGAAAAATGCAGGTCCATAGATTGAAAGCTCAAAATATTGATTATGATGTATACATGTGATAAAATTTAAATATTTAGTTGTATTCAGGATAAAACTAATTAATAGACATATATATATATATATATATATATATTTTTTTTTTTTTTTTTTTTGAAGTTCTCTTCAAAGAAACACCTTTAATATGAATTTAATTTTATAGAATTATGAAAAGTGTCTCTTCAAGAGACACTTTGAGTATAAATTCAATTTATTTAACTGATAAAAAAATTTGTGGAAATGTGTCTTTTGAAATACCCAACAATCAGATAATCAGGTTTCAACCCACTATTCTATATGTTGTGAATGAAATGTGAATGAGAGAGATGTGAGGTTGGTTTTATAGGGGGGAGGATGGCACCGCCTGGAACAGCTGAGAGATCCACAGGAACAGCAGATAACTCCTTAACAGGGCCTGAGAAAGAATTGCTTGGGGGTCCACCAATCATCTCACCCTCAAGCCCATAAATTGTATCATGATCATAAACTTCCTTGGAAGCCCAGAACCGTAGAATTTTCTGCAATCTTGTTTGATTTGCCTCCTTGTTTTGAGGGTTGTGGTAAATCCTTGCAAGCATGGAACCAAAAGACGGGTTTAAGTGCTAGGGCCTCATTATCAAGTTCATGCGGATTCATACTGGCCCTAGGTCCAGGCCTCATAACCATATCATTTCAATCAGTCAATTTAGCAATCCTGACTGAAAACATTGGAGAAGCATAAAAGAAAGCCCCCGGTTACAAAAAGTTAGTTTTCAAGCTTAGCTTGGTTGAATTTGAATTAAGGTCCACATCCCTGTTTCAACATGGTGTTCATTTGGATCTAGTTCAGTTCAACCTTCTTCATATTTTGGACTTTTCAAGCTCCACATCTCCGTTTAAGCATGGTGTTTGCTTATAGGTATCTTGGATATACAAATAGCCTTCTTCCTATCCCCTGTTTTACCAGAAGCCGGAAGTACAAGCTGCTCAAGTTCCTCCATTTCTGTATCCCCTGTTATACCAGAAGCCGGAGGTTCAAGCGACTTAGCTTTCTTCCCATCCCCTGCTTCACCAGAACTGCGACGTGGCCGAACTTCCTTATCCCCTGTTTTACCACCAGAAACCTCAACATCACATGGCTGAACTTCTCTATCCCTTGTTATATCAGAAGCCCCTTCATGTCGCTGAACTTCCCTCCTTTCTCTATCCCCTGTTATACGAAAGCCAACTCTGAAGTTTGTCAATAAACAACATAAGATAAGTAATATGACCAGACCTACCACTCCACAGATAATGCTCACGTTCTGCAAATGGTTCCCTGCATAGATAGAAGTTAATAAATTTTGTCGTTAGAGCAGAACTCAAGTGAGAGTGAGAGAGAGAGGGAGAGGGCTTTTATGGTTTTGCTATAGCTCCATTAATGGTAGAGGATGAGTTGAAATATCAACTATACAGTTGGACTTTTTTTGAATTTTCGATCACGTGTTTGGATTGTAAATTCGATGAAGATGTAAGATTTATTAAGTACTTGGTTTTGGCTACTTCTAGGAATACAATACATAGAGACTCTTACCTTTATCTTTTGATGAGGACAAAACATAGAGCTCCTCCTAATTTGCATCACCCACTTGGGCTCGTGGAAATTTATCCCTCCACAACTGACATCCAGTTCCATTGGTGAATACAGTATTACAAGCAGTACAAGAACAATTGTTCCAGCATATGGCCTGACAATCACTAAGGTCCAAGCTCGTATCTATGTTCATTAAAGATGGATATCCTGAATTGTGAACCGATTGCTTCATGACTTGGTAATCTCTAGTCCTGCAAGTGGGTTGCTCACCCTGGATATTTGTCATAATGATCACACATACCTTCCTTCACGAATAGAGTTCCGTTGAAAGGGTCAAAAAATTCCCCTCTTGAGTCCAATACCCACTTTGAAATAGCTCCATCTTGAACTGAATGGCTGAAGTAGATCTCATTCTCATTACAGACATTGTTGAAATAGTAGATGTTATGGTGAGTTTAAATGAACTCAAAACTCTGATCTTTCAGAATTCCACTGCTCCAGTAGATCTCCCCTCGGCGTTTCATTACCAATTGTGTGTCATTCCATTCTAGAGTGAAAGTCCCAGGAGGAGGCACTTGTTCGTGTATCCACGAAGCAAGTGACCAGTTTTGCCTGTTTTTCAAGTTGATGCCTAGTTTCATTTCAGGCAGGAAAGTGTCTGTAGGATCATCGAAACTTTCCCATAGTGTCTTCTTCACAGATCCATCTGAATTTAACGCTGCCACAACAAAATTTCCAGAATCAAGCAGGGTAGCTATGGAGTTTCTGGATGCTTGATTGGAATTCAAGACAATTGGATCACCCCCACTATGAATGATCATCAATGTGCCATTGCCATCCAGCATGAGATTTGCATTGGTGCCAGATATAGGCTTATCTCTGTTAGCAAACCAAACTTTCTTGTTAACATCACTTGTGTACCAGATTCCTAAATAACTGCGGGTGTCCAAGCTAAAGAACCCCAGTGTGAAAGTCCCTTGTGCCGAAACCAGTAACTTCTCCAAGAATTGAAGCCCTTCCCCAGGTTCGACGCTGTCTGTGTGTGCACTACAAGAGCAAGGCCCTCCTAAACAAACAGATGATGAGATAAAGAAGAAAAAACCCAATCCCTGACCCATTCGAAAATAAGTGAAGAAACCATCAAGGATGAGGGCATGATTTAGGATTTACTTATCTGAATTTCTTGAAAATTGAGCATTTACCAGAGGGTGGAGCTTTGGTGTCGGCGGTGGTAACTCGTCAAATGAACTGAATCTTACAACGGCAACTTTGGCAAGGCAACTTGGGTCTTGTAGCTCAAATTGGTAAAGTAACGGCTATTACCCTTTAAAATTTTGATATTGACTTCATCTCTTAGAAAAATGTTAAAATAAGCTATCTCAAACAACCAAATGTTAATGTAAGAATATATGCATAATATTAAGACTATGATTACCAAAAAGTACTAAAAAAAAAAAATATATATATCAAAGATAAATGAATTTTTTTTTTTTATTTGGTTTCAGCATGAAAAATAATAAAGTCAAATGTAATAAAAATTAGCAAGAAATTTCTATATTTTTAAATTGTTTAATCTTTATATAGAAGAGTTAAATAAGCGAATTGAATTTGAAGTAGGATATAAAAATAATTTATTAACTTTAAATGTATTTTTTTTTCTTTTCTTTTTTTTCCCCTCGCATTTTTTCCTCAAACCTTCCGAGAAGCAAACATAATCTAAATATGTAGAACCTAAATTTATCCTAACCCATGACATTGTAGGCACATTCACTCTTGGCCACTCATTTTGGGCCAATTTTAAGCCCATTTATTTTTCCTCCAATACAGAGTAGGTCCAATGACTCTTGGCCCAAACATGTTTATTTATTTCTGTTTTTATTTATATTTTACTTCTATTTATTTATTTAATTTTTATTATTTTAACTTTTCAATGTACATTGATAGTTCAATTTTAAAAATGAGAGTGGAATTTGAATTTTAAATATTTCACTTTGAATTTTAATTGTAAACTATTAAATATTAAATCAAATTTTTATTTATTTATTTTATTTGTATTTGATATATTAATCTTTTATAAATTCATATTGATAATGACATAATTTGTTTTACCAATTAATTGTAAAGTTGATAAATACTAAATCAATTCTTTTCCATATATTAATGTTAGTAAATTTGAAAAAAAAAAATTACTTTATAAATTTATTAGGTAAGATTGAATGGATCTAAAATTAGAACTTTTCCTTCTATATTAATGTTAGTAAAATAAAATAAAATAAATCAGAAAATCACTTTGGAAATTAATTTGGTGAGATTATGTGAAATAAATTAGAATTTTTTTATTTCTTTTTGTATATTAATAAAATGAGAAAATTATTTTATAAATTAATTTTTTAAGGTTATATGGCACACATTTTTTTTTTATATTAATTCTTTGTAAATTGACATTAATAAAATCAGAAAAATACTTTATTTATTAATTTTTTTAAGAAATAAATTAAATTATATTTTTTGGTTTATATGCTAATTTTTTATATTAATTACTCAATAGTAGATAGTGCAACTAGAGACTGTATCATGACTTCCAACGAATAAGTCCCCCACCAAGGGTGAATACATAACCTGTGGTAGACCTCCTATCATCCAAGTCACTTACATAGTTTGCATCAACATATCCCTTAACTGAAAGATCACTCTGTTGTCTGCAAAACATGATGCCTTAGTCTGTAGTACCCCTTAAGTATCTAAAAATCCACTTGATTACAACCCAATGCAATCTTCTCGGATTTGATAAAAACTTACTCACCACACTAACATGTGCAAAATCTGGTCTTGTACAAACCATAACATTCATCAAGCATCCCACTGGACTTGCATATGGAACCTTTGACATGTCTTTCACTTCATCATCTGTCTTTGGGCACAAATTAGTAGACAATTTAAAATGATTCGCCAAAGGTGTACTTACTGGTTTTGCATTATCCATGTTGAACTTCTCCAACACTCTCTTGACATAGCTATGTTGAGATAACCATAATCTCCCTGAAGCTCTATCTCTATGAATCTCCATCCTAAGAATCTTCTTAGCCACACCTAAATCCTTCATGTCAAACTCCTTGCTCAACAAAGATTTCAACTTATTGACCTAAATCATACTCTTTGTGGCAATTAGCATATCATCCACATAGAGTAATGAAAAAAATAAATGAATCATCATCTAGGCTCTTTACATAAACATAAAAATCATACTCACATCTCTTGTAGCCAATCATGATCATGTAGGAGTCAAATTGCTTATACCACTGCCTTGGGGATTTCTTCAGCCCATAAAGTGATTTCCTCATTTTACAAACTAAGTGCTCCTATCCAGGTTGAATAAACCCTTATGGTTTTACCATATAGACCAACTCCTCCAAATCACCTTGAATAAAAGTTGTCTTTACAACCATTTGCTCCAACTACACGTCAAAATGTGCTACCAAACCCAATATTGTCCTAATGGAAGTGTGTCTAACCACGGGGGAAAAAATATCATCATAGTCAACCCCTTTCCTCTATGAGTAACCCTTTGCTACTAAACAAGCTTTGAGCTTTTCACCATCTTTTTCTAAAACCACTTTTTTCTTCTTATACACCCATTTACATCCTATTTCTCTCTTCCCCTTTAGAAGCTCCACCAACTCCCATGTTTGGTTCTTATGCAAAGACTGCATCTCCTCCATCATAGCACCCATCCATCTACTTTTCTCTTGACTATGTATTGCCTTTTGGAAGGTAGTACGATCCCTGCTACTAGTAATTAGTGCATAAGAAACCAAATCCTCAAAACCATACCTAGTAGGTGGCCTGATAGTGCATCTGTGTCTGTCTATGGCTATATCGTGGAGCTTCTGATCTTCTAAACTAGACATCCCTGCATTCCAAGCATAATCCTCTATATCATGGGTCTCTAATTCCACTTGTATCAACTGCTCATTTCTGATGCAATTTTCTAGCTCCTATTTCTCTTCTTTCCGAGTACACTGTAACATGACTTTCTCATAAAAAAACCACATCTTTGTTGATCACCACCTTGTTTGCCTTTGGATCCCAAAGCTTGAAGCCTTTCACCCATTTTTGATACCCTAGAAAATACACTGTCTAGACTTCGCATCAAGCTTCGATCTCTCCTCATTAGGAATGTGTACATAGGCTGGACACCCAAACACTCTCAAATCAGAGTAGTCTACTGCATTGCCCGTCCATACCTCCTCTACTAATTTCCCACCTAATGCTGCCCTAGGTGACCTATTGATCAAGTAACATGCCATGTTCACTACTTCTACCCATAATTTCTTTTCAAGCCCTGCATTCAATATGAGACACCAAGCTCTTTCAGCTATTGTTCTATTCATCCTTTCTGCTACACCATTCTGCTATGGTGTCTTACGTACTGTGAAGTGTCTCTTAATCCCATGTTACTCACACAATTCGGTGAACTTTGAATCTGTATACTTAGTACTATTATCTAACCTAAGGCATTTTATCTTCCTCTCTGTCTGGTTTTCTACTTCAACTTTCCACAACTTAAACTTGGCAAACATATCTGACTTGTGCCACATGAAGTACACCCAAACCTTTCGTGAGTAATCATCAATAAAACTCACAAAATACATATTTCCTCCTAATGATGCTATCCTTACTGGTCCCCAAACATCTGTATAGACATAGTCAAGAAATCCCTCTGTCTTGTGTGTGGCTGTCTTGAACTGCACTTTATTCTATTTCCCAAAAACACAATACTTGCAGAAATCAAGTTTACATGTTTTGATGCCCTTTAACAGATTTCTTTTATGAAGCTCTCTCATCCCACACTCAACCATATGCCTGAACCACATATGCTACAAGACTGTACTGTCTAACTTAGACTTTGCGGTTGCAACTCCATCCACAACCGTGGTACCTAATAATTTATAAATATTTCCTACTAGCTTCTGCCCTTTCATCACTATCATAGCACCTTCATTACTCTATTTGTAGACTTGTAACTAAACCCGTTACAGTCTAAAGTCCCCAAAGAAATTAGATTCTTCCTTAAATCAGGTACATGTCTAACATCACACAACATTCTAACAACACCATCAAACATTTTAATTATGATATTCCCTGTTCCAGCAACTTTACATGAAGCATCATTACCCATTAGAATAGAAACACAATTTACTAACTTGTATGTGTTAAACCAATCTTGATTGGGTGTCATATGATAAGAGCATGTTGAATCCAAAATCCAAGAATCTGTAAGATGATCTGAACTGGATGAAATTGACAACATATCACCATCACCACTCTCTAAGTCTTTTTCTGCCACTACATTTGCAGACTTTGATGAACCCTCTTTATTTTCTTATACCAAGCCCCCTTTCTTTTTCTCTAGGCAATCTCATTTCATGTGCCCCCTTTTTCCACACGTATAACATTGTATGTTCTTTCTTTTCCTGGATTTAGATCGAGATTTATTGTTACTTGATTCTCTCTGAAAATTGTTTCTCCCACGTTCCTAATTACTCTTTGCCACAAGCTCATCACCCTAGGAACTCTCATCATTGGTTTTTTTTTCTCTGATTAAAACCTAAAAGAGCACTTGTGATTTCCTTCAAATTAAGTGTTTTTTCCCTCACATCAGAGTTGTAACCAAATTTTCATACATAGAAAAAATAGGTAGGGAATTCAGTAACATCAACGCTTTGTCTTCGCCTTTAAACTTCACATCAACTAGCTTCAAATCACTAATGATTTAATTGAACACGTTGATATTGGCTTAGATCTGAGCCTTCTGCCATCTTAAGACCATACAGTTTCTACTTAAGAAACAACTTTTTTGTCAATGACTTAGACATATACTGACTTTCCAATTTCAACCAAATTGTTGTCATTGATTCCTCATCCATGATATGGTATATCACATCATCATCCAAACAAAGCCTGATAGTTACCACAATCTTTGCTTCCAAATCCTTCCAATCTATCTTATTCATTCCTTTTGGTTGTTTTCCGTATAATGCCTTCACCATACCTTGTTGCACTAACAGATCCTTAACCCTCCTCTACCATAGACCGAAATTCCTAGATCCATCGAGCTTGACTATGTCGAACTTCGTAGAAGAAATCCCAGACATCGAAACCTGGCCCTCTAGTACCAATTGTTGATTTTCTTGTAACGATTCCTAGCGAAGAAATTAGAAAAAAACAAAAGAAAACACACATATATTTAACGTGGTTCAGTAGATTGCCTCCGTTCATGCGAATAGGAAGGAAGACTTTCACTATATCAAAAATTAAGGTTACATAAAAGGGTATTTATACTAACCCTCAGATATTGAAATTCCAAAAATACCCCTAAATCGTACCTTGGGGGGAGTTGCCCCCTACACCCCCAACCTATCGGTCACCCTTAACAATAAAAAATATAAGCTTGAATGGCAAATGCCGGAGTGAAATGATGGAATTTGCCTCTTTTTCTCCATATATGTCTTTCACTCAATATGAGCAACATACTACAACATGTTTGCATTCAAAAACACTATTAAAATTGTAAATGTTATTGTGAGGGTCAAATCCCAACCAAGGAATGAACTCAAAAGCTCTTATCTTTCAAGGTTCCACTGCTTCAGTAGGTGCCCTCTCGGCGTTTCATCACCAATTATGTGCCATTCCATTCTAAAGTAAAAGTCCCAGGAGCAAGCACTTGTTTGTTTATCCATAAAGTGACAGTTTCGCCCAGGTTTCAAGTTGATGCCTAGTTTCATCCCAGACAGGAGGGTGTTTGTAGGATTATCGAAACTTTCCCCAAGTAGAGTAGTTGTTGAGTTTCTGGTTGCTTGATTGGAATTTAGGACAATTGGATCACCCCCACTATGCATGATCATCAATTTTCCATTTGCGTCCAGTGTAAGGTTTGCATCGGTACGGGATATATGCTTGTCTCTGTTAGCAACCCAAACTTTCTCCTTTTGAGCATCAATAGTGAACCATATTCCTAAATAATCGCTAGATTCTAGGCTGAAGAATCCTAAAGTAAAGTCCCTTTTGTAGAAACCAGTAATATTTCTGAGAATTGAAGCTCTTCCCTAGGTTTGATGGTGTCTATTTGTGCACTAGAAATGTAAGGTAGCACTCCCAACCACATACATGACAAACATAGAGACAAAATTGCATTGCTAAGGCACATGCTACTTTCCATTTCCGCTATTCTAAGTTTCGCATGTATATGCTTTCATGTTTTGTGTTTATCTTTTAGCCTTCAACTTCACAGTACGTTGAAGACGTCATGGGTGAACTTCTAGATATCTCACAACATCCTTTTGGAGCCTAGTCTTCTACGCTTACTAGTCTAATTACGGATATTGCTTGGAGAGTATGGGCATACTTCTCCTTTGTCCACTTTTTTATTTTATTTTTTTATAAATGAATCTCTTGAGATTGATTTCAAGTAGGTAGGGGAGAATTTTCAGCCTTTCTTTGGAAAGCAGGCTGGTGTCAGATTTTGGGTGGGGACCAGCTGATGAGACTTGAGAGAAGGGTGAGCATTTCTGTTCCTTTTTTTTTTTTTTTTTTTTTGGGGGCTTTCTTGGACTTTTCATCACAACTTTGTCAAGGGAAAACTCAAAAAAGTTTGAAGAATAGCTCCCTCTTCTTATTATTTATTTATTTATTTCTCTATATGGATTTAATTTGTTAATTTTTCTAATTAGAGATGTAAGAAAGATAGGGTTGGGTAAGGCTCCTCATCCTTATTCCATTTGAGGGCATGGAATTCCCACTAGGGGAATCCTGGGTCTATGCTTATTCCCGAATCTTGGAATTCATATTCAATTATTTTCATAAGTTTTTGAAATATAAAATTATGTATATTATATAAACAATCAAGGCAAGTTGGCTGGGGAAGGGAGTAGGACCTCGTCCCCACTTTAGGTTTACTAAAATTTTCTCCAATCTCCACTTTGACTTTGATTATCATTTCGTACTCATTTTATCAGGGTGGGATCCCCACAGGAAGTCATCCGGATAGTGTGTTTTTTTTGCCTATCATGCCATTAGTCATCTAAGCATTCATCTCGTGATACTGTCTAATAAAGATACCTGTATATGGGATTCGTGAATTTTGCATTGTAACACAATCACCATGTTTAGGCATTGTCTGTTTATGTTGTAGATGAAACAAGATTGCTACAATTCATGATTCCAAATATACATAAATATATTGTACGAATGAGAATTATGGTCCAAATTGAAATAAATTATTAAACATGCACCATTTTATTGGGTAAGGTTTTTTTGTTTTAGTCCCATAAGTATAGGTATCATATCCTTTGAATTGTGCATAATTATTTTCATATCTAACTTTTAACATTGTTTTTAAAAAACACTTTTATTGCAATATTTAGTAGTAATGAATTAAATAAGCAATAATGATTATCTTAGTACTTAACCTTAAACGTGTTTAATTAGAAGCTAAAACTAGTTTAACGCTAATATTATATAATTATGAATTAAACTTTGATTAAGGTTAAGTATGATTAGTTAACAATTTAAGCATGTGTATTAACTTTTTGGGGGTTAATCAGAATTAAGAAAATTTAAGGGACTAATGGGCAACAACAAAACATAAAATATCACAAGTAAAGGGACTAAGTTGCAATTTGGAGAATTGGTAGTTAGTGGAAACCTTAGAGCTTGCCACCTCATGCATGCTAGCTTAGGAATCACTTTATAAGGGCTGCTAGCCCTCATTTCCAACCCTATCTTTGCAGCAATTTGGCAGGTCTAGAGAGATAAGCTAGAGAGAGAAAGTGAAGAAATCAAGGTAAGGAAGAAGATAAAGTTAGTGATTTTAGTAAATTTGGGTTCCAAATGATCTTTTAAAACAAACTAACGGTATAGTTTGTTTAAAAATTGAGTTTAATTAGTTATAAGCATGTTTTTATTATAAATTAAAGTTAATTAGGGTTTTAAGTATTTTAATTTAAGTATCTTTTGACGAAATAATCAAAATGCTTGTTTGTTTAGTTTGCTTTAATTGAAAAATAGATTAATGAATCATGTGACTAATTAGGTTTATTTGAACACTTGGAGCCTGCTAATGGAATAGGTTTAAAGAAAATCAAAATAATTAATGTATCCTAATTAATTGGGGAATATCAATATGCATAGCACAGATTGTTTAATTCACCTTAAATTTGATTTGAAAACCTGTGGGCATGATGATTAGAGAATATGGAAATTAAAGTTATTAGTATTAAATTATTAAAATTAGCAATAAGGAAAATGTCATAAGTCTTAATCGTTTAACTTTTATGGTTGGGAAACCTAAATTATGTTGTTTCATTTTGTTTCATTTTAGTTCCTTGTAATGGTTGATGGTGTCCACATAAAAGGATTGCAAAAGAGAAGTTGGTGTAAGGTAGGAAATTTTATACCATTCCATTGTGTATCTTTGTTTCATTTGTTGAAGCATTTATGGAAATTTTCATACCTTTACTATGATTTCATGAAGTGCTTTAATGTGCAATGGTGTTCTTAGTTTATTGTTTTAAAATCTTGCAATGATATTTGGATATGTATTGGTATGAGGATTCACGAGTTCAGCATTGAGAAAATGGTTCATGGTATGGTTACATTGCAAGAACGATATGAAACAATGATAGATAATATCCAGAGAATAACTTGATATGTGGGAAGTGGTTATGAGAAGTTGTAGGCACTATCTTTCGATATATTGTTTATGTGGGACCGTGGGTCCTTGGGTGAAAGTCCCTAAAGCCCTTAAGAAAGACACTTTGATGTGGGTGTATAGGGTTGGTGATTACTACCCAAAAAGTGTTATTTTGCACCTTTAATTCATTGTGTTTTAAGCACTTTTGTGTAGTAGTTCTCCATTCTTATTCCAATTGGCATGTTAAGGACCTAGCAATGACTTCTAATCATATTTGTGGCTAGTTTTAGTGTTTTGACAGCTTTTTGGATCATTAAGACAAGCCAAGCAAAGGAGAGAAGCAAAGAGAAGCAAAGAGGAAAACAGAGGACAGCAGCTGTAGTCTTCTTTCACACTTTTGAAGCACTTCCCGAATTCCATTTTTTTACATGCTATATACCATTTCAAAGCTCAGGAAGTCAAGAATCCAACGCTTCAAACCATGTACGATTTGGAGCTGAAATGAGGAATATATGGCCTTCGGAAGACAACTGCTCCAGGCTTGTGCGAAATTCGCACAACACCTTCAGCTTGTGCGAACGGTGTGCGAAATTCGCACACCACCTTCCAAATTCGCACAGCCCATGCGTGGTGCGAATTTTCCTCTGTTTTTGCCGACTCCACTTTAGATCTTTTCTTTTAGATATTTTTGTATAAATTTCCATTCTTCTCCTTGTAATCCACCAATCATAAGATTTCTTAGTTAGGAAGGTTGGAAAAACTTCTCTATATATAGTCCCGTGCATCCATTGTAAAATATATAGAAAATATAGATAATTATTGAATTATATAGAATCGACACACAGAGCCTTGCTCTGTTTTTCCTTCTCTTTTCTTTCTCATTTTCTTAGTAGCCAAACATCCTTGGTGGATGAAATCCCCAAGGATGAGAGGCTAAAACCTTTTAAGTTTCTCAAAGTATGGATGTTATGTGATGGCTTGGATGCAATCCCATGGAAATTTCTCGCACCTGGAAGGTAAGGTAGTCGTTTTTCATTAATGGTTCATTAATGCAAAGTTTGGTTTTTATTTCCTTTGGACAACTTCCAACGGCCAATACTTGATAAGCTTTTGGATTTCTATCCATTAGTTATCTCCTACGAGCTATTGGAAGGTAAGGTTTTCAATTCTAAGTTTTGCATTAATCCGTTAGAACCAATTTCAATGGCCATTGAAAGGTGAGTTTATCACCTGGAATGACTTTGAGTTGCCAATATTTGGTAAGCTTTTAGCTTTAGACTATTAGTTATCTCTTACGAGCCATTCAAAGGAAGTCTAAGGTGAATAACCATTGATGAAATTCACTACCATCTGTTTTGCCATTTTAAAGGATTAAAACTTGATTTGCTAAATCCATACCAGTTCGGGAAGCAAGCATCACCATAGTTGCAACCCCAATGCGAGGAGCCTATCCTGAGATTTCCAATTTGCATAAGAGCCAGAGCATAGCTATCCTATCTTTGAGAAACTTGTTTTTACACCCTTTCATTTTAGTCTTTAATGTTAGCTTAAATTAGTTTAAATCTTTCTAAAAAAATTACATCTTCTTTTAAAGCTAACATCCATAAGAAAATCACCTATTTTCCTAATTTGAATATCACTTGTGAAGTGAAAACCCATCTCTGTGGACGATCCTAGAACCACTATGCTATAGTAGCTTGGCTACTTTAGTAATAGTATTTAAGGTATAAATTTTGTTGATACGCCTTTAAAGCTAAGCTACCATGAGTCGAATCAGTTGGTCCTGCCCTTGAGTTTTAGTCCTAAAGACGCGAGGTTGCTCTTGCCTTTGTGTTGTAGTCCCAAAAGACACGAGATATGACTTATTCTTTGGTGATAGTCCTAGAATAGTCATTATTTATGGTCGAGCATCTTTGGGAGCATTAATGGTTGATATGTACATTGGTGGGGGTTAGTAGCTTATCAGGTGTGAAAGGATGAATGAGACAAAGCAGAGATGAAATCATCAACAACATGTGTACATGTTTGATATTATTGCATATTTGTTAATGGTTATATAAAGTGTTTATCATGCATACCACTATATGTTTAATTCGAGGTTTTCAAGGATATGCATAAGATGGTTATAAACTTTCCTACTGAGTCATGAACTCACCTTATTCCTTCCACTTTTAAATGAAGGTCAGAAGACATCTATCGAGGTTAGTGCTTGAGCATTGCTTTCTTGTTGATTGGATGTTGTTTTGCTCATTTTGAAAGTGTTTTGAGGCTTCTGCCTTTATATCATATAAAGACTAAATCATTTTTTATTTTCTTGAAAAAATGATGTAACTTATATTTGTTTTTCTACACTTGTAGTGTGGGATACCCTTATTGAACCATGGGGTTTTAGTATGTACAAAGTAATATGGTACAAGTTTTCATTTGTGAAACAGATCATATTTTGTTAATTAATGGTTTTAAAGATTATCACAGGGTGTATACTTCTCTATAACAGGTTTCCATATCCTCATTTGCACAAAATCAACCAAAAACTCAGCATTTAAATTTTTGTCTCCCTTAGTTTTGGGAGCACTAATTTTGTATTAAGTATTAATAAGTCTAAAATCTAGGGTGTTAAATTTAGCCTAAAAAGTGTTTTTAAAACATTTTGCCATTATTTTCAGCCATTTTCCAATTAAGGTTGTTTAAACAATTACTATGGTTCATAGGTGTCATGAGGAAAGAACCTATCTTTTTTTGTAACCAATCCCAGTCATTCAAAATCTTTGATGAACCAAACCAAAACTTAGAACAACCAGTTCTTGATTTTGGACCAAGAAAAGAAGTGTCCTCTTTCCCAATCTATTCCACTTTTCCCATCGTTTAACCTATAGTAATTTTTTCCCCCTCTTTAGTCTCCCTTGAGTAAACCTATAGGATTCTTAGTTCTAATGTTTAGAATTTAAATATTTTTTGGGTTGCGATTAATGGTTTATGGTAGTTGCTAATGCTCGAAAATCCCAACCTCTACTTGGATTCATTGCCAAAATTTGTTTTTGGTTTGACACCTGGATATTTGTTAGGGTTCTTATTGGTTTTGTTTTTCTGAAGAATCCTTGTACAAGAAATAGCAGTTTTGGGGAGAGAGACAACTTTATTGTTGAGACTTTGTGGTGTCTTAGTTATGACTTCTTTGTTGGAGAACCAGAGTGAAGGAACTAGTTTCTTTGCATAACAAGGTAAAGAGGATTGATCAGAATCATGAGTGGCATCCGTTCTATAGACCTGAACATTTATTTGCACTGAACTAGTCTCACCAAATTCTGTTCAATTCAGTTGCTTTAATGGCATGCCTAATTTATGATAAACTAAGACGGACACAAATTTTGCATTTCATCAAAGGTATAAAGTGATACTCTAGTTTTTTTCAATTGTTTTAAATTTGTATTTTGTTTATTTAAATTGAATTGATATATTAGTTTTACTTTAGGGTATTTTTTTCCAAGTAAGGTGTGTATGTAAGAATTATAGTTTGCTATCTTATTTTAGGTTTTTGGCTTTTTTTGGTACCTAAATCAAAATTATTTTAATTCATCTATTAATTTAATTTTATGGGTTTTATTCTCTTGAGATTGGGTCATATTGGGCTTTGTGTTTATTGTTTTCGTACTCTTCATTATGACTATGTTTGATTCTTAGAAAGTTTGAGGGAAAATGCAAAGGAAAAAAAATAGAAAGAAAAAGTAGAAGGAAAAAGTGAAGAAAAACAAAAACTAAATTTAAAGTCAATAAATTATTTTCATATCCTACTTTAAACTCATTTAACTTATGTAACATTTTTATACAAAGATTAAATAATTTAAAAATATACAAGTTTCTTACTAATTTTAATTATATTTTTTTCAATTTTTTTATAGTAAAACCAAATATGAGAAAATCATTTTCATTTACATTTTTTTTTCTTTCCTTAGTACTTTCTGAGAACCAAATATAATGTAATATTTATCTCCAAATCTTATTTAAGTGTTTTATTTATTTATTTATTTATTTTATTTCTTAAATTGGAATTTATCCATCAATTTATGTTTCTTGGTTCTGTTTTATTGAGCTTCATGAGTCATATGTTGGAAATTTCCTATCAACAGATTTGAAGACCTATATCTCCTAAAATATGTGGGAGAAGAACTTAGTTGTGGATTAGCTGAAGCATCTCATAAGAGAAAAAAAGAAAAATGATTACTTGAAGCATGGAGGATGAAGTTTGGTTAACTGGTTTGTATATGTGCAAGTTGAACAAGTCATAAATTATCTTTGCTTTCATTGTCTGCTTTCTCGATATGAGCCCCCCTCTTTGTGTCATCAAAGGATTAATTGGGTTCTTTTACTTGCCTGATTAGGTATCACTTGTAGAAAGAGTGTAAATAATTTTTATTTTTATTTTATTTTATTATATTCTATTAGTCATATGTTTTTGGGAAGAGTCCTATTGGGAATTATTTTTATTTTATTTTATTCTATTAGTCTTATATTTATTGGAAGAGTACTATTGGGATTGTGCTAGTGGAGTCCCATTCCACTTATAAGCAGAATCCCCTTCCACTTTCAATCCTATTCCGCTTACAAGTAGAGTCATGTTAAGACTATGTTAGTGGCCTATAAAAGCGAGTCACCCTTCACTCTCTATATATGGATACTAATTTTTCAGAGAGTATTTTCAGACATCTATCTTGAGGAATTTTTTCAAAACCCGAATTGTACACATCTCACTTACAGAGTGCACCCAAGGCGAGATCTGGTTGTTGAATCCTATAGGTAGACCACTGATACCCTAGTGCATCGAGTTCGTCTTTGAGGAGGGTGGATCTATTTCAAGGATAGTGTTTGTCACGCCTCAACTGATAAGTTTTTCTTCTTATTAATTATGTTCTTTGTTTGTGTCTTTTGGGCTAGTCATTTGTTTCCATACCCTTAATCCAATAATCTTGAAATATATCCAAATGGAAGCTTCTCTAGTTCATACCCGTCTTGACACCTCTAAAATTGATCCCTTCAATGATACATTCTTTAAGAGATGGTAGGAAAGGGTTTTCTCTGCAATTGATGTAGTCAACTTGGGACACATTTTGACTAACCTAAAACCATAAGATAGTACTCATCTATTACCAACCTGGGAAATTGGAAATAAACAAGTTAGGCATGCTATTCTGAGTACCCTTTCTAATGAACTTTTTGATATTTATTGTCAATTTAAAGTTGCAAAAGAAATTTGGGATGCAATGAATAAAAATATATTTTGAAAGATGTAGAAACTTAAAAATATGCCATAGGGAATTTTAGAAATTTCCAAATGACTGAGAATAAAGATGTATCATCTCAAATCCATGACTACCACTTGTTGATTAATGACTTAGCTATTGAAGACATTAAATTACCCGAACCTTTTGTCGTTGGTTATTTAGTAGAGACTCTTTTAGAGTCTTGGAAAGACTACAAAAATAACATGAAACATAAAAGGAAACAGATGTCCCTAGAGGATGTCATAATCCATATTAGGATTGAGGAACAAAATCGAAATAGGGACAATGTTGAGAAAACTAAGGAATTGTCTTCTAAAGCTAATGTAGTAGAAGAAAAACCTAAACCCAAAAACAATAAGTCCAAAACCTAACTATTTAAAAAAAAAAAAAAAAAAAAAAAAAAAAAAAAAAAAAAAAAAAAAACAGGAGTGAAGATCTTGTTTGACTATGATAAAATAGTTTTAACTAAAAATGATGCATTTGTGGGGAATGGCTATTGTAATCAGGGTTTATTTATGTTGAATGTTTATGATATTATCAATAATAATGTATCTTTTTCTTCTGCTTACATAGTTGATTCTTGTGATATTTGGCATGGTAGACTAGGACATGTGAATTTTTCATATATGAAGAAAATGGTTGAATTGAGTTTAATCCCTAAACTGTCCTTAGAAAACCATGGAAATTGTGAATCTTGTGTAGAATCTAAAATCACAAAGAAATCTTGCAAATTAGTTGAAAGAGAATAAGATCTACTAAGTTTAATACACAATGACTTAGGAGACCTAAAAAATACAATGACTAGAAGTGGTAAACGATTCTACATAACTTTCATAGATGACTACTCAAGGTATACAAGGGTATATCTTTTGAGAAACAAAGATGAAGCAAGAGATGCTTTCATCAAGTATAAAAATGAAATGGAAAATCAACTAAGTAAGAAAATTAAAAGGCTTAGAACCGATAGGGGAGGAGAGTATGAGTCCAACCCCTTTAATTATTTTTGTGAAGATCATGGGATCATTCACAAAACTACTCTTCCTTATTCCCTTGAGTCTAATGGAGTAGCAGAAATGAAAAATAAGACCTTAAAAGAAATTATGAATGCAATGTTGGTAAGTTCAGGAGCACCCTTGAACTTGTGAGGGGAAGCTATCCTATCCGCTTGTCATATTCAAAATAGAATACCTTACAAGAAAACTAGTAAAACTCCTTATGAGTTGTGGAAGGGTTATGCACCTAATATAGCATACTTGAGAGTGTGGGGGTGTTTGGCTAAAGTTCTTCTCCCTGAACCTAAAAAATGAAAACTAGGACCTAAAACCTTTGATGCAATGTTCATTGGCAATGTTGAGAATAATGCAACATATAGGTTTCTTGTTACTAAATCAGAAAACAGTCTTGTAGATGTCAATACTATAATAGAAACAAAGAATGTAGATTTCTTTGAAAACATCTTTCCTATGAAACTAAATGGTGAACAACAAGTTCAGAAAACAAGTAGAGACAAGTCTATTGAACCTTTTGAATTTGAACTTAAAAAGAGTAAAAGAGATAGGAAATAAACAAACCTTGGAGATAGTTTCTACACCTTTCTAATAGATGAGGACCCTAGATCCTAAAAAGAAGCTATAACTTCTCCTGATGCACCATTCTTGAAGGAGGTCATTAACAGTGAAATCGAATCAATCATGTATAACCATAAATAGGAGTTAGTAGATTTACCTCCTGGTGCAAAGACTATTGGTTGTAAGTGGATCTTTAAAAGAAAGTTAAAACAAGATGGGTTCATAGAGAATTATAAAGCTTGTTTAGTTGCCAAAGGCTTTCAACAAAGGAAGGATGTAGATTACTTTGACACCTTTGCCCCTGTGACTAGAATAACATCAATTAGAGTATTGATTGCTCTAGCTTCCATTCATAATTTGGTGATACACCAAATGGATGTCAAGACTGCATTCTTGAATGAGGATTTGGAAGAGGAAATTTATATGGAACAACCTAAGGGTTGTGTAGTTCCAGAGAGGGAGAAAAAGGTGTGTAAGTTGGTTAAATCACTATATGGGTTAAAACAAGCTCCTAAACAGTGGCACAACAAGTTTGATCATGTGTTAGTAACTAATGGATATTCCATTAATGATGTTGATAAGTGTATCTACAACAAGTATGAGGATAACACATGTGTAGTCATCTGTCTTTATGTTGATGACATGTTGATCTTTGGAACTAGCCTAGAGGTTGTGTGAGAGACCAAGAAATTCCTAGGTTCTAAGTTTGATATGAAAGACCTAGGAGAGGCAGAGGTGATTCTAGGAATTAAAATAACTAGAACACCTAATAAGCTTAAACTTTCTCAAGAGCACTATGTTGAAAAGATCCTAAGGAAGTTTGAACACTTTGATTGTAAACCAGTGTCAACTCCTTATGATCCCATCTCACAACTGAAGAAAAATAGAGAACATATTGTTACCCAAATAGAGTATGCTGAGATCATAGGGAGCCTAATGTACTTAATGAACTGTACCAGACTTGACATTGCTTATGCAGTAGGTAGATTGAGTTGGTACACCCAAAGTCCTAATCAAGACCATTGGACTGTTGTTCGTAGAGTCCTTAAGTACTTGAGAGGCACCATTAACTATGGTTTGTGTTTTAGTGGATTTCCAAGTGTCCTTGAAGGATTTAGTGATGCAAATTGGATCTCAGATTCAGATGAGATGAAATCCACTAGTGGATATGTTTTCATCCTTAGTGGAAGTGTAGTTTCTTGGAAGTCTACCAAGAAAACTTGCATTACTCGATCTACTATGGAAGCTGAGTTTATTGCCTTAGAAAAGGCAAGTTCTGAGGTTGAGTGGCTTAGAAACCTCTTAGCAGATGTCCCTTTATGGACGAGACCAGCCCTGTCTGTGTCTATGAGTTGTGATAGCCAAGTTGCAATTGCTAAGGCTAAGAGTAAAATATTTAATGGGAAGAACAGACATATATGCCTAAGGCACAATATTGTGCGACAGTTGCTTGAAACAAGGGTTATATCCTTAGAATTTGTGAGGTTAGAGTTGAATTTGGCCGATCCTTTGACCAAACCACTAAATAAGAAACTAGTGGAAGAAACATCGAGGGGGATGCGACTTATGCCTATTACAGAAGTCAAAAGTGGTGGTAACCCAACCTATTAGAATGGAAATTCCATGAAGTAGGTTCATATGGGTAATAACAAATCACTTGTTGACTTGAGGTGCTTTATAAACTCTAATTGTATTAGAGTTTATTCCTATGTTGTAGATAGAGCGCATTCTGCATTGACTAAGGTTGAGTGTTTGCTCTTAATGAATACCATATTCCTTATGGATGGTATGTTTTATGCAAAACATACTCGATGGATTCACCTATATGAAAGTGGAGGTGGGGTTGCTTCCTATGAGAACTTAGGCAGATTCTCTAGAGCTCTCATGAATATCCAGGCAGGGTGCATGGCCTATTTGTGCCAACCTGTTTTGTACAGCTCATAGTGAAGTTGAGGAAACCAATGTGGATAAAAGTCCCTTGAGTTACATCAAGAAACATTGGTTTATAGAAATTTATTTTCACCGTGTTTTGTGATTCAATACTTATTTCTCCTAAGACTGGTTCATAACCTTTGGGCACCAGTACTGGTGCATTAGATTTTTTTTTCCTCAAAAAAAAAAAAAAAAAAAAATCACGTTTACACTCTGTGGGGGATTGTAGGAAAAGTGTAAATAATTTTCATTTTTATTTTTATTTTTTTATTCTATTAGTCCTATATTTTTGGGAAGATTCCTATTGAGAATTATTTTTATTTTATTTTATTTTATTCTATTAGTCTTATATTTTTGGGAAGAGTCCTATCGGGATTGTGTTAGTAGAGTCCCATTCCACTTATAAGTAGAATCCCCTTCCACTTTCAGTCTTATTTTGCTTATAAGTAGAGTCCTATTGGGACTGTGTTAGTGGCCTATAAAAGCAGGTCACCCCTCACTCTCTATATATGAATACCAATTTTTCAGAGAGTATTTTTATATATCTATCTGGAGGAGTTTTTTCAAAACCCGAGTTGTACACATCTCGCTTACAGAGTGCACCCAAGGCAAGATCTGGCTGTTGAATCCTGGAGGTAGACCATTGGTACCCTAGTGCATCAAGTTTGTCTTCGAGGAGGGTGGATCTATTTCAAGGACAGTGTTTGTCACACCTCAACCGATAAGTTTTTCTTCTTATTAATTCTGTTATTTGTTTGTGTCTTTTGGGTTAGTCATTTGTTTCCATACCCTTAAACCAACATCACTTGGGCGCTTCTAGGAGCAATGAGGCAGGTGATCATGCTAGCTAGCGTCTTAAGTTAATGAGCGGAAAAGGAGTAAAGACGACGACATCTTTCAGTTGGCATGGTGCTTTTGGAAGGAGCAAAATAACAGAAGCTTGGGTAGGGAGGGAAAAGGGATTAGAACTTTGGAAAGAAACCTTCAAGATATGGTTCTAAGGTCCTAGTATAACTGGTTGAAGGATGTTACCTACGAGGTTCTCATTTTCAGATTTCATTTTTCTGCTTGTTGCTTAGATGCATGCTTTGACTGTTCATTTGCCCATTCTGCACTTTGAAAAAAAAAAGAAAAAAAAAATTCATTGTTGTGGATGTTCTGCGTAACAGGCCTTGGATTTGCCCTATTTGGTATTAGAAGTTTGGAAAGCAACCTTCAAGCTATCTATATTATGCATCCTCATGAAGACATTTATCTTTTTGTGACGGGTGACAAATGTTATAAATCAAAATTCTATGTTTTAGTCTGCTTAGTTGATGTTAAGTCATGTTTGAATAATTTTACTGTGAATAGATTTCCTCTCGACTCTAAGACATAAACATGCACACTGTTGCCACCTTGTGTTTTGATCATTATTCAATGGCAAATGATGAATTATAGAACATATACATGGCCTACTTTGGCTAAGATAAATATAAAGACACGAAGATATAGATAGACATATATCATAATATGTTTTGGAGAGAAAAAGGGCAAATAGAGCTCCAGAATACATGCGTACAAATATGTTCCAAATGATCATAAAACCAGCTTCAGTTCAGTTGTCATCTTATATAAATCAACAAAACGTAAATAAAGAAAAGCTTACCCTGAGGCAATCAAATTCTCATCTCATCTCATCTTGATCCACCTTCCATCTCTCAAGTAGTTACACTTGCATATCAGAACAACTCCTTGGCTCATCTGAGCGCAAAAATTGCGGGTGGATTTGGCTCGGGTGGCTCCCTTGTGTTAAGCATGGAGCAAACATCTGACATTGTAGGCCTCTCTTCATGCTTCTGTATACACAAGAGAGCAACACGAATCCATCTCACTATTTGGGTTGTTGAGTGGGGACCCACCATCGCTGGATCCACTAGTTTCAAGCTATTGCCTTCTCCCCATAACTTCCAAGCCTGAACCCAGTTCATTTTACGGACCATTTACTTACGAGGCTAGTATGAAAATTTTGGAAGCATGCATTGGGTATTGATAATAATGTATGTCGAGACTAATATGAGATCTGACGGACTTACATTTCGTATAAGACTTAAGTTGTCACCCTTACAATCAGGGGGAATAATCCTCTGGCCGCTCACAATCTCCAACATCAGGACCCCAAAGCTATAAACATCTGTTTTCGGTGAACACCATCCCTCAATGACATACTCAGGTGGCATGTAACCACTGCATCCACAATAGAAATTTCAATCCATTAGACTGAAGAAGAAAGCAGATAAATAAACAAGAGTCGAGGCACTTACAATGTTCCAACAATATTATTGGTTTTTACTTCTGATGCATTTGGCTCAAAAATTCTGGCAGTGCCAAAATCAGAAATTTTGGGGTTCATGTCATCATCAAGTAGGATGTTACTTGCTTTTAGATCTCTATGAACCATGTTTAATCTTGAATGTTTGTGCAAGTAATCAAGTCCTTGCGCAATCCCCTCGATTATATTGCACCGTGTATTCCAGTCCAACCCCTTTCTTCCAGCAGGAGCTGAAAATTTGGGTGAACACAACTAGTAAATTGTTTTATGCCAAAAACATAAAAGCATAGGAAAAAGTTATGCAAACAACAGGAAGGAAAAAGGGAGGTATTAAAACCAAAGAGGACGTCTTCCAAGCTTCTGTTGGGCATGAACTCATAGATTAACATCTTTTCTTCTCCCTCGATGCAGTAACCCAAAAGTCTGACAAGATTTCTGTGTTGTTGTTTGGCAATCAGTCTTTCATTATCAAACTGCTCTGGTCCCTGTCTGGAATCCCTTGAAAGTCTCTTCACTGCTATTTCTTGGCCCGTGGATAATTTCCCCTGCAAAAATAATCCACAATCCATAACGAAGCTTTAAATGAGGTACTTCAACAAATTATAATTACCTTATAGACAGAACCAAAACCACCCTTTCCAATTTTATTTTCATCTGAAAAGTTATTCGTGGCAGCCATAACAGAAACTAAACTGAACTGTTTGACATTGTCAATTGATGATTTGCGCCTTTTACGAGAAGTTTCCCCTGTTATACCAGAAGCCACAAGTCCAATTATCCAACCCATTAACAAATGGCATTGCTATTATCTACAAAAGTTAAAATACTACCTCTGGAGTTTCTCTGTGAACAACAAAAGACAGCTAACAAGAACAGAAATACTACTACAACGAGAATGATAATCCATATCCACCAAGGCTTCCCTGCATAGGTAGAAGTTAATAAATTTTATTGTTAGAGCAGAACGAGAGAGAGAGAGAGAGAGAGGGTCTTTAATGGTTTTGCTATAGGTCCTCTAATGGTAGACGATTATACAGTAGGACTTTTTTTGTAGGTTTGTAAATTTGATGAAGATGTGAGATTTACCAAGTACTTTGTTTTGGTTACTTCTCGGAATGCAATACATAGAGCCTCTTACCTATGTCTTCTGATGAGGACAAAACGTAGAGCTCCTCCTGATTTGCATCACCCACTTGGGCTCGTGGCAATTTATCCCTCCAAAACTGACATCCAGTTCCATTGGTGAATACAGTATTACAAGCAGTACAAGAACAATTGTTCCTGCATATAGCCTGACAATCACTAAGGCCCAAGCTCGTATCTATGTTCATTAATGATGGATATCCTGAATTGAGAACCGATTGCTTCATGAATTGGAAGTCTCTAGTCCTGCAAGTGGGTGGCTCTTGCACTGCACACCCTGGATATTTGTCATAAGGATCACACATATCTTCCTTCACGAATAGAGTTCCGTAAGTGTCAAAAAATCCCCCTCTCCAGTTCAATACCCACTTTGAAATAGCTCCGTCTTGAACTGAATAGCTGAAGTAGATCTCGTTGTCATTACAAACACTGATGAAATAGTAGATGTTATGGTGAGTTTGAATGAACTCAAAACTCCGATCTTTCAGAATTCCACTGCTCCAGTAGATGTCCCCCCGGCGTTTCATTATCAATTGTGTGCCATTCCATTCTAGAGTGAAAGTCCCAGGATCAGGCACTTGTTCGTTTATCCACGAAGCAAGTGACCAGTTTTGCCCGGTTTTCAAGTTGATGCCTAGTTTCATCCCAGGCAGGAGCGTGTCTGTAGGATCATCGAAACTTTCCCATAGTGTCTGCTTCACAGATCCATCTGAATTTAACGCAGACACAACAAAATTTCCAGAATCAAGCAAGGTAGCTATGGAGTTTCTGGATGCTTGATTGGAATTCAAGACAATTGGATCACCCCCACTGTGAATGATCATCAATGTTCCATTGCCATCCAGCATGAGATTTGCATTGGTGCCAGATATAGGGTTGTCTCTGTTAGCAACCCAAACTTTCTTGTTGTTAACATCACTTGTGTACCAGATTCCTAAATAACTGCGGGTGTCCAAGCTAAAGAACCCCAGTGTGAAAGTCTCTTGTGCCGAAACCAGTAGCTTCGAGAATTGAAGCCCTTCCCCAGGTTTGATGCTGTCTGTGTGTGCACTACAAAAGCAAGGCCTTCCCAAACAGACACATGACAAGATAAAGAAGAAAAAACCCAACCCCTGACCCATTCGCAAGTAAGAGGAGAAACCACCAAAGGATGAGTACATGATTTAGGATTTACTTACCTGAGTTTCCTAAAAATTGAGCATTACCAAAGGGTGGACTTTTCATGTCGGCAGTGGTGACTCGTCAAGTGTACTGAATCTTACAATGCCGACCTCGGTAAGGTAACCCCCTCACACTTAGAATGCCCCCCCTCCGGTGTTGGGTCTTGCAGCTCAACTTGGTAAAAGGCTATTGCCCTTTAAAATTTTGACATTCACAAAATTTTAAAATAAGATAACCGTTTATGTAAGAATATATGCATTATACTAAAACTATGTGTGGTTCCAAAAACACTAAAAAAAGAAAAATAATATTAAAAAAATAATTTTATATTTTTTTCTTATTTTTTTATGCTTGGTTAATAATAAAAAAGTCAAATGTAATAAAAATTAGTAAAAAATTTCTATATTTTTAAATTATTTAATATTTATATAAAAGACATATAAATGAATTGAATTTGATGTAAGATATAAAAATAATTTATTAATTTTAAATATATATTTTTTACTTTATTTATTTTTCTTTCATTTTTCTTCTTTCATTTTTTGGCCTCGCATTTTCCCCCAAACTTTGGGGAAGCAAATATACTCTATGGAACCCAAATTTATCCTAACCCATGACATCATAGGCACATTCATTCTTGACCATTCACTTTGAGCCAATTTTAAGCCCATTTATTTTTCCTCGGATACAGAGTAGGTCCACTCACTTTTAGCCGAAATATGTATATTTATTTCTGTTTTTATTTTTATTTTACTTCTATTTATTTATTTAATTTTAAATTTTAATTTTTAAACTTTTCAATGTACATTTATAGTTCAATTTAAAAATGAGAGAGGAATTTGAATTTTAAATAGTTCACTTTGAATTTTAATTGTAAACTATTAAATACTCAATCGAAATTTTATTTATTCATTTTATTTGTATTTGATATATTAATCTTTTATAAATTCATATTGCTAATGACATAATTTGTTTTACAAATTAATTGTAAAGTTGATAAATACTAAATCAATTCTTTTCCATATATTAGTTGTAACTCAAAAGGCTTGTTTGAATCCAAGTTTCATTTTCTATATGCCTTTGTATGGATCCATCCTTCACCTACTCATGTGACCACGTGGGCAATGTTCTTTGTATAAGGTGACCGGGTGGAAGGACGTTCAACAGGCTTCGTTTTTGTTTCCCTTTCTTTCTCTCTGTATATGAACATAACCTTTTGATTTGCATAGAGGGTTTTTGACTGGGTCAAGGAGTTGCCTGGACAGGACAGAGAGGACGCCATGCTTTTTCTTAGGCACAAAACAAGCTTGCCTTCAATACTTTGATCAGTGTTATACAGGTTTTAAGGTCTTGTAGTTTTACATCTGCAAAAGCCTCCACGGAATCCACCCCACCCTTATTGAAGATAAGCTCCAGCTGTTAACTGGACCGCCTACCCGCCTTTTTGAAGGCAAGGTCCGGCTCTTATGCTGACCGCCTACCCCACCCTCGCTGAAGACAAGCTCCACCCTCGCTGTAGGCACTCGTAAAGTTCTTTTTTTCCAAAGCCCTTTCTGGGCACAAGGTGGCTCCGCCCCTGCACACACACGATTAGGAGCACTAGTAAATCACACTTACATTCCTATTCCTATTGTAGAATTTCTTATATTAAAAGTGGCCTTGATACATTAAGTTATTATTTTCACACTACATCACACATTGTATTTATTGGTAACTTTAAAATTAAAAAAGCTTAACAAAACAAAAATAAAAGAAAGAAATTGAAGCTACTTCTCATATTTTTTTTTCTTTTTATTCATGGAAGTAGCTTTATATTTAATAAAATTTTTATAATAATAAGATTATCCCTTTAAAATTTTGATTTGACTTCATCTCTTAGAAAATTTTTAAAATAAGTTATCTCAAACAGCCGGTTGTTTGTGTAAGAATATATGCATAATACTAAGGCTATGTTGGGTTCCTGGGAAGTACTAAGAAAAGAAAATAAATGCAAAGAAAAAAATAATTTTTCTATGTTTGGTTTTAGTATGGAAAATAATAAAGAAAGTCAAATATAATTAAAATAAGTAAGAAATTTTTATATTTTTAAATTATTTAATCTTTATATGAAGAAGATAAATAAGTGGATTGAATTTGAGGTAGGATATAAAAATAATTTATTGATTTTATTTCACTTTTTCTTTCCTTCTACTTTTGCTTTCTATTTTCTTTCCCTTGTATTTTTCCTTAAACTTTCCGGGAATCAAGCATAGCCTACCCAAATTTATCCTAATCCATGACATTGTAGGCACATTCACCCACCCAAAATTTCTCTAATTTTAGTTTAGAAATCCAAATCCAAAACTCCAAGGAGGTGTCAAAACACGCCTTTTGGCTCGTCTAGGAACCATGGGAGTCCAAGAGAATCTGAGAAAAATGAAATGGAGCTTGGGTAGAGAGAGTAGGTACCAAAAAAATCAAAACCCTAATGTGGACCCCGCATTTCGCATGATGCATTCCCACTCGATGGCGACACTCGCTTTTCTTTTATTTGTGAAAAAATATGATTTTTAGAAAAGATTTGGAGTCGCCACTTATTTATGTTTTTATTTTTTAAAAGGAAAAAGAAAATGAGAAAGAAAAACCCTAAGTGTGACTCCTTAAGGATAAACAGGTTTGTGAAAAACCAAAGTCGGATCCGAGGATCAGGTTACCTATAGGGAACGTACGGTAAAAGACCGTAGCACCCCTCTAAGTCCCTAAAAACGGGTCTCTACTAAATAAGGTGAAACAAGTGTGGAACTTAATTAGGAAATCAATGGATGTCAAAATGATCATAGATCAAAAGTAAGTCATGATAACGAATAAATAAACAAAGTGAGAGTGAGAGCGTACCTTAACAACAAGTAATAGTGCGATATCATGGAAACAATGTTAGCTCAAGTATAAAATTATCACATGCATATCAAAGAGCAAGACAAAAATCAAACAATATTCATTAAGCATAACAGTTGACAATCAGAAGAGAAAACTCATATGTAGGGCCCCCTCCAAAGCCCAATTAATTTTGCATGAATTAATCCCACAAATTCCATTGTTTTGAAATTATGAAAATCATATTCATGCTTATTTAAAATCAAAAGAAACAAAAGATTATTTGAAAATCAAAGAAAATTTGTGAAAATGCTTAATTGAAGGGAAATGTAGTAAGTTTATTAAAAATGAGATTTTTTTTTTTACCCAAAACCCTAATAAAGGATGAAAAGTTGTGGAATTAAAAATATTTGAAAATTGGAGTGGAATTAAAATTATTTGAAAGAAAACTAGAATTTTGAAAATTATTTGAAAATTGAAGTTTTGAAAATTGGAGTTTTTAAAAAAAATTAATTGAAAATTGGAGTTTTGAAAATGAAAGTTTTAAAAATTAAATTTGGAAATTAGAATTTTGGAAAATTATTTGAAGATTAAAGTTTTGAAAATTAAATTTGAAAACTGGAATTTTGAAAAATTATTTGAGAATGAAAGTTTTGAAAATTAAATTTAAAAATTGGAATTTTAAAAAATTATTTGAGAATGAATTTTTTTTCTTTAAATTAAATTTGAAAATTGGAATGGAAATAAGATTATTTGAAAATTTGGAATTTTGAAAATAATTTAAAAGAGAATTTGTGAAAATCAAACTTTGACGCGTGAGGATAAATAATAAAAAAACAAAAAGATAAAGGCATGTGCTTCAAGGATGCCCCACCAAAGGTATGTGGTGTCGTCTTCCCCAACAACAATCATTTTTTTGTGGGCATTTCCATGTGCTAGCTCTTTATACATGTGGCCAAATACAACCAGGGGGGTGGAGAATTTGGTGGTCTCTTTCAAGTGGGAAATGGCTTGTGCTAAATCTGGATCACCATGATCACCACCTCCATACACCCAATCCACTCCACAGATGTCATTCATATTAAAACCTAAACTCGTGGGTCCATTGTGGACAAGAAAGATGACAACATGATCCTCTGGTGTTCCTAAGACAGTTTCATAAATTCTCACACATCAAACCATGGTCAGTCTGGACCTCAACATAGAAAAACAATGGCACAACTAGGGTCTTTTTATCATAGTCAAATGTGGATCTGTTGGAGCACCATCAAGCTAACTTTGGGTCTCTAGCAATCAAAGGGCATGCAAGCAGTGGAAAAAAGAGAGGAAGACAGAAAGAGAGAAAGAAATGCGGTATGGCCAACAAACTGAACAATAGAAACAAAAAAAAATCCATACCTGGAAGACTTCTCTCCGGATATGTGGAATGTCGGCTTCTAGCTATTCCTTCTCCTCTAAAACCAATCGATCACCCCACGTTTTTGCAACCCTGTTTTTCTACCTAGCTCACTCTCTCTCAGTCTCTCTAAAACGAAACACCCATGGACCTCTCCTTCCTCGGCTCATCCCCTTGTCTCAGTCCAACTCTCTGTTTTTGCTCCCACCTCTCTTGCTCTGTTTTCCTTTCTCATACTCCCCTCCAAACCTCTATCCGAAAAACTTCCTCCATTTTTCTCTCCCAGCCCTTCTTTCCTCACATTCTCTCAAAACCTCTACTTCTCCTTTCCAGCAGCTACCACTCCCCAAAAAGTCTCCCATCACCCAGCTCCATGGTACTCCTTTGTTTTCTTTTCTTACCTACTTCAACTACCACCATAGCAAGGTGGTCACATCTTTTGCCACACATCTCAGCAGCTTCTTCATGGAAGTCATCCCCCACTCCTCAAATAAAATCCTCAACTCACCGGGTGGCCAGCAATACCCCTTGGTTCAAGAAGGGTCTACACCTAACCTAGACCACTTAATCGGTCTTATACTCACAAATTCGTGTCCAAGATAGCTCTATTAGTAATAAATAACACCAAACATCTCTCCTAGACCATTGAATCGATGAATCCCTTGAAAAACCAAAGAAAATAGTGTAGAAAATGAAGTGCGAGAGACTCTTAAAGTATTGGGTCTCGATGAACTGGTCGACCGGTCCTCGACTGATTACCTTTGGTATTTTGGTGATTGTACCTTAGGTACTACCTTAATAGCCCTTAGGTGCTAGCTTAATCTACCTTAGGTACTATCTTAACCGACTTTAGGTACTACCTTAGTAAAACTTGGGTACTACCTATCTAAAGCCTCAAAACTTCATTTGTGGATATTACTTACTTCATTTGTGACCCTTAGAGCATGCCATTATGTGATTAATTAGTGTGGTCAATTGGTTCACCTTTGATATTTTGATAACTATACCTTATGTACTACCTTAATCTACTTTAGGTACTACTTTAACCGACCTTAAGTACTATCTTAGTAAAACTTGGGTATTACCTATTTCAAACCTTGGAACTTCATTTGTGGATATTACTTAATTCATTTGTGACCCTTAAAGCATGTTATAATGGTATGCTAATTAATCATACTAATTAATCACATAATGGCATGCTTTAAGGGTCACAAATGAAGTAAGCAATATCCATAAATGAAGTTTCGAGGCTTCAAATAAGTAGTATCCAAGTTTGACTAAGGTAGTACCTAAGGTCGATTACGATAGTACCTAAGGGCTATTAAGGTAGTACCTAAGGTACAATCACCAAAATACCAAAGATGAACTAATTGACCACATTGATTAATCACATAATGGCATGCTCTAAGGGTCACAAATGAATTAATTAATATCCACAAAAGAAGTTTTAAGCCTTCACACAGGTAGAACGCAGGTTTAACTAAGGTAGTACCTAAGGTCGGTTAAGGTAGTACCTAAAGTAGATTAAGCTAGTATCTAAAGGCTATTAAGGTAGTACCTAAGGTACAATCACTAAAATACCAATGGGGATTGGTTCGAGGACTGGTTGACCAGTTTGTCGGGACCCAATACTTTAAGAGTCTCCTACGTTTCATTTTATGCATTGTTTCCTCTGGTTCTTCAAGGGTTTCGCCGATTTAGTAGTCTAGGAGAGATGTTTGGTGCTATTTCTTGATGATAGAGCTATCTTGGACACGAATTTGCGAGTCTAGGATGCATTTGGAAGTTAGGGTTTTGATTTTTGGGTACCTACTCTCTCCACCCAAGCTCCATTTAGTTTTTCCCATATTCTTTTTTACTCCCATGGCTCCTAGATGAGCCGAAAGACGCGTTTTGACACTGCCTTGAAGTTTTGGAGTTGAGTTTTTGAACTAAAATGAGAGAAATTTTGGGTTGTTAGGATGATGCTGAGCTAGAGAAACGAAGGGGTAATTTGGGCACAAAAGGTGGAGTCGGCCCAGAGTGCACAAAAATGATAATACTTTTCATATTGAAAGTTGATTCTCATATTTCCCATTGTTAGGTTTCTAAAATGCTATTATGTTGGAATGGGAAGCCCAAAGCACAACTTTCCCGTTAAAAATTATTTTCTAAAATATCGTAGATTGGAAAATAATTCCAATTTTGTGGCATTTTGGACATATAAGAGGGGGAATGGAAAAAAAACTATATCATATTTAAACTTTTTTTATGCAACCTATTTCTATATCTCTTAAATTTGATGTTATATTGAAGGTGTCTCTTCAAGAGACATCTTCTACAATTTTTAAATCTACGATATATATTTAAAAGAATTGAATTTAAGCTAAAGGTGTCTTTTCAAGAGACACTTTCTACAATTCCAGAAAATTGGATTTATAGTAAAAGGTTTCTCTTGAAAAAACAATTTCCACCATTCAAAAAAAAATTCCAATATATACTAAACTCCACGCCTTCCATAATTTCACAAATTTTAATTTATACTACAAGTGTCTCTTGATTTTGATTTTATATTAAAGGTAAACCCTTTCTACAATTCTAAAAAAAATTGAATTTAAACTAAAGGTGTCTCTTAAAGAGGCACCTTATACAATTCCACAAAATCCAATATATACTAAAGGTATTTTTTCAAAGGACACCTTCTATATAAAATCAAATTTAAGAAACACTTGTAGTATAAATTAAAATTTTTGAAATTGTTGAAGATGAAAATTAAAATTTAAGACACCTTTAGTATATATTGGAATTTGTGAAATTGTGGCAAATGTTTATTTAAGAGACACCTTTAGTAAAAATCCAAATTTTTTGAAATTGCAGAAGGTGTCTCTTTCAATATAAAATCAAATCCAAGAGACACTTGTAGTATAAATTAAAACTTGTGAAATTGTGAAAGGTGTTTCTTGAAGAGACACTTTTAATATATATTGAATTTTATGAAATTGTGGAAAGTGTCTCTTGAAGAGACATCTTTAGTATAAATCCAATTTTTTTTTAATATAAATCAAATTCAAGAGACATTTGTAGTATAAATTAAATTTTGTGAAATTGTGGAAGATGTCTCTTGAAGGGACACCTTTAGTATATATTAGATTTTGTGGAATTGTGGAAAGTGTCTTTTCAAGAGATACTTTCAATATAAATCCAATTTTTTGAAATTCTAGAAGGTGTCTCTTTAAAATACACCTGTAGACCCTCTATTTTGTCCTCTTAGAACATGTCCTATTAGGTATTTGTTTGGTACTTTATAGCAATTCCCTTATGGCTCATTACTATTCCTATAACCTATCTTTTCTAAGCCACCTTGGGGACTTTGGTTGAGGGATTTATCTAACCCCATTATGACTCTTGGTAGCCCTAATTTAGACTTAGGCTCACTTAGGCACCCTAGGTTCATTTAAGTACACCTTAAGCCCATTAGGCACCACTTTAAGCCCACTTAGATACACTTGGTCCATTAGGCACATCCTAGGCCCACTTAGGCACCCTAAGCCCACTTAGGCCCATTAGGCACCACTTTAGGCCCATTTAGATACACTTGGCCCATAAGGTACCACACTTGGCACATTAGGCACCACCCTAGGCCCACTTAGGCACCTTAGTGTCACAAAATGCTTCAAATGAGCCTCCTCATGGGTTTATATAGAGCCCAGGAAGCTTCTGGAAACTCTTGGAGCCATCTACACTAAGCCATTGGAGGGAAGAGTATGGAAGGTTCTAGAGATGCCTAGAGATGTCCACACATCTCTACACTATGGTGGAAGGCATGAGAGGAGTCCAAGGCTTTCTAGAGAATTCTAGAGATCTCTTGTATATAAGGTTATACATAGAATTGTGTAGGGTATTCTAGAATCTTCCTGATTTGTAAGGAACCCTCCAAGGTTCCAAAGAGTTCCATTAGTGCTTATAAATAGGTGAGGGCCTCATTTGGCCAAGGCACCACCCAAATCACTTCCTAACCAAGCAAGTGAGTTCCCAAAAGCACTTGTAAAGGCTTCCTTGAGTAATAACAACTTCCATTCTTTAAGAGTTGCCTACTACGCCTTCTAAAGCTTCCGAGTTGTGAGCGTCTTAGCCTAGCAAGCTAAGCATTGAGAGTAAGGTTGACTTAGTTAGATCAAGGGTCTTGTCTTGTCTAAGTGCCGCATGAGCTTAGGAGAAGACTAAGTCCATGACATTAGGCTAACTTAGGCACCCTAGGTTCATTTAAGTACACCTTGGGCCCATTAGGCACACTTGGGCCATTAGGCACCACCCTAGGCCCACTTAGGCACCTTAGACCCACTTAGGAACCTTAGGCCCATTAGGCACCACTTTAGGCCCATTTAGACACACCTAGCCCATTAGGCACCACCCTAGGCCCACTTACACCCTAGGCCCATTTTGACACACCTGACCCATTAAGCACCACCCTAGGCTCACTTAGGCACCATAGGCTCATTTAGACGCACCTGGCCCATTAGGTACCACCCTAGGCCCACTAGGCCCATTTAGACATACCTGACCCATTAAGCACCACCCTAGGTCCACTTAGGCACCCTATACCCATTTAGACACACCTGGCCCATTAGGCACCATCCTAGGCCCACTTAGGCACTCTAGGCCCATTTAGACATACTTGGCTCATTACACCTTAGGCCCACTTAGGCACCACCCTAGGCCCACATAGGCACCCTAGGCTCACTTAGGCACCCTAGGCCCATTTATATCAGTTTTTGGATGGATGCATGGTTTGCATGGTTGCATAGCTCGTATGGCTTGCATGTGCTTGATTTTGGTTTTTTTTTATTTTTTTTTATCTTTCTCTATTTATTAGTTTTATTCATTTATTTATTTATTTTTAGGAAATTGCATGAGCTTAATAATCATATTCATTTTGTTTTTATTTATCTATTTATTAATTTATTTTGATAAAAAGTTGCTTGAGTGGATAATTCATTTTAGTTTTGCATGTGACCTATATTTTTAATTTCATTTAAAATTGCATATGTTGGATTTTTAATCCTTAGTTATACGTTTTTTATTATTATTATTCTAACCCTTAGCTTTTTTTTTTTTTATTGGTATTTTTATTTTCCTTTTCCTTTGTTTTTATTATTTGTGTTGCATGGATCTCATGTGCTCCATAAAAGGAAAAGAAAAACGCCAGTAAGAGGAAAGATGGAGGCAGTCGGTGGATTGGAGAGAGAGGAAGAGAGAAAAGGAAAGACAAAATGAAAAAAAAAATAAAAATTGGAGGGGATGGAGGGTGATTGAAAGAGTAGAAGGAAACCTTTTTCTGCCCTTTTTTTTCCATCACCGTGGCTGCGGAGAAGCTGACAAGGGGATGGAGAAAAGATTAAGAAAGAAAAGAAAAGAAAAGGAAGGAAGACGCACGATTGAAGGAGGTTAGAAGGTTTACTTTGGAGAGGTTAGGCTGTCATTTTTTAGAGGGAGGAATCAGTCCGTGTTTTAAAGGGGCGTTTTGAGGCTGCTGTTTAGAGAAAAAGAGTCCATGTTTCAAAAGGGATTGAGGTTGTTGTTTGGGGAAAGAGATCAGTCCGTGTTTTGAAAGAGTATTTTGGGGTTTTGTTTGAGTGATCAATCGGTGTTTTGAAAGAGCATTTTGGGGCTGCTGTTTGGGAGATCAGTCAGTGTTTTGGAAGAGCATTTTTGGGCTACTGTTTGAGAGATCGGTCCATGTTTTGAAAGAGTATTTTGAGGCTGCTGTTTTGAGGAATCAGTCTGTGTTTTGAAGGGGCATTTGAGGCTACTGTTTGGAGGAAATCAGTCCATGGTTCAGAGGGGATTTTGAGGCTGTTGTTTTGAGGAATCACTCGGTGTTATGAAAGAGCATTTTGGGGTTGCTATTTGAGAGATCAGTCCATGTTTTGAAATAGCATTTTGACGCTATTGTTTGGAGAAAATCAGTCCATGTTTCAGAGGGGATTTTGAGGCTGTTGTTTTTAGGAATTAGTCCGTGTTTTGAAGGGGCATTTGAGGCTACTGTTTGGAAGAAATCAGTCCGTGTTTTGAAAGGACATTTGGGGGTTGCTGTTTGGGGGGATCAATTTGTGTTTTGAAAGGAAATTTGGGGTTGCTGTTTGGAGAGATCAATCCATGTTTTGAAAGGGCATTTGGGGTTGCTATTTGAGGAGGAATGAATCCATGTTTTGAAAGGGCATTTGGGGTTGTTGTTTGAGGGGATTAGTCCGTGTTTTGAAATGGCATTTGGGGCTGTTGTTTAAGGAGGAATCAGTTCATGTTTTGAAAGGGCATTTAGGGTTGCTGTTTTGGGAGGAATTAGTCCATGTTTTAGAGTGGATTGAGGCGGATGTTTTAGGAACCCACATACGCGACTATTTGTTGAGATTCACTGGCTATTCACCCTGCGATTGTGAGGAGGAGTACGGACTTACCTTGTTGAATCTGGAGAAGTAGATTGGCAGCCATATCATTCTAGGAGTGGGAGCAAGTGCAGCCGTACCATTCAGACCAGAGGAAAGTTTGGGATTCGGGTGGTGAGAAAGGTACAGTTGCACCATTGAGAAAAAAAAAGGGAAAAAAATGTGCAACCGCACGATTGAAAGAGGAAGGAAGGGACTTTGGAAAAGGAGGATTCTGAGCACATGGAGTAGATGAATACTGAGATCAAATTTCAAAATATAGTGCTTGACATGGCGTTTGGCAAGCATACTCGAGTTGTTTTGGATGTTGGATGTGGGGTGACCAGTTTTGGGTGCCTATTTGTTATCACGGAATGTTATCACTCTATCCATAGCTCCCAAAGATGCTCATGAGAACCAGATTCAGTTTGCTCTTGAGCATGATCTGCCTGCAATGGTGGCAGCTTTGGTGACTCGTCGTTTGTTATATGTCAATCAGGCTTTTGACTTGATACATTGTTCAAGATGCCGAATCAACTGGACCTGTGATGATGGAATCTTGCTGCTTGAGGTAAACAGAATGCTTCGGGTAGGAGGATACTTTGCTTAGGCAGTACAGTCAGTTTATAAGCATGAAGAAAACCTAGAAGTGCAATGGAAAGAGATGGTCAACCTTACCACTCGTCTTTGCTGGCAGCAGCCATACGAAGAGGCAATGGGGGATCTTGAGAACGTGAGATTGCTGGATTCATTTTCGAATCACAAAGAAGGTTGGAACCTGCACTGGAGAAGAGCTTTGACGAAGCACAAATCTAGAAAAGAAAATTGACAGCACCGAATCTCATCGCGGAAAACCCCTTTACGTCCGGATTCTCTCCTTTCGAATGCTTTCAATCATCGCAGATCCTCATCCTCAGCCGTCTGATTTCAATCACAAGGCAATCGGACCCACTGATACCAATCCATCACGATCTGAAAGGCTGAATCCGATACACACCGAACCAGATTTCGAATTTCCACCGTCAAATCCATCGGCATCGATCCCTACCTTACGCGACGGTAACGACGTCGAAATTGGAATGTCAAATGGAGGATTGAATCCATGAGAATCTAATTATGTTGGGACTAGCGTAGAGGAACATTGCACGTTTCCGTTCACAGCTTAAATAATTGGGCTTCACATATGACTAGGAACGAGAAATTTCCACGATAGAACCAGAATACTATAAATGGATGCAATGGATCTTCTTCAACTTCTAAAAAGAGGATTAGTGTATCAAGCTGAAGTGCCAGTCAACTGGTGCCCTGCTCTTGGTACTGTCTTGGCAAATGAGGAGGTTGTAGATGGTGTAAGTGAACGTGATGGTCATCCAGTAATAAGAAAGCCAATGCGACAGTGAATTCTCAAGATCACTGCATATGCTGATCGTCTTCTTGAAGATTTAGATGATCTTAATTGGCCTGAAAGTGTGAAGGAAATGCAAAGGAAGGTGAGTGACACTGCGACTGATTGATTCAAGAAGAGAAGGTAAGTAAAGGTTTTAAGTTTTGGTTTTAAAAATTGAAAAATTGGAATTTTGTTAATTAAGTTTCAATTCATCGTTTTAGACAAAAAAAAGTTATGATCTTTGTTTCGATTTAGTTTTGATTTTCATATTAGTTCGAAAATGTTTATTTTTGTTTTTGTTTTAGTTTGATTCTTTAATTTAGATTGGAGAAGCTTGAAACTTTGTTTCTGTCTTGGTTTTGGTTCATCATTATAGTTGTATAAAGCTTGATATTTGTTTAATTTTTGTTTGGATTCTTTATTTTATTTTCACTAAGTTAGAATTATGGTAGTATAGGTTTTTCACATTCTAGAGTCAGTCATTGATTTGATATCTCAAATTTTAGTATTTCTTCTTGTTAATTTTCAATCTTCATGACAATGTATGACCTTAATATTTTTTTTGAGCAAGCTTTCGTTGATTTTTTTTTTTAAGTTCACGATCTCAATATCTCTTGTTGTTATTTCCAATATTTCATGTTAATGTTTAGTCTCAAAGATTTAGGATTAATTTATTAGTTAGATTGATTCTTGCCAATTGTTAAGTTTGTCTATAATTTTAATTTTAGCTAAAATTCCATAATTATTAAGTTATTTAGAAAAATAGTTTCAGTTAAAATCTAGACCTGTTCTAAGTTATTAAGTTGCTAGTTTGATTTACCTTGCTAATTATTTAGTGTTTAGAATTTCAGTTTTAGTTAAATCCTTACATGTTCAAGTTGATAATTTTATTTAATTTGATTGATTCTTATTTAATTCCTTATTTTCCAAAGTTTAATACATAATTGTTGATATTGGCTTCCTGATATTTGATTGAATTGTTAGTTATCTTTATCTTTGATACTTATTTTATAGGCACTTTAAGGAATTCTTGAGTTTGAACTTTCTTTTAGAAAAGGGTTTTTATTTTTATTTTTAATTTTTTTTATTTTATCAAATTGAAATTTTGAGTTTAGTCAAATTTTCTTTTTTCAAAAATGAAATTTGCCATTATAAGTTTGGCCCCTTGATCCCAAATGAAAGGTAGCCAAAAAGGGGGGCTCCAATTTAGCTTTTCTCTTATTTTCAAAACCCCCTTAAGTTACAAATCAAAAATATTTATTTTGTGTCTATTGATTAGGATTTAACAAATCATTGGGTCATTTTTTTTACTTCCCTTAAAGTCATTTTCAAAAGCATTTAAATCTCCAATAAAAGGTTTTAAAAAAACATTCATTCTAGCTTTAGGCAAAGAATATAGTTTCTATTAAAATTATGCAACTCATTTCATTTAAGTTGCATTTCTTCTTGTTGGTTTTTAAAACATTTGGTTTTTTATTCACATAGGTTTGGACTTGTGCTCCCAAACTAATGGGGACACACAACTAAAACTTATGGAAATTGAATGGGACTTGATGGAAGCCCTACATAAGAAATTTTTTCCAAAACTCTTCATTGCTTCTAGTTTTCACTCAACCATTGACCCTTTAGTTTTAAAATTCCTTTTTACAACTTTAGAATATTTTTAAAAAAATTTTCCAAAACTTGTATGATTTTCCTCACTTGTTGAACTTGAATTTAAGGTTCCGTATGAGTTAGAAAGCAATTATGGAATAGAAGATATGAATGAGTCTTTAGTGGGGCTTCGTTTTCACCCAGTTTTGGACATTGGAGATCTTTTTGCAAAAATAAAATACTAGACTACTTTTTAAAATTTGATTCAATATTTTTTCTCAATTTTAGGCTTCTTGAAATTGATCTTAGACACATAAAATATTAAAAAATATGCCTTTTTGAGGGAGATATGATTTTCAAAGTCATACCTACTGCGCATGCTGAATTTTGGACATCTAATTAACTTGAGTGTTTTAAAAATATTTTTGAATACTATCTGACCCTGAATTTTTTTTTATGTGATACAAATACTTTGAAATATGTGTGTGATTTTTTATTTTTATTTTTATGATTTTATGTGATCATTTATTATTTTTAAAAATTCGTTTATGCATGTCATTTTTCCTTATCTAATCTGGACTTTATAGAACCTTTAGGTACCTTTGCCATAATCTGTCCTTTGAATAAGAGTTTGGCCTTCAGTATATTGATCTAGATGTGTAGGAGTTATTTTCTGAAATTTTTCATAATTAAATTCCACTCTAAGCCATTTTTTAGACATTGTTTTTTATGCTCCCTTTTCTAATAGCATGCTGATGATCTTGTACACTACTTGAGTTGGTTATTTACTTTTAGAGTCATTTGACTTACCTTGGCTCAATTTTGGCTTTGATACTGTATATTAGATATAATAAAGATGTTATATAATTTATACGTGTCCTAACCATTCTAACATTTTTGGAGGAATCTTATAAATTATGCATACTATCTAGGTACGCTCTCTATCACTTGCTTTTCTGAATTTTATGAACATGCATGCATGTTGTTGTGAGCCATATCCATGTCTGATTCCATCCTTGGGTACTTAGATGTATGTTAGATTTGCTTGGATAAAATGCATGTTGTGTACTTGTGGACCCCGCATTTCGGCTCATGCGTTTCCCACTCGATGGCGAGCTCGATTTTTATTTGAAAAATTGATTTTATTGATTATTTGAAAATGACTTGGAGTCGCCACTTATTTTTGTTTTATTTTTAAAGGGTAAACAAAATAAGAAAGAAAAACCATAAGTGTGACTCCTTATTTTGGAAAAGGTGATCTACGAAAAACCGGATCGGGTTCGGGGGTCAGGTTACTTATCGGGAAGGTACGGTAGAGACCGTAGCACCCCTCTAAGTCCCTAAAGTCGGGTCTCTACTAACAAAATGAAGCTAACATGGCAAACAATAAGGAAATCAACGGATACTCAGATCAAACTTGCACATATGAAAATAAGAGCATGCATAGAGAATAATCAAAATGAAAATGAGTGCGTACCTGGACCCCCAGTGACAAATGCGCTATCATGAAGCAGGATCAGTGAGCAATGAATATGTACATATACTTTATACGCATGTCAAGGAACAGAATAAATCAAACACGCATGGCAAATGAATCAACCAAATGGTCAATCAGTCACAAAATCATATATGTCGGGCCCCCACCAAAGTCCGTTTATTTTAGCATGAATTAATTCCATAAATTTCATTATTTGGAATTACGGAATTAAATCCTTGCTTATTTCAAAACGTTTTTAAAACAAAAGAGATGTTAAAATTGTTTGCCAAAAGGAAAGACGACAACAAAGTTATATTAAAAATGAGATTCTTGGGTGATCCTAAAAATCCTAAGAATGAAGATTTGGAATTATTTGAAAATCAAGATTTTGAGAAAGACATTTACAAAAAGGGATTTGAAAAAAACATTTTCAAAATCGAATAAAAAGAAATCCAAGAATGTCATATGGCCAGAAATGGCCATGCAAACCATGCAGTAGGGGTATAGAATAGGTGGCAAATGGACTCTTGAGTCAACGGTGCTGATTTATTGTTAATGGCAAGATCGGTAATTTGGCTCACAGGATTGCCTGAATTATAAGCTGCTGTCACTTTGTTCATCAGCACGTCATGGGTCCTTCCCCTTATCTTTTCCACCTCTTTTTCCTCATCTAATACCTCTTCATCATGATCAGATTCTCCTTCAGCTCTCTCTTGATCATTTTCATCTATCTCATCATCTCCACCCCCTCTTCCTTCATCTTCTTCTCTCTCATCAACCTTGCTTTCTTCTTCTTCTTGCTCTTCATCGTGCTTGCTTTCTTCTTCTTCTACTCCTCCAGCTTCATCCTCTTCTTCAGTTTCTTCTTCCCCATGTTTTTCATTCTTTGCTTCTCCATCCACCCGAGGATGGGGATCCTTCCTTCCAAATTTCAGGAGTTCATTGCCACCTTGCGTGTTTGATGAGATTCTTGCATCATTTGCATTAAACTCTTTCTTCTTATCATGGGAGTGCTTCACTTGGTAGATCAACCAGAAGCAAACAGCAAGTAACAGGCAAATCTGCAGAATATGCTTTACCTTGAAACCTTTGGATCTCTGGTTTCTGTCAGGCGACTTAAACATGATGGAAATTCCTTCCAATCCCACACTTATATTCAAGGCTGTATATTAAAACAAGATCCGTCCGATCTCAGACACTTGGTTCCTTCCCTGGCAGCAATCAAGCGCACTTAACGCATAACATGTAGCCTCCGCTTTCTGGAAAGCAACTCCAATGTCAGTTTCAACGACGGCATAGAGACGGGTGGCGACCTCAACGATGCGTCGCTGCTATTTAAAGGTGCAGCTGTATGCTCTTTCATCATTCTGTCTGGCCCATTTTATCCTTTACAATGTTTCCAATGTACCAGTTGCAAACCGCTTCAGCAGTTGCCAATGTCGAACCCGACGGAGCCGTCACCAACACTGCCGCCTGTGCCACATCCCAAGTTTGATCACGACAGCAATGGACCTTGAGGCTAATCGGCTATGGCCTCAAGGCCAGCGCAGGCCTGGATGAGCGAGGTATACATATGCATTTGGGTTTGGCGCGCTGGGGAAGCTTTCCGACGATTTCCACCACCAGCCAGCCACGTGTCTATGCGCATGCCAGTAAGAAACTCCACAAAGTTGCACCACCCGTTTCTAGCAGCTGCTTTAGCATACAGCCTTCGCTCATGGGATGGAGAAGCCATCTCATCTTGTGACCCGAAAAGGAAAATGATGGACTAGGCAATTTCGCCAACTGTATCAATGGCGCTCCAATAGCCCATGAGAGGGTTCTCTTGATATGCTGGGGTAGAGGCTGCTGTGAGATAACATAAGCATGCATGAACATGCATGGCCAGGCAAAGGTGGCGGGGAATGTGAAAAGCATGAGGGCCGTGCTTCAATGGGCACGGGTGTTCGGAGAACGATGAGCTTGGCATGGCGTCTTAAGCATGGAATTATCCCATATGGAGCTTAGACATGGCAGAAAAAGGACTTTAATGGAGGGCTTGGGGGTGGGTTTGGGGAGGTCTTTGCATGTATGGAAAATGGGCATCAAAAGAAGACGGATATGAGGAGATGGGTTAAGCAAACATGGAGGGTGCTTGGGGTGGCCGCACGCATGGGACTCCATGCACGTGAAAGGAATTATGAGAATGAGAGGATGGTGTTTCTGATGGGTGGTGAGGATGAAAGCTGGGTAGTGAGGGAAAGTGGGCATAATGGTTGAGGTGGCCATGCAAAGGTAGAGGGGACGGGTCCAATGATGGGTGGTTATAAAATGGCACGTGAGGTAGAGAGATGAGAAGTGGTGGTGCGCATGAGGGTATAGAAGACGGGTGATGAGTGTACACATGGATTTCATGCATGGCATGAGGAATATGTTACGGCCATGCATGGCCATGTGCAGCCATGCGAAGGTGAAGGAATAGAAACGGCCATGGGTGAGAATAATGGACTTGAGGGACACTTGAAAGGGAGTGGGTGAGTAGTGTGGTGTAGAGAGAGAAAGCATGGTAGAGGAAAGACGAAATGGGTTAGTGAGTTGGATGGATGGGTTTTGAGATGTTAGAGAGAGAAGTGAGGAGTGAGAAAGAAAGTGGGGAAAAATGGGTTCGGTGTAGTGGGTACGTGGAGTGGTGAGCACTTGCACGAGAGTGAGGATGAATGGTGCATGCATGGTATTGAATGGGTTGGAATGATAACAGTGTGAGAGTCATGAAAGATGGGGTAGGCATTGAGGACGTGGGTAGTGAAGAGAGGTTTAGGTATGGTGATAACTGGGCTCAATTAGCATTCCTTTTATTGGACACTTGGTCATTCTCTGAGCCATTGAGGACCAGAAAACAGTCAAAGCTTCGGGTCTACACGCATCATCATATATGATAAGTGGCTAGGCGTAATGGGGTTCATAAGATTGAGCCCGCCCATTGAAAGTGAAAGCAAAACCTAATAATGGCTCCCCAAAGTACCCAATCCTTTCTCTTTGGCTCTCCATGTTCCAAAACATCAATATCAAACTCCTCCTGGATAATGACAGCTTCATTGATTTCCTCCTTGATGGCCTTATCGTGGTCATCTTTAGACACCTTCATAGCCTTGAGCTCACAGTGAACTCTTCTAAGATCCATGGTCTGAGGGGAAGACCCAATAGTTGTAGTGGGAAGGACTGGGAGGCACGGCTTCTGCTGTGCATCTAACCATGCACTGACATCTGTGGCTCGGCGGCGATCAGAATCCTTCAAAGGAGCAACAGACTTTCGGACGTTCTCGCTTGTCACCTTCGGGTAGAACTTTCTGGAAGAATGAGCCATAGCATTATAACAAAAAGGTCCTGATCTCTCTGATCAGATAATGCCTTAACCAAGATGCTCATTTCATGCACTTTCTGTTATGCAAATACAAGCCATAAATTGATCTCTTTGTCAAGCTTAGCTTCATCCACAAAATCAACAGCAGTGTGGAGAAGAGAACAGGATGTAGACACAACAAGATTGCCTTTTCCATCTGCCAAGTAGGCTCTTGTTCTGGGTACGCTTGAGTAGATGCCTTGCCCACTGGGAGTCATGAATTTGTGATAGTAAGCCGGAGCATAACCCTCTCCCCTCAAACGTAGATCAGGATGCGAAACACATAGTCCAGAGCAAATTCGGAAATGTGAGCCGGAAACAGGGATATGGATGGAGATATCGGGAACACAGGAAGGAACAAAACAAGATATATTGTACCAAGAACAAATTAAATAGAATAAGCAAAGCATTAAGTAAGATCCCTTTTCATTTTAAAATCAAATGGATCACAAACCAACGGTGCAACAAGAGCGGTCAAGGCAAATATCAAGATGAGACCATTAACAAACTTCTACTGTTAGAGTAATAAAAAAAAAAAAAAAACCAAGAGAAAGACAATACAGCATCTCACCTATACCCCAACAATCAATCAATGTCCAGAAAAACGAAAATAACTAGAGAGAATGAAGGATAAAAGAAAAAAGAGAAACGAAGATGAGTGAGCGTGAATGGTCTGAGTAGTTACCACAAAATCAGCTGGAAATCCCCTTTTCCAAGTCCTTGCTCTCCAAAAACTCTCCGCAAAAGTCCTTCTTCTCCAGCGTATCTCCCTCCTTCTCTCCTGTTTCTATCTTCCTCTAGAAGCCACTACCAGCTCCACTATTCCCTCCATCAGCCAGCATGTCGTCCGCCAACCACCAGCATGGCCGCCCATGTTTATGCAGCTGATTTTCCGGGTGTGGAGAAAAGAGGGACCCCCCCCTCTTATCTCCAATGTGCTGCCAGCTCCTCTAATGTTATATTAAAAACTAAGATCCCCCAAATGGGGGTCTACAGTACTATATTTCTATACTAACTTTGATGTCTTATGATAGCGCTTGAAAGGCAGTCCAGGTACGTGTCCTAACCTTCCTTTGCGATTGTGATTAGTTTTCTTGTTTGACATGCTGTTTTTTGAAATCCTCTAGCCTACCTAGGTATCTATAATTAACCAATTAATTGTCATATTTCCTTCAACTTAGTTAATAGAGACCTTTACAGGGCGTAGAGGGGTGCTACCTCCTAGAGGTACCTTCCCAATAAGTAACCTAATCCCCAGACCTAGACTCTGATTTTTCAAAGACACCTTTTCCAAAAATTATGGAGTCATTTTTTAGGGTTTTCTTTCTAATGGATCTAAAATTAAAATTTTTCCTTCTACATTAATGTTAATAAAATAAATCAAAAAATCACTTTGGAAATTAATTTGGTGAGATTGTGTGAAATAAATTAGAATTTTTTATTTCTTTTTGTATATTAATAAAACGAGAAAATTATTTTATAAATTAATTTTTTAAGGTTATGTGGCACAAAATTTTTTATATATTAATTCTTTATAAATTGACATTAATAAAATCAGAAAATACATTATTTATTAATGTTTTAAGAAATAAATTAAATTATATTTTTTGGTTTATATGCTAATTTTTTATATTAATTACTAAAATCATAAAATGATTTTTAAAGAAAAAAAAATTAATTGAATCAAATTTGTGTATCTCGTGATAATTTTTTTGTATTAATGGCAATAAAATCATAAACATTTTATAACTAATTTTGCAAGATTATGTAAACTAAATCAAATTTTAGACCATATCTTAGCTCACTAATAGAGACCAAATAATATAAGAGCTTAGATGAGTGCTCCCATACCTAACTAGTAAATAACTTGATCCCATATCCATTCTCATTTCTAGACTAGCTTTTCCTCTGTGGAGTCATATATACAAGATTTTATTTTTATTTTTATTTTTAAAATTTTGTTTTCTTTATTGTTTCAAAAATAAATAAAATTAATGGCAGCCTAAAAAAAGAATAAAAAATTAGTTTTCATAATAAATTTTTATAGAGTCCAAATTTTGTTATTTGACTGGAAACATAAATAAAAAATGTAGGTTCACAAAATGGCAATTTCATTAGGATGATAAGAGGTTGAAATTCAAACATGAGGGTGAGGATAAAATTGGTATTTAATAGATTAGTAAATGGATATATCCTTGATGTACCATTTCCTCATTTGTTCGCTTGATCCACACATGGGGATCATAACATCGTAAACTTACTAGAATTGCATGAGTGATTAATATGCATGACTTTTCTATCCTTTTATGTTGTTTGCCTTTTGTATTCGTGTTTGTGATTCTTGCCTCCCTTACTCTAAAAAGCTTAGGTTTGATGCCTTTTTCATGTAATCGGATTTTTGTTTGTAATTTAGATGGGTTCACTTTTGGAGATGTAGAGATTCTCAAATTTTGTTTACTCCTATTGTAGAGTTGTGAGTTGGAGTTGGTTGAATTAAGTAGTTGGTATTGGACTTGAAACCGAGTCATTATCAACTGTAAAATTCTCAAATTTTATCTTGGATTGATCATGGCCATGGTCAAGGCAAATAAGACTTGGCTGAGCGGTGCCAGTCTTAGCAAATACTTCAAACCATGCAAGAGAGGGCTATGGAAGAGCGTAAGGAGTGGCTGATGAGGAGTTCCTTAGGGCCGGGGCCGGCGGGGGATGTTGGAACCCATATCATGGGCTTTCAGCCTTTCATGATTTGAATTTCTGAATTTCTGAGTTGGCGTAGATGAGGCCTCCAGAAAGGGACGATTCTCAGTAAAATCTTGCGCTTTAGGAGGTGGACATTTCGATTTGAAGACCTATGTCTCCTGCAACGCGTGGGAGGAGAACTTGGTTATGGATTAGCTGAAGCACGGAGGATGAAGTTTGGTTAACCGGTGGTGTATGTGCAAATTGAATGAGGATCACACATACATTATCTCTACTTTCTACTTCGGTGGTCTGGTCTGGAGTACTCTTCTTTGCGTATGGCGTAGAACATAGCTTTGATCATCTGTTTGATGCCAACATATGGCGTAGTCCATCCCATGCCTTCCAAATAATGAGAATGAATAACTGAACATAAATGAGCCGCAGAATATAGATTCAAACTATGTTTCAAATGATACCAAACCGGCTTCTATTGTGCTATGATAAATTCAAAAAGGTTTTAAAAAAGATTACCTTGAGGGAAACCTAGTTGATTCTATATATATCTAATACATATATGATGGCAATACGAATCAATCTAGACAAATTGCTAATAGGTTAGGACAAAAACTGCTGTTCTCTAGGTTCCCTTTCCCCCCTTGAAATTCTCTTCTTTACCGACCTTCCATCTCTGAAATGTTTACACTTCCACAACAGCTCTGTGGCCCGCCTTTGTGTGAATCTAGCTCTAACATTGTATGATGAATGGAAAATGCGGGCAGATTTGGGTTTGGTAGGGGCACAGTTTCGTTGGTGAGCATGGAGATAACAGTTGACATTGTAGGCCTATCTGCTGCGCTCTCCTGTACACACAAGAGAGCAATATGAAAGCATCTCAACATTTGGGTTGATGAGTGGAAATCCTCCAGCATTGGATCCACTAGCTGCAAGCTAGTACCTTCTTTCCATAGCTCCCAAGCCTGATTCCAGCTCATTTTAGGGTTGATTTACTTACAAGGTTGGTATGAAAATTTTGGAAGGATACACCGGGTGTTGTTGATAATAATGTAGAGACAAATATGAGATTTAGCAGACTTACGTATCCTGCCAGGTTTATGGTAAGGGCACCGTCATTATGATAAAAGCTCTTGTTCTTCCGGCCGCTCACAATCTCCAACAGTAGCACCCCAAAGCTATAAACATCCGATTTCACTGAGAAAATTCCTTCCATGGCATACTCAGGGGGCATGTAACCACTGCATCCAAAGTAGAAGGTTCAATTCACTAGATTGAAAAAGAAAGCAGTAGATAAGGAAGAGTCATGCTTACTATGTTCCAACAATCCTATTTGTATTTGCTTTTGATGCATTTCGCCCAAAAGTTCTGGCCATGCCAAAATCAGAAATTTTGGGGTTCAAGTCATGATCAAGTAGGATGTTACTTGCTTTTAGATCTCTATGAATAATTCTTAGTCTTGAATATTTATGCAAGTAAAGAAGTCCTTGTGCAATCCCCTCAATGATATTGTGACGTCTTTTCCAATCCAATATCTTTCTTCTAGCAGGATCTGAAAATTTGGGTGAACACAACACGACTAGTAAATTGTTTCAAGCAAAAAAGGATAAAGAACATAAGGAAAAGTTAAGCAGATAAAAGGAATAAAAAAGGGAAGTATTCAAACCAAAGAGGAAGAAGTCCAAGCTTTTGTTGGGCATGAACTCATAGATTAACATCTTTTCTTCTCCCTTGATGCAACAACCCAAAAGTCTAACAAGATTCATGTGTTGGAGTCTGGCAATCAGTCTAATCTCATTCTTGAACTCCACCAATCCTTGTCCGGAGCCCCTTGAAAGTCTCTTCACTGCAATTTCTTGCCCCTCAGGTAATTTCCCCTGCAAAAATAATCCACAAGGAAGCTTTAATTGGGGTACTTAAAACAAAGAATGCCCTATTCCTATTGCATGCTATGACCTAATGAAATTATAATTACCTTATAAACCGGGCCAAATCCGCCCTCTCCAAGTTTATTTTCAGATGAAAAGTTATTCGAGGCAGCCACAATAGAATCAAAACTGAACAGTTTGAGATCATGAGCCCTCTTTCCAGCATGGTCAACATCTTTTGAATCACTAAAGCTATTTGAAGTTGCCAATTCATGCAGCATAGCTTCCTCCATTTTTCTCTCCCCTGTTATACCAGAAGTCACAAGTTCAATTATCCAACCCATTAACAAATGGCATTACTATCATCAGCAAAAGTTAAAATAAAATACTACCTTTGGATTTTCTCCTTAAATAGTATAAGAAGCCCATAAGTAACAGGACCACGAGTACCACTCCTGCAATAATGACCCATATCCACCAACTGTTCCCTGCGTAGATACAACTTGATAAATTTTGTGGTTAGTGGCTTAGAACAGAACTGAGTGAAAGAGAGAGGGTCTTTTTGTGGTCTTGATATAGCTCCTCTAATGGTATTTTGAATTTTTGATCACCTATTAGGGTTGTAAATTCAGTAACAATGTTGGATTCATCAACTACTTTGCCTTGGTTACTTTCAGGAATACTAAAATACAGAGAGACTCTTACCCGTAACTCGTGATGAGGATAAAACATAGAACGCCTCCTGATTTGCATCACCCGCGTAGGCTTGTGTAAATTTTGTACTCCAAAACCGACATCCAGTTCCGTTAGTGTATATAGTATTACAAGCAGTACAAGAACAATTATTCCAGCAAATGGCCTGACAATCACTAGGTCCCAAGCTCGAATCTTCTTTTATTGATGATGGTGATTCTGATATATGAACCGGTTGCTTCATGAATCCGTCTTTTCTAGTCCTGCAAGTGGGTGGGTTTTGCACTGCACACCCTGGATATTCCTCAAACCCATCACATACATCGTCCGTCACAAATAAAGGTCTGTTAGTGTCAGAAAGTCCCCCTCTCGAGTTCAATGCCCACTCTGAAACAACTCCATCTGGAACCGAATAGCTAAAGTAAATCTCGTTTTCATTAGCAACACTGTTAAAACTGTAGATGTTATTGCAAGTGTCAAAGCTCAACCAAGGAATGAACTCAAAGCTCCTATTTTTCAAGGTTCCACTGCTCCAGTAGGTGCCCCCTCGGCGTTTCATTACCAATTGTGTGCCATTCCATTCCAGAGTAAAAGTCCCAGGAGCAGGCACTTGTTCGTTTATCCATGAAGCAAGTGACCAGTTTTGTCCGGTTTTCAAGTTGATGCCTAGTTTCATCCCAGGCAGGAGGGTGTCTGTAGGATTATCGAAACTTTCCCATAGTTTCTCCTTCACAGATCCATCCGAATTGAACTCTTCCAAAACAAAATTTCCAGAATCAAGCAGAGTAGCTGTTGAGTTTCTGGCTGCTTGATTGTAATTCAGGACAATTGGATCACCCCCACTATGCATGATCATCAATCTTCCATCGGCATCCAGTGTGAGGTTTGCATCTGTACCGGATATAGGCTTGTCTCTGTTAGCAACCCAAACTTTCTCCTTCTGAGCATCAATTGTGAACCATATTCCTAAATAACTGCCAGATTCCAGGCTGAAGAATCCTAGAGTAAAAGTCCCTTTTGCAGAAACCAGTAAGTTTTCTGAGAATTGAAGCTCTTCCCCAGGTTTGATGGTGTCTGTCGGTGCACTAGAAACCAGTACTCCCAACCACATACATGACAAACACAGAGATAAAATTGCACTGATGAGGCACATGCTGCTTTCCATTTCTACCATTCCAAGTTTCACATGACCATGCTTTCATGGTTAGTATTTATCCTTCAGCCTTCTACTCCATAGTACGTTGACAATGTCATCAGTGAACTACCAGATATCTCACAGCATCCTTTTGGAGCCCGGTCTTCTAAGCTTAGCAGTCTAATTATGGATATTTCTTGGAAAGTATGGGCACACTTTTCCTGTGTCCACTCTTTTCACCAATCAATCTCTTGAGATTGATTTCAGGTAAGTAGGGGAGAATTTTCAGCCTTTTGTTTGGAAAGCAGCTTGTGGCCAGATTTTGGGTGGGGACCAGCTGATGAGAGAAGGGTGAGCAAGATTTTCCCTCTTATTCCCTCCAAGGCCAGATTTTCAGCCCATCACATTCTTTGATTATTTCTGCTCCTTTTCTTTGGCCTTTCTTGGACTTTTCATCTCAGCATTGTCAAGGGAAAACTCTTTTAAGTTTGAAAATTGGCTCTTTGTTCTTATTTTCTTTGTTTTTGACTTTTTTTCCCCCTCTCTCAAGGGTTGGTAGGACTTCCCATCTCTACTCCAGTCAATTTTTTATTTTTCCGCATCCCCGCCCCATTCTAGTCTCAGCCAGATGGGTCGGGGACATGAAATTCCCAATAGGGGGACAAGTTTCCCGTGCTAATCCTGATCATCCCATGCCTATTCCTGATCTTGGAATTCATATTTATTATTATTATTTTTAATTTTGAAATATAAAATTATATATAACCTAATATACTTAATATATAAAAAGAAGTTAGAACAACAAATTTTGTCTCAAATTTTAAAAATTTTAAAATTAATTTTCAAGGATGTAAAGTAAACTTTATATATATATTAAGAGTTTTTACATTAGAAGTTTTTATTTTTTAAATAAAAAAATATATATATATGTACAAATATATTTAATATAATCAAGGCTGGCTTAAGGGTTTGGGAGGAAAATAGGATCTCGTCCGATTTATTAAAAATGTGTTTGATAATGATTGTGGGAAATATTTTTAATACTTAAAAAATAAATATTTTCAAACATTAGAGAGACTAAAAATACTTTTTAAAATCACTACTAAATGCACTCTAAATATTTTCGGACCCCAACCTCGATTATCATTCTTATACTCGTCTTATCAGCTGGTCCCGATAATTTCTTTTGCCATCCCACGAATGATGCAATAGGGTCATGCCATTAGTATCCTGATATTGTTTTGTAAAGATATCTGCATGATGGAAATAAATATATCACAGGAATGGGAATTATGGTCCAAATTGAACATGTGTCATTTTCTTGGATGAGGTAATTCTTGGTTTTATAGTCCAACGAGTATGGGAATCATATCCCCTGAATTGTCTGAAATTGCTATTATTTCATCAATCCTATCAATACATTAATATGTCATTATTTTAGAACAGATTTTATAAAGAATTTTTATTTTTGTGAAAAAAATAAAATAAAATTTCAAGGTAAAATTTAAATTTATTTATTTATTTATCTTTAAAATTAATACTTAAATGGAATTGTCTTTTAAAATGATAACTTATCATTTGACTTCTTCCAATTGTTGTAAATTTGGAAACATTTTTATAACGATCATATTTTCAAAAATATATATTTTTTAAATACCAATATATATATATATTTTTTACTTTGAAAAACCCCTTGTTTAGAAAAGAGATACCAAGGCATTAATGTTTGGTTGTTTGGTTGTGACTTATTTTAACTTTCTTTAGAGTTGTAATTAGATAGCATCCTGCAGACCCCTCTTTGCAAGCCAAGTGTTAATAGCTTGTTGCTACCACCCTATTATTATTATTTTTATGACTTGAAAAAAAAGGGATTCCATGACCACCCTGGAGGGGGGAAGCTTTTCGATTTTTTGAAGTAGGGGGGGGGACCCCTTTCAGTAGGGACGAGCTGCATTGAATGTGCAGCAAGAGGGGAAGGTCGGCCATGAGGGTGGGTGAAAGAGGCCATGCTGGCTGATGGAGGAACAGTGGAGTTGGTAATGGCTTGCTGCGGAAGATAGGGAACCCAGGGGGGGGGGGGGGGGTTGTTTAGGGAGGCTACTGTTGAGAGCTTCCAGGGGGGTTCTCTGAATTAGAGGAGGAAGCTTGGCCGGAAACAGGGTAGCAAACTAATTTTCTGGAGTAAAATTTTGAGTCTTGTTGGTTTTAGCTGGAGAAATACTTCCACAGGTATGAATGCTATAGGCTTGTTGTTTGATTTGGTTGCTTGTTATTCCTCCATATATCCTGTCAATATTTGCATGTTGTTTGGTTTGCTAGGGGTGGATAGTGAAGGCCACTTGCTCGTTAATATATAACTGAGTATTCAGGTTTGCCATTGTTGATTTTAGTAATGCCTTGCTCCTGTTATGAAAATGTCCATAGTCGCATTTGAAAGGTTTTTTTTTTCCACCTAATCAGAGGGCTCATTGACGATCTAGGAAGTGAAGCCTTATCTGAAAATATTTTAGCTTGCTTCCTTGGTGCTTTGTTTTCATGAGTTTTTCATTGTTGTGGCCACCTTTGTTCTTGGATCCTATTCATTGTATGAGCTTTAAGAAGTAGAAGGTTTCTTCTCCGCGTATGGGTGCATCCCTTTTGCTTTGGCTCACATCAGGTCCACTGCCCCTTTGCCTCATCTCTAGTACGCCATATATGGCCACCCCCCAAGCTCTCTCTAATGTTTCTGCCAGCATCTCAAATTCATCTACCCATGTGCATGGGAGCCATGCAAATATGACTACCTCTTCCACATCCATTTCCTGTTAACCCACATCACTTAATATCATTGATTCTATGCACTCACTATATCCCCATGTGCCTTTCACTCACACCCCCATTAACCTATTTTCTCTATCATCTACCATATCCATCCCGAGACCCATCAAGCCTGCTCCGTTTCACCACCTTTCTCCCTCTATGCCATTCACATCCATCCCTTCATACCCAAAACTTCCTAATACCCATGCATGTTGCCACCTTTTCTCTCTCTACACTCTATCATATACCCTTTTTTGTTCATGCCTATCATACCCATTTTCTACCATGCACGGGAATCACTCATCCATAACCGTCTTCATACCCATCATTCCATCCTTTCAATCTCACTGCTCACTTCATGTGTATACATGTAGGGATCACACACCCATGGACTCCCCTCATTCCGATGTCAAGCCGTTTTTCTCATAGCCTTTTCCTTTCAAACATCATCTCACTCGCTTTCGTATGCATGCAACTCGCGAGACGCAACATCCTTTTCATCCAAGCTTTTCCTTCTCCTAGTGTTTTATTCTCTCTAATTTTCGTTCCGATGGAGCCAAAGGCAGAGAAGAAGTTAACAGAGAAGAAGCTAAAGGTTGGGAAGAAGCTTCCCAAGGAAGACGCTGCTGCCGGTGACAAGAAGAAGTGGTTGAAGAGGAACATGAGTAGTAGGCCCAAGAAGAGATAAATAAAATGGTTTGGGCTTTAATGGGTAGGACCCAGATGAAAGGCCCAAGAAGAGATAAAAAAAAAAAAAAAAATTGGTTTGGCCTTTAGTGGGTAGGACCCAGATGAAAAGCCCAAGAAGAGATAGGAGATGGCTTGGGCTTTAGTAGTCAGTAGTGGTTGGACCTTGCTAGAGGAAAACCTAATATTTATTTTTGTACAAGTGGAACCAAAGAGTATCCGTTTTATGGCTTGGGATTTACTAATTGATTTGTTTAATTATCATTTTTGCTAGTAATATTATTATATTTATTTATTTATTTACATATTTTCTAAAAGAAAAAAAAAAGGTTTTTATCCTTAAATAACCTTTCAAAATTCATTTTTAAATTTTAATTACATAAAACACCATTTCCAAAGTGCTTTCTTAAAATTTAATTTTAAATTCAATTTATAAAACTTTGGTTCTCGAAAATTCAATTTACCTAAACTTCGTTTTTTTTTATAAAAAAAAAATCAAAATTCCAAATTTCCATTCTTGAAGTAATTTTCTAAGGTTCTAATTTTAGGTCTAGTTCTCCAAGATTCAAAATTTTTAAATTTAATCCCCCAATAAAATTCCACGATTTTGAATTTAATCTTCTTAAAGTGCCACTTTCAAACAAATTTTCAAGACTCCATTTCCTCTCAAATCAAATCTTCAAAAATTTCACTTTCAAATAATTCTTCAAAATTCCGTTTTCTTAGATTTAATCTTCAATTTTCCATTTATCAAATTATTTTATTTTATTTTATTTCATTTTATTTGAAAATTCCATCTTCATTTAACTTCCAAAATCTCAATTCTCACTTTTTTTTAGTCATCATTATTTTTGTTATTATTATTATTATTATTATTATTATTCTATTTATCATTTTATTTATTTGTTTTAAGATTTCGTCTTTAAATAATTCTTAAAAAATCTAACTCCCAAATTTAATTTTCAACCTCAAAATCTCACTATTCACTTTCACCTGTTCAAATATCATTTTGATTAATAAGTAACATTATTCGATATTTATTTATTTATTTAGTCCTTTTCAAAATCTCAATCATCAAATTTAATTTTCGATCTCAAAATTTTCACTATTCAATTTCATTCGTTTAAATATTATGTTTGTTAATTATTATTATTATTTCATAAGTATTTATTTATCTTCTTTTAAAAAATCTCATTCATTAAAGTCCAATTCTTCCAAAATCCAACGTCCTAATTTAATTTTCAATCCCAAAAAATTTCACTTTTCATTTTTATTCGTTTAAATATTATTTTCATTAATTAGCATTATTATTCCATATTTATTTATTTATTTCAATCATTAAAGTTCAATTCTTCAAAACTTGACTTCTAAATTTAACTTTCAGTCTCCAAAATTCCACCGTCCACTTTTATTCATTTAAAAATCATTTTTGTTATCATTATTATTATTCCACATTTATTTATTTATTTCTTCTAAAAATTCCAATAATTAAAGTTCAATTATTCAAAAATCCGACTTCTAAATTTAATTTCCAATCTCAAAAACTCCATTGTTCACATTCAGCTGTTTAATGATTGTTTTCGTTATTAATGTTATCCCATCCATTTATTTATTCACTTATTCATATACTAAAGGTCTCATCTCTAAATGATTTCTTAAATTTTCGATCTTTAAGTTTAATCTCCAATCTCTAAAATTCTATCTTTCGCAATTATTTACCTAGTCTCTATTATTTCGCCATCGTTAATGTTCCATTCATTTACTTATTCACTCATCCACTTATCCACTTATTTAAAATCCCCCTCTAAATGATTCTTCAAATTTCCAAATCTCCAAATCCAATTTCCAATTTCCGAAACCCTAACTTCTGCAATGATTTACCCAATCATTATTATTTCGTCATTATTATTATTCCGTTCATTTATTTAAAAATTCCATCTTTAAATAATTTTTCAAAATTCCGATTTCCATATTTAGTTCTTTGAAATTCCAAATTTCCAATTTTTGAACTTAATTTTCAATTTCCAATATGCCAATTCTCTCATTTATTCCGTTACTTATTATTATTATTATCATTTTATCTGTTTATTTCTAAAAACTCTGCCTTCGAATGATTTCCAAGATTTCCAATTTTTTTAATTTAATTTTCATAGTTTCTACTTCTCAAATAACTTTCAACTCTGATTTCCTTCAAATTTTGATTTCCAAAGTCCCAATTTTTGTAACTTAATTTTTTTAAAAATCCCAAACCCTCAAATAATTTTCAAAGCTCCAATTTCTTTCAAATTTAGTTTCCGAAATCCTAATTCTTAAATTTAATTTTCAAATCTCCAATTCTCGAATAAATCTCGAAATTCCAATTTCTTTCAAATTCAATTTCTAAAATTCTCGTTCTTACATTTAATTTCTAAAAATCCAATTTTCAAATAATCTCCTAGACTCCAATTTTTCAAAATAAATTTCAAAAATCCAATTTTCTCTCAAATAGTTTTAATTCCACTCTGGTTTTCGAACAATCTTCTACTCCTCTTGATTTTAATAAACATGAATGAATTTTTCATAATTCCAAAATAATGGAATCTGTGATATTAATTCATACAAAATAAATGGGTTTTGGTGGGAGCCCGACATATGTGATTTTATGATTGATTGATTCAACGGTCATACATTATTGATTTATTCTACTCTATGACATACGCGAGATTATTTCTTAATTGTGCACTAACCCTCTCTCTCTTGATAGCACATTGATCGTTCTTTATTGAGTGTTTTGATTCTCACATGTGCTTGATCATTTTGAGTATTCATTGATTTCCTCATCAATTGCCACATCAACTTCATTTTGTTAGTAGAGACCCGACTTTAGGGACTTAGAGGGGTGCTACGGTCTTTACCGTACCTTCCCGATAAGTAACCTGACCCCCGAGCCTGATTCGGTTTTTCACAAACCACCTTTTCCAAAATAAGGAGTCACGCTTAGGGTTTTCTTTCTTATTTTGTTTACCCTTTTTAAAACTAAAACAAAAATAAGTGGCAAATCCAAGTCATTTTTTTTTAATAAATAAAAATCATTTTCAAATAAAAATTGAGCTCACCATCGAGTGGAAAACGCATGAGCCGAAATGCGGGGTCCACACGTCCCTATTTTTTAATCTTTCTCTTTGAATTATTGATGCTACACACACATTAACCCTTTCAGCTAAAATAAGACACCAAATTCAAATTTGAGACTAAACAAAGTGTTTGAAATTGACCAATAGTCTATTAACAAAAACTTAAGGAAAAAAAAATATGTGTTTAACAAAATCTAAAATATATTTTTAAAAATTTTAAAATTTTAAAATTAGTTGATTGACAATTTTTTTAAAAAAAATATTTTTAAAATAAATTCTTTAATTAAAAACATTTTAAATGAAAATACTCTCAACTGCACTTCAACTAGGTTTCAAATTAAAGAATACTTATCATTCAAAATTATGAATCACAATGAGTAGGGTTTTTTTGGGTACCTATCTCATCTCGTCTTAATGAAATGAGCTTAAAATTTAAATAACGAATTTGAAACAGGTGAAATTTTTTTGAAAACTTGAGATGAGTTTATGTATTGTCTTATCTCACCCCACTCAAGTCTCATCTATTATATATAAAATTAATTTTATTTAATTTATATTTTCTTATTTTTGATATATAATAATAATAATAATCATAATAATAATAAAATATTTTTCAATAAAATAAGTTATAAAGTTATTAGATTTTAATTATTTATAAAAATATTTATTTTAGTGTAATTATGAAATTAAAAAACAAAATCCAAGAAAAAAAAAAAAAAAAGGTAGGATTAGTATGAGAAATTCACATACCTATCAGCCCAATCCTTTTTAAATTTTCACAATATTTTGAAAATTGGACTACATCAATCGATTTTATTTGATCAATTCTATTGTCAATTGGTTGGCTTTTTGGTCCGGTTTAAACCTTTACACCATTTGAAGGTTTAATCGGGGTTGTACCGCCTCAACTTATGGTTGAATCCGTGAATCACCAGAACTAGACGATTCCTAGTGAATCAAACCGTTCAAATAATAATGTTTTTTTAGAATTTTTTGGGCCAAAATGAATTTTATTTTGCCAGCATTGAATGAGAAATGGTGTTGTTTCGTCTCACCCCTTACTGCTTCCAAATCCTATTTTAGCTTCACTCCCTCAATCTTCTCACCTCATTACTTAGTGCTTAGCAGCACCATCGCTGATCACACTGCCTACCACCGTGCGTTCGTCATCATCGTCTTCGTCATTGTGATCCACTTGCTGTAGCGGTAGCAACTTCCACTTCATGGTCATTGGTAAGGAAGTAGCACCTCCCTAAAGATCTACAAACCACCTACATGAGCACTCATTTGGATGTCAAACCCTTTCTACTCACAACCCCACACTACAACACCGATCTGGATATCAAAAGCTCCCTTTCCCTTCTCATTTCTCTGTCAAGAGTACATTTTTGCAATGTTTTAAAAACCGGACCGGACCGGCCGGTTCGAATGTCAGCTGGTCATGGTTCCGTTCTGGTCCGATGAATTGGACCGGAAGATGGTTGAACCGGAATTGATTGGACCGAGTGAACCGGACCAACTGGACTGTTCTAACTTTTTTTTTTTCTGCATAAAAAAGACGTTGTTTTTATCACCCCCAACCTCTCCTCCCCACTTGAAGGACGATAACCTGATGAGGGGCCAACGGGAGTACGATGGTAAAAATAAAACAGGAGTCAAACACAAGCAAAATGATCGGTTTGCCCATTTTCATTTTTCCCCAATATTCAAAACCCAGTCACCCTCTCCAACTTCGATCAAATCCCTACCATCAGTGACAAAATCCGAATTTATAAATAAATAATAAAAATAAAAATCATGAGTGCTTTAGAAAATTTCTAATCCCCAACACAAATTAACCAAAAATGGGAATAAAAATGGCTTGGAATCATCATTTCACCATTTAATCCAAGACACTCACCTGAAAAAAAATCAAGATTCATCGACTTTGAAGAGAAGTCGAGCAGGTAAAAGAAATGAGAGAGAAAGAAACCAAGTACAAATTGATGGGAGAGGGGATGGGGCGTGATTTAATGTTGATTTCTTGGACTTCTCAGTTCTCACCTCTCTTGCTTCCCTGTTCTTTTCCATTTATTTTTCTCTTCAAACTCTTTTCTTTTCTTTTTTTTTTTAAAAAGGAATATAAAGTGTTCTCTTTCATTTCTTTCCTTTTTATTTCATTTGTAATAAATGTTGTATATATATATTTTTAGAAATTAATAGAATTAAAATAGTATTTTTCTCAATTTTTTATATTATTATTTTATGTATATTCATATTAATTATTTAAAAAATATTATGAAAATTTGTACCTTTCTCTGAGTTTTGGAAAAAAATAATTTCTTTAAAACAATAATTTCATAAAAGAATTTGCTTCTCAAAATAATTCCATATATAAATTAAATTATTTTTATTTTTATAATTATTTTAATTTTAATACTATATAAATTGTATATTTATGACATCACCAGTTCAACCACGGTTCGACCGCCGGTTTGATCAGTGAACTGTGAACCGGTAACTTTTCTAGTTCAATGACTGGTCCGGTTCTGAAAACATTGATCAAGACTAAAACATCACAAAACCCACCACTATAATAATTAATAAATTAACAATAACCCTCACTATACAATATAATCTCAAAGGTCCCTAAAACACCCAAAATTGCAAAAATGACCCTTTTTTTAATTTCTCTTGTGGAGATTAAATTATTTATAAAAATACTATTAGGTTTATAATAATTATGAAAGTTATTTTTCATTTGAGTTTTAATCTATATTTAGATGCTTTGTCATTAATTAGTTTTAAATTTATTATTTATTACTTTTTATAATTATTTTTAAATTTAATAATATATAAATTATATGTTTATAATGTCACCAAGTGGTTTAACTATCAATCCAACTATTAAATCTTGAACCGATAACTTTTTTAGTTCAATTACCTATATTTTATATGGGATGATGATAAGAATTATTTTAAATAATAGGATGGGGTTGGGATGGGACTAGACTAACCGTCTTAAGCCCGTTTGATTGCCATACCTATTCAAAATGCACAGTAAATAATGGAATGGGAAAGAAACCAAAATGAGAGGCCTTTCCCAAAACCATTGTATTATCTTTATTGACCAGCAAGTTTTAATTAAATATTTATTTTTTCGTATTTTTCAAAATATATTCACACCAAATTTTGAGAATCGAAAAACTTTCCCAAAACTTCCTAAAAATTTTCATTCCACCAGCTCCAACCCTTAAAAAGTGTCCATTTGGTTTGACATATGATTCACCAAAAGTTTTATTACTTGCAATCGTCTCATTATATTTGAGAAATGGATTTATATACAATTGTTGGGAATAGACAATTGCTAGTCTTTTTGTAAATAGAATCTAAAATGTTTTTTCTAGCACAAAGAACTACTTTTCCATTTTAATAGGGCTTTTACGAAATATTATAAAGTGCAAATCCTTTACAAAGGTGCCAAACAATTTCTTTTTTTCTTTTCATTCTTTGGATGTAAGTTATATTATGTCCTTAAAAATTTTCTACCACTTTAAAACTTGATCACTAAAAATTTCATAACTATTTTCCTTTTGAAATGATGTGATTTTTTTTATTCAATAACTACCACAAACCACTTAGAAATTAGGAGTGAATAAGAATCTCTTGAATTTATTTAGTTTTTATTGTAAATGGAAAATGTTGTGGATATCAACGTCCTCTGGTGCTCAACATTCCTTTATTTTAAGGAAACTGTAATGTCCCAAACCCAATTTAGAGATAAAATCGTAATTTAGAAATTATTAATTAATTAAAGTAATTTAATAAGGGTAAAAAGATATTTTTGTATTTAAAATCTCTAGATATAAATTAGATTTTTTTTGTATTTTCTATTCAAAAAACCCTTTTGTACAAAGATAAAAAAGATTAGAGAGCATAGGACTAAAGATTTGGAGGTTTAGGGTTTGAAAATCAATTTTTTAGGTAAAATTTTTAATCCTTAAATTAATATTTTATATTCATTAATTAGATTTGAACACTTTAAATATTCTTTGGAATATCTCAATTTTTATTAGAGTTTGTTTAACTAATTTATAGGTCACAAAGATTAAAAATTTATGAACATAGTTTGATTTATTAATGGAGATCGACAAATTTTGATTACTCAAATGAATAGATCTAAAAAAATAAAAATAAAATAGGAGTTGCATGATTTTATGGAACGGTGAAGAAATAATAATACTAATAATAATAATAATAATGTAGATGTGTGTCGTGTAGTAGAGGGTTTAAAAGAAAAAAAAAAAAAAACAAAAACAAGGATGAGTGTGGACGGACAGGGAAAGAAGAAACAAAAGAAGAAGAAGAAGAAAAGAAAAAAAAAAGTGTTATTATTATTATTATAATAATAATAATGGGTGTAGTTGGTTGGTGGCTTGAAGTAGTGGTGTTGCAGGGTCTTTGAAAGTAATAATAATAATAATAATAATAATAATAATAATAATAATATATCTATATATATAATAGGGTGTGGGGTTGGAATTAGGGTTAAGTGATAGTTGGATTATGGGGAAAAAATGATTATAGTTTCTTGTATAGGTTTTAATTTAATTTAAGTATATAAAGAAATAAATGGTGAGGGTAAGATTAGGGAAAAAAAATGAATTTTATAATAATTTAGAAACTCACTAAATTAATTTATTCTTGTTTAGTAAGTTGAAAATAATGTTGGGTGGTGATAATATTAACATAGAAAATTAATTAAGATCCCTAATACTAAATAAAATATTTTTACTGTTGTCAAATTTATATCTTTAGACAAATAATCAAAAAATAAATGTTGCGTATGATATTATGCTAGGTGGAGATCGAGTAAACTCTTCAATATTATTCTTCAAGATTTTGAATGCTTCTTTGATGTGAGGGAAATTAATATAAATTTTGTAAAATGAAATAATTTTCTTTTTATATTGTATATTGAAATGTGTAAAAATATTATTTTTGTTATTTATATGCATGGATTAAATATATGTTTTGCATGAAAAATACGTTTGAACATTTTAATTGTTTATGAAAAATGAAAATTGTGGAGATATGATATTTTGTTTTGTAAGTTTGAATTAATGAAATAAAGTATTTGACTCCGAATTATATGGCTTTAGTCCACAAGTTATAATTGTTGACATTTTTGGCCTTAGTAAATGAGTTATAATAATTGACCTTATGACCCTAGTCAACATGTTATAATTGTTGACATTTGGTTTTGTTCCCCTTAAATGGAACAAATTTGAAACTAGTTGCTCAATTTTGAAGTCCCACCTAATTGGGTATTATTTGTCATACGATAACCAGAGTAAAGATATTTTAAATATATTCGATTTGGTTTTGATGAGAAATTGTTTTGAAATGGATATGAGAAAGTTTTGTTGAAAAGTTTAAATATATTAGCATTCTGAGCTCCAAAGTTTTTATGAAAATAAGTATATGTTATATCTCCTATTTGCAAGTATGATTGAAAATGTTTGATTCATGAAAATGTATTAATGTTCATTATTAGGCTTTGAGTTCATCCTCTTTTGTTGATAATCTTTCAAGTAACCTCAGTTCGGGCGAGGAGTGATCGTTAAGAGGGAAATTTGGCTTTATTAGGACATTTGTTTAAACTCTCTTTATTTTGGACATTGTTTAGATGTTAAAACTTAATTCTCGTTTGAATTATTTTGAATTTGGAGTTATTTGGACAATAATATTTTGGTTGATGTATTAGTTTTTTTTTAAAGTTGGTATTTGGAGATTTTAGAATTTTGTCCTATTGTTTTGAACATGAATTTGGTAATTGGTAAATTTTCAGTTACAATACGAATATTTGTGTCGTTTCCACTTTGAGCCTTTGGGCTTGAGGTGTGCAAAGACTGTCATGCCCTTGGAGTGGGTTTTGGGGCGTGATAGAAACTAAGTACATTTTTACTTCTTTCACATGAAACAATTATACTTAGATTTGAGGGATTTTAATATATAAATATATATATATAGCATTGTGTATGATATTTTTTAAAATAGAACACTTAAAAATGATTTTCAAATTTACACGACCTTTTGAAAAATCATTGAAAAAAATGACTTTGATTCAAATATTAAATTTAGGCAAGCTATACATTGTTTCGAAACTCAAGAAGTTAGGAATCTAACGCTTCAAATGATGTACAATTCAGAGCTGAAACGAGGACATTATGCATGTTTGAAGTGAACTGGTTAGAGAGGAATGCTAGTTCAAAATTGGCAACTTAAATGCGAAATGGTTTTTAGCCATTTAGAACTCAGGAGAATGTAAGGAAACTCTTTGCAAAGGGTGAGTTCGAACCCCCTTACCATTTTGAATTAGAGGCATGTATTTCAAATCCAAAGACAGAGAGAATTTGAATGGGCAGTGGGTGAGTAAGAAATGCACTGTGAATTTCAAACTCACCGTACTTGCTCAAAATATCAAAAAGCTTGAATGATCGATCAAACTTGGATTCTTTGTTTCTAACCATTAGGCAAAGTACAATGCATAAGGAGAATGGTTAAGCCCCAACAAAGTGCAAAAAGGGACCTAATGGAAAAAAAAAAAAAAAATTTAAGTGTGGAACCGAAAGGATGCCTAAAGATGCTTGCAGAACTTAAGGTAGACCGCTTAAGTGAAAGTGTAAGAATCTTGACTGAAGTGTAGTTCTCTTCAAGGAACTTGACCACAGAACATGTATGTGACAGACCATGCATAACTAATTCATAGAAAAACTTTGTGTACTCACCTGGATCCAAAGACACTTGAGAGAACTGAGCATCATGACTATGCACAGCTGATTACATGTGAGCAAACATGTCATCCCTCAGCACTAAAAAACTACCTATGCATGAAGATGAGTACACACTTCCTACCAATACCTCAACCTGAAGCTGCTATTCCTTTTCAAAAATGATTATGTGCACTCAAGGATTTACACCAACGTGGTACCCTTTGCATTATGTGCAAGACCTTCTGAGAGTTCTTATGCAAACGATATTGCATACATAGTTGTAATAGCCATCATGCATAACGCCGATTTCAATTCCCAAAGGCTGTGAATCTCTACTACCATGTGCCTGTTAGTTTATTTTATTTTTTTATTTTAATGGTTTTTAACTAAATATTTATGTGGCTATTTAGGTTAGGTTTTAGGGTTTTCCATATATAGGATACTTAGGATCTTGAGGAATGGAATGTAGACATTGTAGATAGTACGGACACACAACACACAACCTCCATTGTTTTGCATTTGTAGTTTTAATTTAGGCTTCTACTTAAACTCTCCAAAAAAATAATATTAATTCCCTTAATTTCTCATAGCATTTCAGCATTAACTAGAACACAAATGAGAGTAGAGTTGAAAAGGGAAGCTAGAAAAAGAGATATGAGAAACAAAAAAAGAAGGAAATGATAGAGAGAAAATAGACTAGATAATGTAGGAACTTCCAAGTGGTCGTTGATAGAGTAAAAATAGGTGAACAACAAAATAGTTGGGGAAAATTTTGATTCAAGCTAGCAATGGTTAATGAAATTGAAAGAGAGCTCCTCAAGAGAAAGTTTTTCCTAATTGTTGGGAGGAAGAGCCACAAACTTTGTGTATGTATCTCACATAAGAAAAATGAAGGAAGCATTGGAAGCTTTGGGAGTAGGATTCCTTCTCATCAAAATACAAATTTAACTACATATTGGCTAGAAGGCCTGAAGATGTAATTGTAGCCTCCACTGACCAATCTCTCCCATCCTCGTCCAAAAATATTAGTCCTTCTATAAACGAAGAAACTAATCAAAATATGGAATGATGCTTACTAAAATGTTTTTAGGTTTTGACAAAGGGAGAAAGAGTGTATTCAACGAAAGTCAAATCAAAATGGTTTTCCAACTTAACCCCATTTGACGACCTCTCCTTAGTACTTTTTCATTCCCTTCTCACCTGGAAAGACAAAACTCTTATGTAAAAAGACAAAGAAGAGACATATGTCAAACTCAACATACATAAAGGTCCATTAAAACAAGGTCATCCTCCTTTTGGGATGGAACAACGAAAAACAAATCTGGCTATTCGAGCACAGAAAATGCAATATGGTGTTCACTTTGCCTACCATCTTTGAAGCAATCGTTAAACCTAAGAAAAAAAAAAGAAGCAAAACAAGAAAGCAAAAGAAGACACCAATAAGACACATGTATGTTTCCTTATAAAGCCCTTAGAGAATGGAAATGTATCTTAAGCCTCTCTACACTATAACCCTAAACTAATAGTTTCCTAGTCTGATCAAACTTAGAAGATAATTTTCCAAAACACAAATTCTATCAATATTGGCTTTCTGACAAATAAAAAATAAATAATTTGAATCAAATCCCAATAATTTCCCAACAGTTTCCTCAACTTTGTTGGAAGCAAAATACTATGTAGTAGGATATGGATCCATCAAAATAAGAAAATTAACGTGAGAGTTAATTAGCCTTCATCGGTCGAAGTTGCTTGTCTAAAAATTCCACTACCTAAGTTCCATGCAGAATGTTCTCCTAGACACCATAGTTATCATTGGGTAATTTATTTAGACTTCGGAAAAATATGAGGAACAAATGGCAATGAATCTAGATTGCCATCCACAAACTAAATTGACCCTTATGTTTGAGGACTTTTGGTATGAAAACAATAAATTAATTGGATATAGATAACAGGAAGGTTGTAGAAGTATAGGATCTTTATTACAAGGAAAATCTTAGCTCCAAAGAAGATAAATGACCAACCTATACTAGTAGGTTAAAAGACTACAATTGTTCCAAGGGATCATCAAGTTATTAATTAGCAGAACTAAGAGATTGTTTTATCTAGAAGTAAGATGAGATGCTTGGTTAATTAAATAGGAACTTGGTGGAGCATAAACTCTCGACAAGTGAGGAAATTTATTTAGTTATGAACCTATTATTGGATCGTGCTTCAAGTGAGGAAATTTTCTCCTTCATATATAGAGGTTTTGGATATCATACATCATATATAATATAAGAGGATGCATTTAAAATGACATTTTGTTGCCTAGATGCATTAGGAACATTTGAATATGGAGTAAAGTCTTTTCTATTAAAAATGAGGTTGTTGTATACTGAGTAATGAATGTTAGATTTCATAATAGAATTAAAAAATAATGGAAGTTTATATAGATGATATAGTAGTTTAATGAAGGAGAAAAGATATGCATACAAATGATTTAAGAAAGTTTTTTCACTACAAGAAAAAAGAGAAACAATGACGTTTTTAAAGTGTCAAGAAAGAGAAAAGATGACGCTTCTCTAAAGCGTTATCTTCCGACCTGTCATTGTATATATTAGCCAACAATGACGCTTTTAAGAAGCATCATGTTTAATTAATGCTTTCAACGACACTTAAAAAAGCGTCATCTTTGAATAATATTAACAATGGCACTCGTATAAGTGTCGTAATTGAATAATTTTTATTGAAATATTTTTTACAAAATTACCAATTTTGACAGTTATAAGAACGTCATCTTTGAATAGTTTTATCAATGACACTTCTAAAAGCATCATCTTTGAACACTTGCTATTAAAAATAATATTTCTATCCTCTTATTAAAATAATAAATTTCCTGTATAATTAAATAAAAAACAATTAAAAGTCATAAACTGAATTCAAATTTTACTAATTAAAATATCTTCAAATATGGATGTAAAATAACTTAGTTCGAATAATTAATATAACTAGTTTATATACAATAATTACATCCAAATTTATTAATCATATCAAAATATTTCAACAACAATTTCTAAGTCCTTTAATAAAATAACAAATATGAATGCAATGATGATTAAGATAAACCATAATCTACCAAAACCTAATTTAACCTCCTAATGAGTTCATTGATCGATGTAATCTTTGTGGTTTTTGGCATCATGCCTTCATCAATATAATGATTTCTCTTCTTTCAACAAACTAGTTTCCTTTTGCAACTTGTAAAAATATAGGAATGATAGAAAATTTCTAAATTATACATGCAATGACCAATAAGTATAATTGAAATATAACTTTTTACAAATGTTTAAGAAAAATATAATAGTTAGAACTAATATAAAATGAAATATGTAAAAAAATTGACTCACCTTGGCATTGAATTTTAGTTGAAAGCCAAGAACCCATTTTCAATAATGCAGTTAAGAGACGAGCAACAATTGAACGTAAGGAATCAATGATGATACATGCATCAATATAGATCTCATTAACAATTAATCAAATAGCCTAAAATTGATAACCTAAGGAAATAGATAAAATGAATCATCCCATACTATCCAAGTCAACATACCTTTCAACCCGCTGCATACATTCAAAACAATAGAAAGATCTCAATGCATATACCTTAGTATGGATTTTAAATCCTGCTGGAGGTTGCAAAGAAGGAAGGCTATTGGAGAGTCACTACTAGGCCAAATCAAGATAATTCACTATTGCTCAAAACATACATGACAATGACTTTATTTTTACATTAAGCAATCGTGTTGACAACATTTTCCATCTAGCACTCCCAACCTAAACTTCATCCATCATCATTTCCAAGGTTTATTAGTACCCATGACAAGCAATTGTTTTGATTTTATGTATTACTAATTGTTATTGTAAGTTGTTATTAGTATAACAAATAAACTTTTGCTTATTTACTTCTCCTTATACTAACCATGGTAAAGGCATTGGATATGGTCCTCATTTACAAATATGGGGTGAAGAAGACATGCTCTATGAGGCACAAGTGTAAATGCTGTGAAGGGTTTGCCTCCTCTCCTATATTTGCATGTCCTCAAGCATCCACCAGATTATACCACATCAAGGTATGATGGAATACCATCACCTCAATATTAAGGCAATGGCGCAATCATAATTTAATTTTTGTTTTCATATTTCTTTTTCACACAACAAAAAAGAAAAACTCCTTTTTCTTTAGAGGAAGAAATACTAAAAAAATATAATAATATTTTGATTATACATTTTTCAATTTTTTTTTTAAAAAATAATTCTAGACTTATCATTTATAAAAAAAAATTATTTAAATATTTTTACATTTTAGAAAAGAAAAGAACTAAAAAAAAGGAAAAACAAAATGAAACTTCTCACTGTTTTTGTTTTTATAATGAAAGGAATTTGTAAGAAAATAATTATCATTTTTGCTATCAAATAGGATCAAAATCATGCTAAATTTTTTAAAATTTGTGAATGATTAAAAGAATGTCAACAAATTTTATACATAACTTAGCACTAATTCTTGTTTTTAAAAAGCAAATAAAAAAAGAAAAGAAAATAGAAAATGTATCCAAACCATCACTTAACTATTAAAATTCTAGTAGTGAACCTGGAGAAAGACCGAAAACCAAAGGGTGAAGAGCTTTAGGGAGACAGCTGAATCCAAGTATCAGAATTGGGCTTCCTTGCAAGTTAGTTAACAAAATTATGGCATTTAATGAGTTGTGTTTCAAAAAGAAAAGAAAATATTAACTTTTGTATTCATCACAAAAAATTAGGAACTTAATTATTTATCAAAGCTAATAACATAATTCATATATGATCCAAAACTGTAAGAAGTTAACAGTCTTAGTTATCACTAACACCTTTAAGAAGCTCTAAAATCAAATCTATATTTGATAATTTAATTTTAAAAAAAATTAAAGAATAAAAATTAAAATTAAAAATTTAAAGGTTTATCTATATTTTTCAAATTCTTTGGAAAATTTGAAATTTAACTTTTTTTTAGTTTTAAATTTTATTTAAAACCTTATAACTTTTTAATTAACCATTTAATACATTCAAATCCTTAAAAATTCCCATGACAAAAATAATTGGATTGGATCATTTATTTTTTATGTTGAGGTTGACAACTCTAATTGCAACTTCTTTTAATATTCATTCTCAATAGATTGAACATCATGAAAAAACAATAGACCCAGGAATCTAGCACTATATAAAGCTATCTAATTACATCATGACACTATTGTTTGAAATATCCAGCAGGAAAAAACATCTTAACTTCAATCTATTTAAGATACATGGAAGAATTCTTTTAAACATTCAGCAAGTAGTGAATTCAATGATCAGTTATTTTAGACTTACAAATTGATAACCAACTTGAAATTTATGTTTTCTGTCCAAAACATCAAAACCATTAATGCTACATTTATCTCAATAAATATTTTATAAAAAGTGAAAAATTTATTCATGGTTTTTGAAAATTTAATGAAGAAATCCCAAATTAGAATCAACATTCTTAAATTGTTCAACATAATTCAACACTTAATCCTTCTTTTGTTTCCTTTGTATTACTTTTGTACTTTTCAATTTCATTTGTTCTAGGTTTTTCCCTAATTATACTTATATTTGTTAAGTAAAGAGAGAACATAAGAGTCAAGTATCAACATTATTTCATCCTTAAGTTCCCAAATTATCCCTCATTATTCCTATATTTGTTAAATAAAGAGAAAATATAATAGTCTAAAATCAACACTATTTCATGTCTTAAGTTCCCAAATCAAGAAATTATCACCATGCCACAAACATAACAATGAGAAAAAAAAAAGTCATAAAAGTTCCGACATGGTGCCAAACTCCTTGACAAAAACCAACCAAACTAATTGCTTTGATCACTATGAAGGAAAATATGATAATCCTTTTTGCCCATGTATGTATGCAATGGCCTGTTCTAGAGATAGGATTTCAATCACACGTATACCAAAGCACCGTAGGCACATGGTACAAGTATCAAGAATAAATAGTGATAGGATACATAAAACAAAAAACTATAACTTACCTGGTGTAATTCTTTGAGCTCACCCTCAACAAATCTAAAGTTATCTGTGGGGATGTACCACAGACATCTCTAAAGGCAACTCCACTATTGGGGCATAATACATTAGTAAGAATAAAAAAATTAATGAAGTAAATAAAAATGGGTAGTTATTGATCTGATACCTTCTCTATCATGGCATCAATCTCCATATTGGGTGGGAATTGGAGTAGCAAAAGATAAACCTTGCAAATATAGACACCAAAAATCTCAGCATAAAAGAAAACAAAATTTCAAAGATAAACAAATTGATTCAATACCTTTTTGAGTCCCTCTTTGCAACAGCTATTAAGTGAGATTCTGATGCTCTGTTCACTCACGATATGAGCTACCCAATTGAAACAATCCAAGGTCATTGCACAAAATTTGATCATTGACATGTTTCAAAATATTTTACCCATTCCAAATATCAATTACATTTATGAACAATTTTAAAAATCTATGAATTCTAAATAATTTATAAACAACACAATTTAAAAAAATATGAAAATTTTCAACTTGATTCCACAAAAATGTAAAAACTCCTTCCAAATAGCCCAACCTAGGAAGTCACGAATTCACGATCCACAGTCCCAATTTCTAAAATTTTTCTAATTAAAAAGTTTTCACTTTTGCAAAAACTTTTTGCTTTTCACTGTAGGATGTCTAATTTCCATGCCTATGCTGCCTTTAGCGACTGCCATTACCATAAAACTTCCTCTTCTTCCAACCCATAGACTCGTCTCTTTAGTTGGTCGTTTGATCTTGACTACATTGACCCCAAAATAAATCTTCTTCACAAGATGCAAATAAGATTTGCATGGGTCTTGAAATGAAAACCTCCACATCTTCTAGTAGCTTCACAAAGGAGACGAGAGCAAGATCTTGAAAATGAAAACCCCCAAATAGCTATAGTTTATGACCAACTACATGTTGTCGCTTCACGATGTGATGAATCACCTCGAAATTGCCTTCTGCCTCACTTCTTATTTGTTCCCATTCGAATCTATGAGATTCCATTCCTTAAAAGTCAAGAGAAATATAAATCGAGGTGTGAATATGGTACTCTTCCAAGGGTTACGGTTTTTGATAGAGAGTGAAGGCTTAGGGTTTTTTATGCTCTGAGGGTTTGGGTCTTCTAAGGGCTTTTATACTCACATCTAGTATGATGAGTAAGAAAATGGCCAAGGTTTATCGGGTTGTAAAATATGCTTTTTGCGGGTGCAAAGAATTCAATGAAGGGAATAAAAAATATTAAATATTGTGTTAAAAAGTACATGACGCTTGTGAGAAGTGCCAAAGATGCGTGTTGATGTTTGTACACAATGACACTTAAAAATAGGCACCAACGTCTTTAAGCTTATTCAGCTCAATGACGCTTATAAAAGTGCCATAGTAAACAAGCGCCAACATTTGTGTATATCCAACTAAATAATGACCCTTTTTTAAAAGCGCCAAGGATATAAGCGTCCTTGTTTTGGTTTTTTGTAGTAGTGTTTGTTCAATCACCTTTAATATATGCTCCTATGATTTGTTTGCATCATAGTCTTCATATAATACCATTGACTTGTCTTCATTTGAAAGATATCTAGCATCTACCAATTCTAATTCTTTTGAATAAAATAATTTCATGTTAGTTGTTCCACAAAGATATTGACATAGATATAGTAATATATATTTGACCTTGTTCTAATATTTTCAAGTTGATGCAAAATTGTATCTTACTAGTAAATTGATAAAGAACACAATGTTCAGCCTTGCGCAATTTGCAAGATACATCAGTGAGTTCATTGCACCAAGATATGGAACTTTCATTTATTCTTTAGGATGAAACATATCTTTGTTCCCTTTAAATGAAGAAGCAACCATAATACAGATAAGTAGGTGTAATTTGTTCATATGCAAGTATTTCTAAACTTTCTCTATATGTGTCAACTAATGGGCTAACATGCTTATTAGAAAATGCTCAATCTATAGGTTAATGAAAATTTTGGTTTTGCAACATCTTTTTATTTCAAATTCTTTCTTTAGATTAGTAGATATTCTTATGAATTCTTTAGAAGTTGCAAAAAGATTACAACAATTCATAACCTCTTCTTTTAATCCATAAAAGGATGTAACTTGATCACATATATTATCATTGTGGCTAAAATCATTGCTTTGGAATTTGTAATCCTTTAAAGAAATTATTTACTAAAAGAATTTCAAATCCTTCAAGGATTTTAACATATCTATATATGAATCCGTATGTATTATAAAGTATATATCAAGTTCTTTAAGGTATTATCAACTATACGATGGAGTGGTTATGAGAGTTGACACAAGGTATTTGTAAGAAACCTTAATTATGCTATAATTTCTACTTTATCCTAATAATGATTTATTTGTAAAAATTTCTTTACTTTCATGTACCTATAACTCTCAACAACTATTCATTTAGTTTGTATATCTTTGAGGGTTACTTGTTCAATATGCAGTTCTTCAAAGGTTTATCCATTTCATTTGTATGTGCCTCTTCATGGGCTAAGTTTATTAATTTAATTTGGATTCTCCATTCATGCTTGTGGTTTCATCCAAAGTGTCAAGTTTTTCATATGTTTTTCCTTTTGCTCTCTTCTTCTAGGGAACTATCTTTAAGTAGACAAGTCTACCATGCTCAAACATATCTTGGAATCATTACTCGTTATAATAGTTATTTGTCCTTCTAGATTATTATTTTTTATTTTAAATATTTGATCATGCTTTAGGCTTGTATCCATTATTGTGTTGGTTAACTATCCTACAAGGACATCAACGTCTCACACTTTAAGTGTGTTTTCAATTCATTTTGTTGTAGTAGAGGTTAAAATTGTTCTTCAAGAGCATAAGCTCATGTTCATTTATATAATGATAGAATTATCCAAGAAATTTCACATCATGTTGTTCTTATAGAATCTTCTTTTCTCCACCTAATGATGGGAAAATTGTCTCATCAAAATAGTTATTTGTATAAGATCTCATACTATCCTTCATTGGTATGAATAGACTATTCATTAGGTAACAACTTCTAGTTTTATAATATATATTCACATAACTTTCCATTAAGTTGATGCATCATTGTTTATCCCCAGGGATCGAATTGGTTATATGAGATTATAAAATAAAAAGAATCATTTACATGAAATTTTATATCATTAGTGATATAATTTCTCTCTTTTATAACTCAAGATCAAGTTTACCTATTATGTATTGACATAACTATTTACCTATGTTGTACAATTGATAAAACTAGCATCTTAGAATGAATATATCAAACAATTAATATATGTGTACACAAATAATAAATGGAACATAACACAATATAAATTTTCATGTAATAAATCAAATTAATGAGCAAAGTATTTTAATTAGATAAAAAATAATATGTGACAATAAATTGAATATAACTTAAAGATAATTAAAATTTTAAAGAAATTATAAAATATGAAACACTTACAACCATGAATTTTTTGAAATATGAATACTACTTCAAAAATAAATATTGTTTACTTAATGTTGTATTACATTGTTTTTAAAGTGATTTAATTTTTAACAATATAAAAATTATAATTTTAAAGATTTCAATCTCCATAGTAGGCAGAGAGAATACTAAGAGTACAATAAAATCTTAATCGTGGCAAATTAAAAACTTCAATAAGTCGATTAAAAAACAAAATGTCAACACAATTCTGGCATTACTATAGGACAAAAAATTTACACGGCCTTGTGCTTTGAATGATGCAACAAGTTTATAACAATATGTAAGATCATAGTTTTAGGTTATGAAAATTTCTCATCTTTACATAGTTTTTCATAACTATAGGCTAAGAAAATTTCATATAGTTCTACGTAGTTTAACTAGAACTGTGTATAAAAGTCAACTATTAATAAAAAAATTGTATAAAAATTTCATGAAATAAATGAATAATAATTAAACAATAAAATTAATTAAAGAATTCTATAACTTCTGGATATGATAAATAATAAACTTAGCGTAATTGCTAGTTAGAGTATTTATTTTCTATTTTTTATAACTTTTAGTTATGAATACTTTTATATTATAATACTTCCATAATTTGTTATTATATACTATATTTGTTTTTTACATATATGCCTTTAGGCCACAAATTTTCTACATAAAACTTTTGGTCATAAAAAGTTAAAAAATTAACTTTTCTATGGTAGCTCTAGCCTATGACAAATTTTTATAATACTAGCTTTTCTTCATATCTTTTAGCTATGAGAAGATTGTTGACTTGTTTCCATACAACTTCAAGCTATAATAACATACAAAATAATAATCCCATTATAAATTCCATTTATAAGAAATATATATTTGCATTCACCTAACTTTAGGCCATGAAAGTATTTTACATAACTGGTTTGGGTTATAAGAACATATAAAAAAATGTTTATGTATAGCTTCAAGATACAAGAATATGTGGGAAAAAAAAATTATCTAGCTTTGGACTATAAAATATAGAATTTTTTTTTTTCAAATAAATTTAGGTGACAAAAATATATAATTTTTTTTCATATATCTTTGAGTTAAAATCATTATTATATAACTTCTAATTGTAAGAGTATAAAGAAATATATATTTTTCTTCTCTACATAGCTTCTAGTAATATAATATTTTTTCTTTCTTTCTTATCATGAAAAATATTATTTCATATTATCACAGCTAGATGCCATGAAAGAAATCAGTCTTCAATTTTTTTTATTATTTCATTAATGTTGCCTAATTATTATGTTAGGTTCCGGTGTCTACATTCATTTGTAATTAATTTACCTTTTGAACAATTTTATTACAACACAATAAAATGCATTACTTTAACCTATGAAATATTCTTTATACAGCTATTCTATACATGCAAACTTGGGATGGTAACGACTTGAGTAGATCCATAGACCGAGTGAGGCATTCTCATCCAACCTTTTATTACGGGGGTAATGAATCAGCCGTACTTCTTCCTTACAATATAACAATCTTATATGTATGCAATCAAACAGAACAGAATGGGGCTCGAATGTTTGAAGTTGGCGATGCAATTGCTATGTGATGATGAAGATGAAGTCCGATCAACCGTGTTCCGAAACATATTCCCATCCCTTAATTCACCCTAAACTTCAAGCTGGTCATGATACAAAGTTTAATTTTGGACAATGGTTGCTATGTCGGTGTGCATCATACACTGACACCTTAAGTTAATAACATTGTTGGTTGTAGGTAAACAAAGTGTTACAATTATAAGATATTATACTACATTGGTTTACTTGGTATGCGCTATAGTTTTATTGTCAAACAGTTCTTTGGACTAATCTCATTGTGAAGTAAACATTTTAGTTTTAATTAAGATTATTGATGATAGTTAACATTATTATCATCATTTGGATCATTTCTTATTAAGCTTTAAGTACAACTGGTAGTTTATTTATATTATTTATTTTTCAGGTTAGATGCTTGTTTTAACTTTTAACTTTTAACTTTTAAGTGCACATTTATTATGCTTAACTTTTGGCTCCAAAAGTTAGTTTTATTTGCTCTAGTACAAAGTAATGCATGATTTTCCATTTCTCGGGTTTTCTTGAATTTCATGAATGAGCTATATCATTTTCCATTTTCTATTCATTGGGTTGTGAATATATTGTTATGCAGAAATATTTGATTGAATCATTGGCACTGGTAGGCCAAATAAAGCGATAAAAAATAATAGTTTTTCTTTGTTCGCCCCTTATTTTCACAAAGTATAGTGCCAAATTGTAAAATGGTTAACAATTTATCCATTGTCTCAAGTGTCACCTTAAGTTACTTTTAGGTTCACACAGTGCTATTATACATAAAAGAAGTTGTTTAGTTGGTTCACAGTAAGCTAATGGTTGACTACTACTGATTTGGCTTGTTGTGAAAGGTGTGAGCATGTTATAGTGTAATATTGATAATGTTCCCATATAACAATTTCACCATATAGTCATGATGGTTTAATGACTAATTACCATTGGATCAAGTTCTTACTTGTTAAACATGTTGATAATAAATATGTTATTCACTTGTGTCTGAAATATCCAAAATTTGAGTGCATTGTAACTCTATGAGCATGATAATCTTCATTGTATGAATGTTTTTGGTACTAATCTTACCTGGGTAATTTCAATTTTTATCGATTAAAGCCATTAGTAGTGATTTTATGGTCAGAAATACATGTTTCTCAATATATTTGAGAATTTCGTTAGATTTGGATTCCTAGTACTGCACCCGAAAAGTTACGGATCGTGGCATTTGAAATATTGGAATAGGAATGAATGATTTCTGGTTATCTGATTTTGGGAAATGGGTATCCTATTTCTGCAAATTGGTATCTTCTTTCTGTGAATAGGTATTCCATTTCAGTTCCAGCATTGTTGATTTCTGAATTGGATGTTGTCACACACTGAAATGAACATCGAAGATTTCTCCATATCCAATTTCATGGAATGGGTATTTGTTCCATTCAGAGAAGGGTTATTCCATCTCATCCTATCCCAGCATTTCGTCTAAATCGATTTGAGCGGGTTGTGATCCTGATTTGTTGTTATGGTTTATAGGGACGAGAAAATGGAAGAAAGGCTCAACCAGAATTGTAGTAGTAAGGAGGAGGAGGAAGAAGGTATCACAACAACAAGGATATTTGTGGGAGGATTGGGAGAAACTGTGACCAGCGATGATATTCACAAGATGTTGTCATCTTTGGGAACGGTTAAGGCAGTGGATATTGTGAGGACCAAAGGTCGTAGATTTGCTTATTTGGACTTCCTTCCCTCATTCGCACAATCTCTTTCCAAGCTCTTCAGCACGGTATTCTCGCTCACTCATTCTCCCTCTATTTTCTTGTAAGGATCCATCCAGATTTTCAAAATTTAGTTACTTTGTATTAGAGCAACATTGTGTCTTTCAGCTTCTGTATAGACTCAATTATTACAGTTCATCTTACAGTTTTTTGCAAAATTCTACTAATGAACTCTGTAGTCATATAACTACCTTATTTTCTTTAAGAAAGCGCCACCGGGTGAGTACCTGGGCAGTGCACATGTTGTTTGTTTATTTATTGACATATTAGAGGAGAATTTTGTTTTATGTTGGATATGGTGGCTTACACTCATTTTAATTTGTAAGCATACAGTATAATGGGTACCTTCTGGAAGGGAGGGAAGTTGAAACTTGAAAAGGCTAAAGAACATTATCTTGTTCTCTTGAGACGGGAGTGGGCCGAAGATGGTGAACTTGCAATTAGTCAACCTAGTAATAGTATTGATAAAAATACAAAAATTGTCTCTTCAGATAAGCCCAAGAAAACTGTGAATCGAGAAAAGTCTCAGCTTAGGATTTTCTTTCCCAAGTTGAAAAAGGTAAAGATCCAGAGTTAGAATACCCTTACTTTGGTTCATCATTGTGTGGCACATGGAACATTCCCTTATTTGAAATGGGACTTTCTTGTGCAGATGAAGTCGTTACCTTTTAGTGGAACTGGCAAGCACAAATATAGTTTCCAACGCATTGAAGTTCCTTCTCTCCCAACCCATTTCTGTGATTGTGAGGAACACTCTGGCCCTCCTCACACTGCTCAAAAACAATACTTTTGTGATCGAGAGCCACAAAGTGGTGGGATGAACGAGGAGGAGCTTAATATGATGAACTCAGTAATGAACAAGATCTTTGAGAGGGAAACTGATTTAAAGGTGGCATATAATGTGACTGGACTGACCAAGGGAGGACACGATTCCCTCAAATCAACTAATGAATAGCTAATTGATGACAATGAATCAGATCATGCAGCAGACGAGGATGAACTGCAAATTGATGACAATGAATCAGATCTTGCAGAAGATGAGGATAACCTTGTAATTAACATGTTCACTGGGTGACACAGAATGGCTTTGCTAGGGAGCCAGGAACAGGAACCAATATCAATGAATCGGGTATATGTCAACATTCAATGCTGCAGGGCAGTTGTTTTTATGGTTCTGTGCATATTAGGTGTCTTTTCTATTTCCTAACCTGACTTTCTTTACTGTTCTGTTGCCTTGGATACCCAAAAGTCAAGATTCAATGATACCTGGATGTCGACAAATGGGCCAGCCCAGATTACTTTTCCTTCTACCAAGAAGAGGAAATCACTTCATATTGATGAGAGTGATGGAAATGAATCTTTGTCTGCCATCCCTGGAAAGAAGCCAAGCTTGCAAACCCATTCAAATGATTCAGGAGTACAATCGGGTGCTCAAACTAGTGAACTGAGACCAGGCATCCAGAAAACAACTGCCAATCTTTCATGGTCTCAGAAATCTTCATGGAGAGAACTTGTAGGTGATAAGGGCAACAGTCCATTCATCATCTCAGATATGCTGCCAGGTGTTGCTTCAAGAAAACAAGAGCAGGCAAAGTCTGATGGTCTAAATGACCATGATATTATTGACAGAAAAAAGCAAAACCTAGTAAACCATGAAAACTTGGAAGCCCAATCTGGAAAATTGAAAGGGCTGGAGGGCCTCGCAGAAGCTCAGCCTCCCATACCTGATGAAGTTGTAAAAAGGTCTGGTAGAGGTGCTTCATGGCTCCAGAAATCCTCATGGACGCAACTTGTTAGCGAGGCTAATAGTAGTTCATTCAGCATCTCACAAATTCTGCCTGGGATTCCTTTTCAAAAACAAAAGCTACCAAAATTCTCTGATGTGGACCTTGCAGTTTCCAGTGGTAGCAAGCACCATGATCAAGTGAAGCAGCATACAAGTGAGACTATAAGAGATGGAAATGAAAAATTGGAAGTTGGAAAAGGATTCACTACTACTAGTAGCTCTGATATGGTAGCTTTGGATGAAGAACATAATTTTGTTGATCTGGATGTTGAGAAGAGTACACCAGAAAAAGGTGTACAGATGATAGGCAATAATATGAAGTTTCTGCCCTAACACTTAGGAAGAAACCTCACATAGCCCCCAAGAAAACATCTATCAAGGATGTTAAAATTGGTGAAACATGCTCTTTCATGAGAACTGCTGCTTCTGTGAAAGAATGGAGTAAAACTAAAGCAGCTCTAAGTGGGTCAACTAAAGAAAAAAAAAAAAATGAGAAGTTGGTGCTATGAACTCCTGAGATATGTTTAAAGTAACATTGATAAGTTAGTGCAGCTTCAAAATTATTTAGCATGGTTGGAGGCCATGAGGCAAAAATACCTCTTCAACCAAGTTTGAACAACAAGGTCTGTTTGACTAAAATATGGGATTATTTGAGCTGGCAAAGGTTGTGGAAATGCAGTCTGATGTGAACTCTTCATGGTGTAATTTTAATCTCTTTATTTGGATCCAATTTAAGATGCAAGCTATTAGTATTAGTTCAGGCTTTTTCATTGTGATCCTTGTTGCTCTAGAGGCTGTCTTCAGTCATCACTATGAACTAGTTCTTATGGTCTATTTTTTTATGTTATTAACATTTGATCATGAGACTCATGTTTAGTCATCATGAATCGATGTGGTACCTGTTTTGAGAATGTGAGAATAGTATGCCTCAAATGGAGAGTCTTAGTTCTAATATATGTAATTCTTACAACATTTTGCCATTATTCTGTCATTTCCCCATTAAGGTTGTTTAAATAATTACTGTGGTTCATAGCTGTCCTGCAGCAGGAACCTATCTTTTTAGTAACCAATCGCAGTTATTCAAAATTTTTGATGGACAAAACCAGAACTTGGAACAGCGAGTTCTTGGTTTTTGACCAAATAAAGAAGTATCCTCTTTCCCAATCCATTCCATTTCTCCCCTCGTTTAACCTATGGTAACTTTCTTCCCCCCTCTTTAGTCTCCCTTGAGTAGACCTATAGGATTCTCTGTTCTAATGTTCAGAATTTTAATATATTTTGGGTTTCGATTAATGGTTTATGCTAGTTGCTAATGCTCGAATAGCCCAACCTCTACTTGGATTCATTGCCAAAATTTGTTTTTGGTTTGACACCTGGATATTTGTTAGGGTTCTGGTTGGTTTTGTTTTCCTGAGTTGCCATGCATGGTTTTTGAAGAGTCCTTGTACAGGTAATAGCATTTTTGGGGAGAGAGATAACTTTATTGCAGAGAGTTTGTGGTGTCTTAGTTATGACTTCTTTGTTGAAGAACCAGAGTGAAGGAACTAGTTTGAATGCAGTGGTGGCAAAGCAAGGGAAAGAGGATTGATCAGAATCATTGAGGAACTGTGATATATTTGATGGGGAATGGACGAAGCATGACTGGCATCCGTTCTACAGACCTGGGTATTTCTTTGCACTGAACTAGTCCCAGCAAATTCTGTGCAATTCAGTTGCTTTAATGGCATGCCTGATTTATCATAAACTAAGATGGACACACAAATTTTGCATTGCAACTAAGATGGACTCTAGGTCTTTTTCAAGTGTTTTAAATTTGGATTTTGTTTATTTAAGTTGAATTGATATATTAGTTTTACTTTTAAGGGATTTTTTCCAAGTAAGGTGTGTATATAGGAATTATAGTTTGCTATCTTATTTTAGGTTTTTGGCTTATTTTATTTTATTTTTTATTTTTTTTATTGGGGGGGTCCTTAATCAAAATTATTTTAATTGATCTATTAATTTAATTTTCTGGGTTTTGTTCTCTTGAGATTGGGTTGTATTGGGATTTGTGTTTGTTGTTTTCGTTCTTTTCATTATGAGTGTAATAGTTATCTCCAAATCTTATTTAAGTGTTTTATTTATTTATTTTATTTCTTAAATTGGACTTGATCCATCAATTTATGTTTATTGGTTCTGTTTTATTGAGCTTCATGAGTCATATGTTGGAAATTTCCTATCATCGGATTTGAAGACCTATATCTCCTACAATGTGTGGGGGAAGAACTTGGGTATGGATTAGCTGAAGCATGGAGGATGAAGTTTGGTTAACTGGTTGGTGTATGTGCAATTTGAATAAGTCATACATTATCTCTGCGTTCATTGTCTGGTTTCTCGGTATGAGTGCTCCTCTTTGTGTTGTCAAAGGATTAATTGGGTTCTTTTACTTGCCTGATTAGGTATTACTTGGGTGCTTCTAGGAGCAATGAGGCAGGTGAGCGTGCTAGCCGGCGTCTCAAGTTAATGAGCAGAAAGGGAGTAAGAATGACATCTTTCAGTTGGCATGGTGCTTTTGGAAGGGGCAAAATAGCAGAAGCTTGGGCAGGGAGGGAAAAGGGATTAGAACTTTGGAAAGAAACCTTCAAGATATGGTTCTGAGGTCCTAGTATAACTGGTTGAAGGATGTTATACCTACGAGGTTCTCAGTTTCAGATTTCATTGATAATCTGGCCTGTTGAGTGGCTAGGATGATGTTTTCTGCTTGTTGCTTAGATGCATGCTCTGGTATTAGAAGTTTGGGAAGCAACCTTCAAGCTATTTATATTATGCATCCTCATGAAGACATTTATCTTTCTGTGACGGGTGACAAATGTTATAAATCATGTTTCTATGTTTTAGTCTGCTTAGTTGATGTTAAGTAATGTTTGAATAATTTTACTGTGAGTAGATTTCCTCTTGACTGTAAGACATAAATCACATGCACACTGTTGCCACCTTGTGTTTTGATCATCTATTCAATGGCAAATAATGAATTATAGAACATATATATGGCCTACTTTGGCTGAGATGGATATAGATAGACGTATATCATAAGATGTTTTGGAGAGCAAAAGGGCAAATAGAGCTCCAGAATACATGGGTACAAATATGTTCCAAATGATCACAAAACTAGCTTCAGTTCAGTTGTCATCTTATTATAAATTAACAAAACGTAAATAAAGAAAAGCTTACCGCGAGGGAATAAAAAATTTAAAAGAAGCCAAAGGATCACGGAACCTAACTCTCTTCTTTTTTTTATCCCCTGTAGGCCCAACTTCAGGTAGCTTGACTTTCTTCCCTTCTCCATCCCCTGTTGAAGCAGTAGCCCCATCTTCAGGTAGCTTGACTTTCTTCCCTTCTCCATCCCCTGTTATACCAGAAGCCACAAGTCCAATTATCCAACCCATTAACAAATGGCATTGCTATTATCTACAAAAGTTAAAATACTACCTCTGGAGTCTCTCTGTGAACAACAAAAGACAGCTAACAAGAACAGAAATACTACTACAACGAAAATGATAATCCATATCCACCAAGGCTTCCCTGCATAGGTAGAAGTTAATAAATTTTATTGTTAGAGCAGAACTCGAGAGAGAGAGAGAGAGAGGGTCTTTAATGGTTTTGCCATAGGTCCTCTAATGGTAGACGATTATACAGTAGGACTTTTTTTGTAGGTTTGTAAATTTGATGAAGATGTGAGATTTACCAAGTACTTTGTTTTGGTTACTTCTCGGAATGCAATACATAGAGCCTCTTACCTATGTCTTCTGATGAGGACAAAACGTAGAGCTCCTCCTGATTTGCATCACCCACTTGGGCTCGTGGCAATTTATCCCTCCAAAACTGACATCCAGTTCCATTGGTGAATACAGTATTACAAGCAGTACAAGAACAATTGTTCTTGCATATAGCCTGACAATCACTAAGGCCCAAGCTCGTATCTATGTTCATTAATGATGGATATCCTGAATTGAGAACCGATTGCTTCATGAATTGGAAGTCTCTAGTCCTGCAAGTGGGTGGCTCTTGCACTGCACACCCTGGATATTTGTCATAAGGATCACACATATCTTCCTTCACGAATAGAGTTCCGTAAGTGTCAAAAAATCCCCCTCTCCAGTTCAATACCCACTTTGAAATAGCTCCGTCTTGAACTGAATAGCTGAAGTAGATCTCGTTGTCATTACAAACACTGATGAAATAGTAGATGTTATGGTGAGTTTGAATGAACTCAAAACTCTGATCTTTCAGAATTCCACTGCTCCAGTAGATGTCCCCTCGGCGTTTCATTACCAGTTGTGTGCCATTCCATTCTAGAGTGAAAGTCCCAGGAGCAGGCACTTGTTCGTTTATCCACGAAGCGAGTGACCAGTTTTGCCTGGTTTTCAAGTTGATGCCTAGTTTCATCCCAGGCAGGAGCGTGTCTGTAGGATCATCGAAACTTTCCCATAGTGTCTGCTTCACCGATCCATCTGTATTTAACTCTGCCACAACAAAATTTCCAGAATCAAGCAGGGTAGCTATGGAGTTTCCGGATGCTTGATTGGAATTCAAGACAATTGGATCACCCCCACTATGAATGATCATCAATGTGCCATTGCCATCCAACATGAGATTTGCATTGGTGCCAGATATAGGCTTATCTCTGTTAGCAACCCAGACTTTCTTGTTGTTAACATCACTTGTGTACCAGATTCCTAAATAAGTGCCCGTGTCCAGGCTGAAGAACCCGAGTGTGAAAGTCCCTTGTGCCGAAACCAGTAAATTCTCCGAGAATGGAAGCCCTTCCCCAAGTTTGATGCTGTCTGTGCGTGCACTACAAGAGCAAGGTCCTCCCAACCAGACACATGACAAGATAAAGAAGAAAAAACCCAACCCCTGACACATTCGCAAGTAAGAGGAGAAACCTGAGTACATGATTTAGGATTTACTTACCTGAGCAGTGGTGACTCGTCAAGTGTACTGAATCTTACAATGCCGACCTCGGTAAGGTAACCCCCTCACACTTAGAATGCCCCCTCGGGTGTTGGGTCTTGCAGCTCAACTTGGTAAAAGGCTATTGCCTTTTAAAATTTTGACATTGACAAAATTTTAAAATAAGATAACCATTTATGTAAGAATATATGCATTATACTAAAACTATGTGTGGTTCCAAAAACACTAAGAAAAGAAAAATAATGTTAAAAAAATAATTTTATATTTTTTTCTTATTTTTTTATGCTTGGTTAATAATAAAAAGTCAAATGTAATAAAAATTAGTAAGAAATTTCTATATTTTTAAATTATTTAATATTTATATAAAAGACATATAAATGAATTGAATTTGAGGTAAGATATAAAAATAATTTATTAATTTTAAATATATATTTTTTACTTTATTATTATTTTTTTTTTCATTTTTCTTCTTTCATTTTTTGGCCTCGCATTTTTCCCCCAAACTTTGGGGAAGCAAATATACTTTATGGAACCCAAATTTATCCTAACCCATGACATCATAGGCACATTCATTCTTGACCATTTACTTTGAGCCAATTTTAAGCCCATTTATTTTTCCTCGGATACAGAGTAGGTCCACTCACTCTTAGCCGAAATATGTATATTTATTTCTGTTTTTATTTTTATTTTACTTCTATTTATTTATTTAATTTTAAATTTTAATTTTTAAACTTTTCAATGTACATTTATAGTTCAATTTAAAAATGAGAGAGGAAGTTGAATTTTAAATAGTTCACTTTGAATTTTAATTGTAAACTATTAAATACTCAATCAAAATTTTATTTATTTATTTTATTTGTATTTGATATATTAATCTTTTATAAATTCATATTGATAATGACATAATTTGTTTAACAAATTAATTGTAAAGTTGATAAATACTAAATCAATTATTTTCCATATATTAGTTGTAACTCAAACGACGTGTTTGAATCCAAGTTTCATTTTCTATATGCCTTTGTATGGATCCATCCTTCACCTACTCATGTGACCACGCGGGCAATGTTCTTTGTATAAGGTGACCGGGTGGAAGGACGTTCAACAGGCTTCGTTTTTATTTCCCTTTCTTTCTCTCTGTATATGAACATAACCTTTTGATTTGCATAGAGGGTTTTTGACTGGGTCAAGGAGTTGCCTGGACAGGACAGAGAGGACGCCATGCTTTTTCTTAGGCACAAAACAAGCTTGCCTTCAATACTTTGATCAGTGTTATACAGGTTTTAAGGTCTTGTAGTTTTACATCTGCAAAAGCCTCCACGGAATCCACCCCACCCTTATTGAAGATAAGCTCCAGCTCTTAACTGGACCACCTACCCACCTTTTTCCAGCTCTTATGCTGACCGCCTACCCCACCCTCGCTGAAGATAAGCTCCACCCTCGCTGTAGGCACTCGTAAAGTTCTTTTTTTCCAAAGCCCTTTCTGGGCACAAGGTGGCTCCGCCCCTGGACACACACGATTAGGACCACTAGTAAATCACACTTACATTCCTATTCCTATTGTAGAATTTCATATATTAAAAGTGGCCTTAATGCATTAAGTTATTATTTTCACACTACATCAAACATTGTATTTATTGGTAACTTTAAAATTAAAAAAGCTTAACAAAACAAAAATAAAAGAAAGAAATTGAAGCTACTTCTCATAATTTTTTTTCTTTTTATTCATGGAAGTAGCTTTATATTTAATAAGAAATTTATAATAATAAGATTATCCCTTTAAAATTTTGATATTGACTTCATCTCTTAGAAAATTTTTAAAATAAGTTATCTCAACAGCGGTTGTTTGTGTAAGAATATATGCATAATACTAAGGCTATGTTGGGTTCCTGGGAAGTACTAAGAAAAGAAAATAAATGCAAAGAAAAAAATAATTTTTCTATGTTTGGTTTTAGTATGGAAAATAATAAAGTCAAATATAATTAAAATAAGTAAGAAATTTTTATGTTTTTAAATTATTTAATCTTTATATGAAGAAGATAAATAAGTGGATTGAATTTGAGGTAGGATATAAAAATAATTTATTGAATTTATTTCACTTTTTCTTTCCTTTTACTTTTGTTTTCTATTTTCTTTTCCTTGTATTTTTCTTTAAACTTTCCGGGAATCAAGCATAGCCTACCCAAATTTATCCTAATCCATGACATTGTAGGCACATTCAACCATGGCACAATTTGAATTTTAAATAGTTTCACTTTGAATTTTAATCGTAAACTATTAAATATTAAATCAATTTTTTTATTTTTTTATTTTATTTGTATTTGATATTTAATCTTTTATAAATTTATATTGATAATGATGTAAATTTGTTTTACCAATTAATTGTAAAGTTTATAAATACTAAATCAATTCTTTTCCATATATTAATGTTAGTAAATTTGAAAAAAGGAAAAGAAAATTACTTTATAAATTTATTTGGTAAGATTGAATGGATCTAAAATTAAAAATTTTACCTCTATATTAATGTTAGTAAAAAACAGAAAATCACTTTGGAAATTGATTTGGTGAGATTGCGTGAAATAAATTAGAATTTTTTTTAATTTCTTTTTGTATATTAATAAAACGAGAAAATTATTTTACAAATTATTTTTTTAAGGTTATGTGGCACAAATTTTATATATATATATATATTAATTCTTTGTGTGTGTATATTACAAGAGCAAGGCCCTCCCAAACAGACACATGACAACATAAAGAAGAAAAAACTCAACCCCTAACCCATTCGCAAATAAAAAGAGAAACCATTGAAGGATGAGGGCATGATTTAGGATTTACTTACCAAATTTTCCTAAAAATTGAGCATTATTGGAGGGTGGAGCTTTGGTGCCGAAAATGGTGACTCGTCAAGTGGACTAAATCTTACAATGTCAACAAGGCAACCCCCTCATAGTCAGAATGCTCCTCCTCGAGTGTTGGGTCTTGCAGCTCAAATTGGGAATTTTTGATAAATGTATGGACTTTTTAAAAATGGGAAAGTTATACTTTAGGCTTTCCATCCCAACATAATAGCATTTTCGAAACCCAATAATGGGAAATATGAGAATCAACTTTTAATATGAAAAATATTATCATTTTGTGCACTTTGAGTCAGCTCCATCTTTTGTGCCCAAATTGCCCCTTCGTTTTTCCAGCTCAACAGTCTCAACATCATCCCAACCTTTAGGTCACCCTCTCTTATTTGGAAGTTTTTTCTGATCTTTATTCACTCCCAGCAACCCAAAATTTCTCTAATTTTAGTTCAGAAATCCAAATCCAAAACTCCAAGGAGGTGTCAAAACACGCCTTTTAGCTCATCTAGGAGCCATGGGAGTCCAAGAGAATCTGAGAAAAATGAAATGGAGCTCGGGTAGAGAGAGTAGGTACCAAAAAAATCAAAACCCTAATGTGGACCCCGCATTTCGCATGATGCATTCCCACTCGATGGCGACACTCGCTTTTCTTTTATTTGTGAAAAATTATGATTTTTAGAAAAGATTTGGAGTCGCCACTTATTTATGTTTTTATTTTTTAAAGGGAAAAAGAAAATGAGAAAGAAAAACCCTAAGTGTGACTCCTTAAGGAAAAACAGGTTTGTGAAAAACCAAAGTCGGGTCCGAGGATCAGGTTACCTATAGGGAACGTACGGTAAAAGACCGTAGCACCCTTCTAAGTCCTTAAAAACGGGTCTCTACTAAATAAGGTGAAACAAGTGTGGAACTTAATTAGGAAATCAATGGATGCCAAAATGATCATAGATCAAAAGTAAGTCATGATAACGAATAAATAAACAAAGTGAGAGTGAGAGCGTACCTTAACAACAAGTAATAGTGTGATATCATGGAAACAATGTTAGCTCAAGTATAAAATTATCACATGCATATCAAAGAGCAAAACAAAAATCAAACAATATTCATTAAGCATAACAGTTGACAATCAGAAGAGCAAACTCATATGTAGGCCCCCCTCCAAAGCCCAATTGTTTTTGCATGAATTAATCCCACAAATTCCATTGTTTTGAAATTATGAAAATCATATTCATGCTTATTTAAAATCAAAAGAAACAAAAGATTATTTGAAAATCAAAGAAAATTTGTGAAAATGCTTAACTGAAGGGAAATGTAGCAAGTTTATTAAAAACGAGATTTTTTTTTACCCAAAACCCTAATAAAGGATGAAAAGTTGTGGAATTAAAAATATTTGAAAATTGGAGTGGAATTAAAATTATTTGAAAGAAAACTAGAGTTTTGAAAATTATTTGAAAATAGTAATTTTGAAAATTATTTGAAAATTGAAGTTTTGAAAATTGGAGTTTTTTAAAAAAATTAATTGGAAATTGGAGTTTTGAAAATGAAAGTTTTAAAAATTAAATTTGGAAATTAGAATTTTGGAAAATTATTTGAAGATTAAAGTTTTGAAAATTAAATTTGAAAACTGGAATTTTGAAAAATTATTTGAGAATGAAAGTTTTGAAAATTAAATTTGAAAATTGGAATTTTAAAAATTATTTGAGAATGAATTTTTTTTCTTTAAATTAAATTTGCAAATTGGAATGGAAATAAGATTATTTGAAAATTTGGAATTTTGAAAATAATTTAAAAGAGAATTTGCGAAAATCAAACTTTGACGCGTGAGGATAAATAATAAAAAAACAAAAAGATAAAGGCATGTGCTTCAAGGATGCCCCACCAAAGGTATGTGGTGTCGTCTTCCCCCAACAACAATCATTTTTTTGTGGGCATTTCCATGTGCTAGCTCTTTATACATGTGGCCAAATACAACCAGGGGGTGGAGAATTTGGTGGTCTCTTTCAAGTGGAAAATGGCTTGTGCTAAATCTGGATCACCATGATCACCACCTCCATACACCTAATCCACTCCACAGATGTCATTCATATTAAAACCTAAACTCGTGGGTCCATTGTGGACAAGAAAGATGACAACATGATCCTCTGGTGTTCCTAAGACAGTTTCATAAATTCTCACACATCAAACCATGGTCAGTCTGGACCTCAACATAGAAAAACAATGGCATAACTAGGGTCTTTTTATCATAGTCAAATGCGGATCTGTTGGAGCACCATCAAGCTAACTTTGGGTCTCCAGCAATCAGAGGGCATGCAAGCAGTGGAAGAAAGAGAGGAAGACAGAAAGAGAGAAAGAAATGCGGTATGGCCAACAAACTGAACAATAGAAACAAAAAAAATCCATACCTGGAAGACTTCTCTCCGGATATGTGGAATGTCGGCTTCTAGCTATTCCTTCTCCTCCAAAACCAATCGATCACCCCGCGTTTTTGCAACCCTGTTTTTCTACCTAGCTCACTCTCTCTCAGTCTCTCTAAAACGAAACACCCATGGACCTCTCCTTCCTCGGCTCATCCCCTTGTCTCAGTCCAACTCTCTGTTTTTGCTCCCACATCTCTTGCTTTGTTTTCCTTTCTCATACCCCCCTCCAAACCTCTATCCGAAAAACTTCCTCCGTTTTTCTCTCCCAGCCCTTCTTTCCTCACATTCTCTCAAAACCTCTACTTCTCCTTTCCTGCAGCTACCACTCCTCAAAAAGTCTCCCATCACCCAGCTCCATGGTACTCCTCTGTTTTCTTTTCTTACCTACTTCAACCACCACCATGGCAAGGTGGTCACATCTTTTGCCACACATCTCAGCAGCTTCTTCATGGAAGTCATCCCCCACTCCTCAAATAAAATCCTCAACTCACCGGGTGGCCAGCAATACCCCTTGGTTCAAGAGGGGTCTACACCTAACCTAGACCACTGAATCGGTCCTATACTCACAAATTCGTGTCCAAGATAGCTCTATTAGTAATAAATAACACCAAACATCTCTCCTAGACCATTGAATCGATGAATCCCTTGAAAAACCAAAGAAAACAGTGTAGAAAATGAAGTGCGAGAGACTCTTAAAGTATTGGGTCTCGATGAACTGGTCGACCGGTCCTCGACTGATTACCTTTGGTATTTTGGTGATTGTACCTTAGGTAATACCTTAATAGCCCTTAGGTGCTAGCTTAATCTACCTTAGGTACTATCTTAACCGACTTTAGGTACTACCTTAGTAAAACTTGGGTACTACCTATCTAAAGCCTCAAAACTTCATTTGTGGATATTACTTACTTCATTTGTGACCCTTAGAGCATGTCATTATGTGATTAATTAGTGTGGTCAATTGGTTCACCTTTGATATTTTGATAACTATACCTTAGGTACTACCTTAATCTACTTTAGGTACTACTTTAACCGACCTTAAGTACTATCTTAGTAAAACTTGGGTATTACCTATTTCAAACCTTGGAACTTCATTTGTGGATATTACTTAATTCATTTGTGACCCTTAAAGCATGTTATAATGGTATGCTAATTAATCATACTAATTAATCACATAATGACATGCTTTAAGGGTCACAAATGAAGTAAGCAATATCCATAAATGAAGTTTCGAGGCTTCAAATAAGTAGTATCCAAGTTTTACTAAGGTAGTACCTAAGGTCGATTAAGATAGTACCTAAGGGCTATTAAGGTAGTACATAAGGTACAATCACCAAAATACCAAAGGTGAACCAATTGACCACACTGATTAATCACGTAATGGCATGCTCTAAGGGTCACAAATGAATTAATTAATATCCACAAATGAAGTTTTAAGCCTTCACACAGGTAGAACGCAGGTTTAACTAAGGTAGTACCTAAGGTCGGTTAAGGTAGTACCTAAAGTAGATTAAGCTAGTATCTAAAGGCTATTAAGGTAGTACCTAAGGTACAATCACTAAAATACCAATGGGGATTGGTTCGAGGACCGGTTGACCAGTTCGTCGGGACCCAATACTTTAAGAGTCTCCCACGTTTCATTTTATGCACTATTTCCTCTGGTTCTTCAAGGGTTTCGCCGATTTAGTAGTCTAGGAGAGATGTTTGGTGCTATTTCTTGATGATAGAGCTATCTTGGACACGAATTTGCGAGTCTAGGATGCATTTGGAAGTTAGGGTTTTGATTTTTGGGTACCTACTCTCTCCACCCAAGCTCCATTTCGTTTTTCCCATATTCTTTTTTACTCCCATGGCTCCTAGATGAGCCAAAAGATGCGTTTTGACACTGCCTTGGAGTTTTGGAGTTGGGTTTTTGAACTAAAATGAGAGAAATTTTGGGTTTTTAGGATGATGCTGAGCTAGAGAAACGAAGGGGTAATTTGGGCACAAAAGGTGGAGTCGACCCAGAGTGCACAAAAATGATAATACTTTTCATATTGAAAGTTGATTCTAATATTTCCCATTGTTAGGTTTCTAAAATGCTATTATGTTGGGATGGGAAGCCCAAAGCACAACTTTCCCTTTAAAAATTATTTTCTAAAATATCGTAGATTGGAAAATAATTCCAATTTTGTGGCACTTTTGGACATATAGGAGGGGGATGGAAAAAAAACTATATCATGTTTAAACTTTTTTTATGCAACCTATTTCTATATCTCTTGAATTTGATGTTATATTGAAGGTGTCTCTTCAAGAGACATCTTCTACAATTTTTAAATCTACGATATATATTTAAAGAATTGAATTTAAACTAAAGGTGTCTTTTCAAGAGACACTTTCTACAATTCCAGAAAATTGGATTTATAGTAAAAGGTTTCTCTTGAAAAAACAATTTCCACCATTCAAAAAAAAATTCCAATATATACTAAACTCTACGCCTTCCATAATTTCACAAATTTTAATTTATACTACAAGTGTCTCTTGATTTTGATTTTATATTAAAGGTAAACCCTTTTTACAATTCTAAAAAAAATTGAATTTAAACTAAAGGTGTCTCTTAAAGAGGCGCCTTATACAATTCCACAAAATCCAATATATACTAAAGGTATTTTTTCAAAGGACACCTTCTATATAAAATCAAATTTAAGAAACACTTGTAGTATAAATTAAAATTTTTGAAATTGTTGAAGATGAAAATTAAAATTTAAGTCACCTTTAGTATATATTGGAATTTGTGAAATTGTGGCAAATGTTTATTTAAGAGATACCTTAGTAAAAATCCAAATTTTTTGAAATTGCAGAAGGTGTCTCTTTTAATATAAAATCAAATCCAAGAGACACTTGTAGTATAAATTAAAACTTGTGAAATTGTGAAAGGTGTTTCTTGAAGAGACACTTTTAATATATATTGAATTTTATGGAATTGTGGAAAGTGTCTCTTGAAGAGACATCTTTAGTATAAATCCAATTTTTTTTAATATAAATCAAATTCAAGAGACATTTGTAGTATAAATTAAAATTTGTGAAATTGTGGAAGATGTCTCTTGAAGGGACACATTTAGTATATATTAGATTTTGTGGAATTGTGGAAAGTGTATTTTCAAGAGATACTTTCAATATAAATCCAATTTTTTGAAATTCTAGAAGGTGTCTCTTTAAAATACACCTGTAGACCCTCTATTTTGTCCTCTTAGCACATGTCCTATTAGGTATTTGTTCGGTACTTTATAACAATTCCCTTATGGCTCGTTACTATTCCTATAACCTATCTTTTCTAAGCCACCTTAGGGACTTTGGTTGAGGGATTTATCTAACCCCATTGTGACTCTTGGCAGCCCTAATTTAGACTTAGGCTCACTTAGGCACCCTAAGCCCACTTGGGCCCATTAGACACCACTTTAGGCCCATTTAGATACACTTGGCCCATAAGGTACCACACTTGGCACATTAGGCACCACCCTAGGCCCACTTAGGCACCTTAGTGTCACAAGATGCTTCAAATGAGCCTCCTCATGGGTTTATATAGAGCCTAGGAAGCTTCTGGAAACTCTTGGAGCCATCTACACTAAGCCATTGGAGGGAAGAGTGTGGAAGGTTCTAGAGATGCCTAGAGATGTCCACACATCTCTACACTATGGTGGAAGGCATGAGAGGAGTCCAAGGCTTTCTAGAGAATTCTAGAGATCTCTTGTACATAAGGTTATACATAGAATTGTGTAGGGTATTCTAGAATCTTCCTGATTTGTAAGGAACCCTCCAAGGTTCCAAAGAGTTCCATTAGTGCCTATAAATAGGTGAGGGCCTCATTTGGCCAAGGCACCACCCAAATCACTTCCTAACCAAGCAAGTGAGTTCCCAAAAGCACTTGTAAAGGCTTCCTTGAGTAATAACAACTTCCATTCTTTAAGAGTTGCCTACTACGCCTTCTAAAGCTTCCGAGTTGTGAGCGTCTTAGCCTAGCAAGCTAAGCATTGAGAGTAAGGTTGACTTAGTTAGATCAAGGGTCTTGTCTTGTCTAAGTGCTGCATGAGCTTAGGAAAAGACTAAGTCCATGACATTAGGCTAACTTAGGCACCCTAGGTTCATTTAAGTACACCTTAGGCCCATTAGGCACACTTGGGCCATTAGGCGCCACCCTAGGCCCACTTAGGCACCTTAGACCCACTTAGGAACCTTAGGCCCATTAGGCACCACTTTAGGCCCATTTAGACACACCTAGCCCATTAGGCATCACCCTAGGCCCACTTAGGCACCCTAGGCCCATTTTGACACACCTGACCCATTAAGCACCACCTTAGGCTCACTTAGGCACCCTAGGCCCATTTAGACGCACCTGGCCCATTAGGTACCACCCTAGGCCCACTAGGCCCATTTAGACACACCTGGCCCATTTAGACACACTTGGCTCATTACACCTTAGGCCCACTTAGGCACCCTAGGCCCATTTAGACACACCTAGCTCATTAGGCACCATCCTAGGTTCATTTAAGTACACCTTAGGCCCATTAGGCACCACCCTAGGCCCACTTAGGCACCCTAGGCTCACTTAGGCACCCTAGGCCCATTTAGATCATTTTTTGGATGGATGCATGGTTTGCATGGTTGCATAGCTCGTATGGCTTGCATGTGCTTGATTTTGGTTTTTTTTTTTTATTTTTTATTTTATCTTTCTCTATTTATTAGTTTTATTCATTTATTTATTTATTTTTAGGAAATTGCATGAGCTTAATAATCATATTCATTTTGTTTTTATTTATCTATTTATTAATTTATTTTGATAAAAAGTTGCTTGAGTGGATAATTCATTTTAGTTTTGCATGTGACCTATATTTTTAATTTCATTTAAAATTGCATATTTTGGATTTTTAATCCTTAGTTACACGTTTTTTTTTTAATTATTCTAACCCTTAGTTTTTGTTTTTTTTTATTGGTATTTTTATTTTCCTTTTCCTTTGTTTTTATTATTTGTGTTGCATGGATCTCATGTGCTCCATAAAAGGAAAAGAAAAACGCCAGTAAGAGGAAAGATGGAGGCAGTCGGTGGATTGGAGAGAGAGGAAGAGAGAAAAGGAAAGACAAAATGAAAAAAAAATAAAAAATTGGAGGGGATGGAGGGTGATTGAAAGAGTAGAAGGAAACCTTTTTCTGCCCTTTTTTTTCCATCACCGTGGCTGCGGAGAAGCTGACAAGGGGATGGAGAAAAGATTAAGAAAGAAAAGAAAAGAAAAGAAAAGGAAGGAAGACGCACGATTGAAGGAGGTCAGAAGGTTTACTTTGGAGAGGTTAGGCTGTCATTTTTTAGAGGGAGGAATCAGTCCGTGTTTTAAAGGGGCATTTTGAGGCTGCTGTTTAGAGAAAAAGAGTCCATGTTTCAAAAGGGATTGAGGTTGTTGTTTGGGGAAAGAGATCAGTCCGTGTTTTGAAAGAGTATTTTGGGGTTTTTGTTTGAGTGATCAGTCGGTGTTTTGAAAGAGCATTTTGGGGCTGCTGTTTGGGAGATCAGTCAGTGTTTTGAAAGAGCATTTTTGGGCTGCTGTTTGAGAGATCGGTCCATGTTTTGAAAGAGTATTTTGAGGCTGCTGTTTTGAGGAATCAGTCTGTGTTTTGAAGGGGCATTTGAGGCTACTGTTTGGAGGAAATCAGTCCATGTTTCAGAGGGGATTTTGAGGCTGCTGTTTTGAGGAATCAGTCGGTGTTATGAAAGAGCATTTTGGGGTTGCTATTTGAGAGATCAGTCCATGTTTTGAAAGAGCATTTTGACGCTGTTGTTTGGAGAAAATCAGTCCATGTTTCAGAGGGGATTTTGAGGCTGTTGTTTTGAGGAATTAGTCCGTGTTTTGAAGGGGCATTTGAGGCTACTGTTTGGAAGAAATCAGTCCGTGTTTTGAAAGGACATTTGGGGGTTGCTGTTTGGGGGGATCAATCCATGTTTTGAAAGGGCATTTGGGGTTGCTATTTGAGGAGGAATGAATCCGTGTTTTGAAAGGGCATTTGGGGTTGTTGTTTGAGGGGATTAGTCCATGTTTTGAAATGGCATTTGGGGACTGTTGTTTAAGGAGGAATCAGTTCATGTTTTGAAAGGGCATTTAGGGTTGCTGTTTTGGGAGGAATTAGTCCATGTTTTAGAGTGGATTGAGGCGGATGTTTTAGGAACCCACATACGCGACTATTTGTTGAGATTCACCGGCTATTCACCCTGCGATTGTGAGGAGTACGGACTTACCTTGTTGAATCTGGAGAAGTAGATTAGCAGCCATATCATTCTAGGAGTGGGAGCAAGTGCAGCCGCACCATTCAGACCAGAGGAAAGTTTGGGATTCGGGTGGTCAGAAAGGTACAGTTGCACCATTGAAAAAAAAAAGGGAAAAAAATGTGCAACCGCACGATTGAAAGAGGAAGGAAGGGACTTTGGAAAAGGAGGATTCTGAGCACATGGAGTAGATGAATACTGAGATCAAATTTCAAAATATAGTGCTTGACATGGCGTTTGGCAAGCATACTCGAGTTGTTTTGGATGTTGGATGTGGGGTGACCAGTTTTGGGTGCCTATTTGTTATCACGGAATGTTATCACTCTATCCATAGCTCCCAAAGATGCTCATGAGAACCAGATTCAGTTTGCTCTTGAGCATGATCTGCCTGCAATGGTGGCAGCTTTGGTGACTCGTCGTTTGTTATATCTCAATCAGGCTTTTGACTTGATACATTGTTCAAGATGCCGAATCAACTAGACCTGTGATGATGGAATCTTGCTGCTTGAGGTAAACAGTATGCTTCGGGTAGGAGGATACTTTGCTTAGGCAGTACAGTCAGTTTATAAGCATGAAGAAAACCTAGAAGTGCAGTGGAAAGAGATGGTCAACCTTACCACTCGTCTTTGCTGGCAGCAGCCATACGAAGAGGCAATGGGGGATCTTGAGAACGTGAGATTGCTGGATTCATTTTCGAATCACAAAGAAGGTTGGAACCTGCACTGGAGAAGAGCTTTGACGAAGCACACATCTAGAAAAGAAAATTGACAGCACCGAATCTCATCGCGGAAAACCCCTACGTCCGGATTCTCTCCTTTCGAATGCTTTCAATCATCGTAGATCCTCATCCTCAGCCGTCTGATTTCAATCACAAGGCAATCGGACCCACTGATACCAATCCATCACGATCTGAAAGGCTGAATCCGATACACACCGAACCAGATTTCGAATTTCCACCGTCAAATCCATCGGCATCGATCCCTACCTTACACGACGGTAACGACGTCGAAGTTGGAATGTCAAATGGAGGATTGAATCCATGAGAATCTAATTATGTTGGGACTAGCGTAGAGGAACATTGCACGTTTCCGTTCACAGCTTAAATAATTGGGCTTCACATATGACTAGGAACGAGAAATTTCCACGATAGAACCAGAATACTATAAATGGATGCAATGGATCTTCTTCAACTTCTAAAAAGAGGATTAGTGTATCAAGCTGAAGTGCCAGTCAACTGGTGCCCTGCTCTTGGTACTGTCTTGGCAAATGAGGAGGTTGTAGATGGTGTAAGTGAACGTGGTGGTCATCCAGTAATAAGAAAGCCAATGCGACAGTGAATTCTCAAGATCACTGCATATGCTGATCGTCTTCTTGAAGATTTAGATGATATTAATTGGCCTGAAAGTGTGAAGGAAATGCAAAGGAAGGTGAGTGACACTGCGACTGATTGATTCAAGAAGAGAAGGTAAGTAAAGGTTTTAAGTTTTGGTTTTAAAAATTGAAAAATTGGAATTTTGTTAATTAAGTTTCAATTCATCGTTTTAGACAAAAAAAAGTTATGATCTTTGTTTCGATTTAGTTTTGATTCTCATATTAGTTCGAAAATGTTTATTTTTGTTTTTGTTTTAGTTTGATTCTTTGATTTAGATTGGAGAAGCTTGAAACTTTGTTTCCATTTTGGTTTTGGTTCATCATTATAGTTGTATAAAGCTTGATATTTGTTTAATTTTTGTTTTGATTCTTTATTTTATTTTCACTAAGTTAGAATTATGGTAGTATAGGTTTTTCACATTCTAGAGTCAGTCATTGATTTGATATCTCAAATTTTAGTATTTCTTGTTGTTAATTTTCAATCTTCATGACAATGTATGACCTTAATATTTTTTTTGAGCAAGCTTTCGTTGATATTTTTTTTTAAGTTCACGATCTCAATATCTCTTGTTGTTATTTCCAATATTTCATGTTAATGTTTAGTCTCAAAGATTTAGGATTAATTTATTAGTTAGATTGATTCTTGCCAATTGTTAAGTTTGTCTATAATTTTAATTTTAGCTAAAAATCCATAATTATTAAGTTATTTAGAATTTTAGTTTTAGTTAAAATCTAGACCTATTCTAAGTTATTAAGTTGCTAGTTTGATTTACCTTGCTAATTATTTAGTGTTTAGAATTTCAGTTTTAGTTAAATCCTTGCATGTTCAAGTTGATAATTTTATTTAGTTTGATTGATTCTTATTTAATTCCTTATTTTCCAAAGTTTAATACATAATTGTTGATATTGGCTTCCTGATATTTGATTGAATTGTTAGTTATCTTTATCTTTGATACTTATTTTATAGGCACTTTAAGGAATTCTTGAGTTTCAACTTTCTTTTAGAAAAGGGTTTTTATTTTTATTTTTTTTTTTTTATTTTATCAAATTGACATTTTGAGTTTAGTCAAATTTTCTTTTTTCAAAAATGAATTTTGCCATTATAAGTTTGGCACCTTGATCCCAAATGAAAGGTAGCCAAAAAGGGGGGCGGCTCCAATTTAGCTTTTCTCTTATTTTCAAAACCCCCTTAAGTTACAAATCAAAAATATTTATTTTGTGTCTATTGATTAGGATTTAACAAATCATTGGGTCATTTTTTTTACTTCCCTTAAAGTCATTTTCAAAAGCATTTAAATCTCCAATAAAAGGTTTTAGAAAAACATTCATTCTAGCTTTAGGCAAAGAATACAGTTTCTATTAAAATTATGCAACTCATTTCATTTAAGTTGCATTTCTTCTTGTTGGTTTTTAAAACATTTGGTTTTTTATTCACATAGGTTTGGACTTGTGCTCCCAAACTAATGGGGACACACAACTAAAACTTATGGAAATTGAATGGGGACTTGATGGAACCCCTACATAAGAAATTTTTTTCCGAAACTCTTCATTGCTTCTAGTTTTCACTCAACCATTGACCTTTTAGTTTTAAAATTCCTTTTTACAACTTTAGAATATTTTTTAAAAAAAATTCCAAAACTTGTATGATTTTCCTCACTTCTTGAACTTGAATTTAAGATTCCGTATGAGTTAGAAAGCAATTATGGAATAGAAGATATGAATGAGTCTTTAGTGGGGCTTCATTTTCACCCAGTTTTGGACATCGGAGATCTTTTTGCAAAAATAAAATACCAGATGACTTTTTTAAATTTGATTCAATATTTTCCCTCAATTCTAGGCTTCTTGAAATTGATCTTAGACACATAAAATATTAAAAAAAATATGCCTTTTTGAGGGAGATATGATTTTTCAAAGTCATACCTACTGCACATGTTGGATTTTGGGCATCTAATTAACTTGAGTGTTTTAAAAATATTTTTGAATACTATCTGACCCTGAATTTTTTTTTTTTTATGTGATACAAATACTTTGAAATATGTGTGTGATTTTTTTTATTTTATGATTTTATGTGATCATTTATTATTTTTAAAAATTCGTTTATGCATGTCATTTTTCCTTATCTAATCTGGACTTTATAGAACCTTTAGGTGCCTTTGCTGTAATCTGTCCTTTGAATGAGAGTTTGGCCTTTAGTATATTGATCTAGATGTGTAGGAGTTATTTTCTAAAATTTTTCATAATTAAATTCCACTCTAAGCCATTTTTTAGACATTGTTTTTTATGCTCCCTTTTCTAATGGCATGCTGATGATCTTGTACACTACTTGAGTTGGTTATTTACTTTTGGAGTCATTTGACTTACCTTGGCTCAATTTTGGCTTTGATACTGTGTATTAGATATAATAAAGATGTTATATAATTTATACGTGTCCTAACCATTCTAACATTTTTGGAGGAATCTTATAAATTATGCATACTATCTAGGTACGCTCTCTATCACTTGCTTTTCTGAATTTTATGAACATGCATGCATGTTGTTGTGAGCCATATCCATGTCTGATTCCATCCTTGGGTACTTAGATGTATGTTAGATTTGCTTGGATAAAATGCATGTTGTGTACTATATTTCTATACTAACTTTGATGTCTTATGATAGCGCTTGAGAGGCAGTCCAGGTACGCATCCTAACCTTCCTTTGCAATTGTGATTGGTTTTCTTGTTTGACATGCTATTTTTTGAAATCGCCTAGCCTACTTAGGTATCTATAATTAATCAATTAATTGCCATATTTCTCTCAACTTAGTCAATAGAGACCTTTACAGGGCTTAGAGAGGTGCTACCTCCTAGAGGTACCTTCCCAATAAATAACCTGATCCCCAGACCTAGACTCCGATTTTTCAAAGACACCTTTTCCAAAAATTATGGAGTCATTTTTTAGGGTTTTCTTTCTAATGGATCTAAAATTAAAATTTTTCCTTCTACATTAATGTTAATAAAATAAAATAAAATAAAATAAATCAAGAAATCACTTTGGAAATTAATTTGGTGAGATTGTGTGAAATAAATTAGAATTTTTTATTTCTTTTTGTATATTAATAAAATGAGAAAAATATTTCATAAATTAATTTTTTAAGGTTATGTGGCACAAAATTTTTTATATATTAATTCTTTATAAATTGACATTAATAAAATAAAAAAAAAATACTTTATTTATTAATTTTTTAAGAAATAAATTAAATTATATTTTTTGGTTTATATGCTAATTTTTTATATTAGTTACTAAAATCATAAAATGATTTTTTTAATCAAATTTGTGTATCTCGTGATAAATTTTTTGTATTAATGGTAATAAAATCATAAACATTTTATAACTAATTTTGCAAGATTATGTAAACTAAATCAAATTTTAGGCCATATCTTAGCTCACTAATAGAGACCAAATAATATAAGAGCTTAGATGAGTGCCCCCATACCTAACTAGTAAATAACTTAATCCCATATCCATTCTCATTTCTAGACTAGCTTTTCCTCTATGGAGTCATACAAGATTTTATTTTTATTTTTATTTTTTAAATTTTGTTTTCTTTATTGTTTCAAAAATAAATAAAATTAATGGCAGCCTAAAAAAAGAATAAAAAATTAGTTTTCATAATAAATTTTTCATAGAGTCCAAATTTTGTTATTTGACAGGAAACATAAATAAAAAATGTAGGTTCACAAAATGGCAATTTCATTGGGATGATAAGAGGTTGAAATTCAAACATGAGGGTGAGGATAAAATTGGTATTTAATAGATTAGTAAATGGATATATCCTTTATGTGCCTTTGATGTACCATTTTCTCATTTGTTCGTTTGATCCACACATGAGGATCATAACATCGTAAACTTACTAAAATTGCATGAGTGATTAATATGCATGACTTTTCTATCCTTTTATGCTGTTTGCCTTTTGTATTCGTGTTTGTGATTCTTGCCTCCCTTACTCTAAAAAGCTTAGGTTTGATGCCTTTTTCATGTAATCGGATTTTTGTTTGTAATTTAGATGGGTTCACTTTTGGAGATGCAGAGATTCTCAAATTTTGTTTACTCCTATTGTAGAGTTGTGAGTTGGAGTTGGTTGAATTACGTAGTTGGTATTGGACTTGAAACCGAGTCATTATCAACTGTAAAATTCTCAAATTTTATCTTGGATTGATCGTGGCCATGGTCAAGGCAAATAAGACTTGGCTGAGTGGTGCCAGTCTTAGCAAATACTTCAAACCATGCGGGAGAGGGCTATGGAAGAGCGTAAGGAGTGGCTGGAAATGGGCAAAGGGTTAACTTTGGCATCATGGTGATGTGGGGATAGGTGTCGCTTCAATATATAACCTTTTATGTATGTGTGCAAATTTTGTAGGAGGGGGAGAGGGGGGCGGGGGCGGGGCCGGCGGGGGATGTTGGAACCCATATCATGGGCTTTCAGCCTTTCATGGTTTGAATTTCTGAATTTCTGAGTTGGCGTAGATGAGGCCTCCAGAAAGGGACGATTCTCAGTAAAATCTTGCGCTTTAGGAGGTGGACATTTCGATTTGAAGACCTATGTCTCCTGCAACGCGTGGGAGGAGAACTTGGTTATGGATTAGCTGAAGCACGGAGGATGAAGTTTGGTTAACCGGTGGTGTATGTGCAAATTGAATGAGGATCACACATACATTATCTCTACTTTCTACTTCGGTGGTCTGGTCTGGAGTACTCTTCTTTGCGTATGGCGTAGAACATAGCTTTGATCATCTGTTTGATGCCAACATATGGCGTAGTCCATCCCATGCCTTCCAAATAATGAGAATGAATAACTGAACATAAATGAGCCGCAGAATATAGATTCAAACTATGTTTCAAATGATACCAAACCGGCTTCTATTGTGCTATGATAAATTCAAAAAGGTTTTAAAAAAGATTACCTTGAGGGAAACCTAGTTGATTCTATATATATCTAATACATATATGATGGCAATACGAATCAATCTAGACAAATTGCTAATAGGTTAGGACAAAAACTGCTGTTCTCTAGGTTCCCTTTCCCCCCTTGAAATTCTCTTCTTTACCGACCTTCCATCTCTGAAATGTTTACACTTCCAGAACAGCTCTGTGGCCCGCCTTTGTGTGAATCTAGCTCTAACATTGTATGATGAATGGAAAATGCAGGCAGATTTGGGTTTGGTAGGGGCACAGTTTCGTTGGTGAGCATGGAGATAACAGTTGACATTGTAGGCCTATCTGCTGCGCTCTCCTGTACACACAAGAGAGCAATATGAATGCATCTCAACATTTGGGTTGATGAGTGGAAATCCTCCAGCATTGGATCCACTAGCTGCAAGCTAGTACCTTCTTTCCATAGCTCCCAAGCCTGATTCCAGTTCATTTTAGGGTTGATTTACTTACAAGGTTAGTATGAAAATTTTGGAAGGATACACCGGGTGTTGTTGATAATAATGTAGAGACAAATATGAGATTTAGCAGACTTACGTATCCTGCCAGGTTTATGGTAAGGGCACCGTCATTATGATAAAAGCTCTTGTTCTTCCGGCCGCTCACAATCTCCAACAGTAGCACCCCAAAGCTATAAACATCTGATTTCACTGAGAAAATTCCTTCCATGGCATACTCAGGGGGCATGTAACCACTGCATCCAAAGTAGAAGGTTCAATTCACTAGATTGAAAAAGAAAGCAGTAGATAAGGAAGAGTCATGCTTACTATGTTCCAACAATCCTATTTGTATTTGCTTCTGATGCATTTCGCCCAAAAGTTCTGGCCATGCCAAAATCAGAAATTTTGGGGTTCAAGTGATGATCAAGTAGGATGTTACTTGCTTTTAGATCTCTATGAATAATTCTTAGTCTTGAATATTTATGCAAGTAAAGAAGTCCTTGTGCAATCCCCTCAATGATATTGACGTCTTTTCCAATCCAATATCATTCTTCTAGCAGGATCTGAAAATTTGGGTGAACACAACACGACTAGTAAATTGTTTCAAGCAAAAAAGGATAAAGAACATAAGGAAAAGTTAAGCAGATAAAAGGAATAAAAAAGGGAAGGATTCAAACCAAAGAGGAAGAAGTCCAAGCTTTTATTGGGCATGAACTCATAGATTAACATCTTTTCTTCTCCCTTGATGCAACAACCCAAAAGTCTAACAAGATTCATGTGTTGGAGTCTGGCAATCAGTCTAATCTCATTCTTGAACTCCACCAATCCTTGTCCAGAGCCCCTTGAAAGTCTCTTCACTGCAATTTCTTGCCCCTCAGGTAATTTTCCCTGCAAAAATAATCCACAAGGAAGCTTTAATTGGGGTACTTAAAACAAATAATGCCCTATTCCTATTGCATGCTATGACCTAATGAAATTATAATTACCTTATAAACCGGGCCAAATCCGTCCTCTCCAAGTTTATTTTCAGATGAAAAGTTATTCGAGGCAGCCACAATAGAATCAAAACTGAACAGTTTGAGATCATGAACCCTCTTTCCAGCATGGTCAACATCTTTTGAATCACTAAAGCTATTTGAAGTTGCCAATTCATGCAGCATAGCTTCCTCCTCTCCCCTGTTATACCAGAAGTCACAAGTTCAATTATCCAACCCATTAACAAATGGCATTACTATCATCTGCAAAAGTTAAAATAAAATACTGCCTTTGGATTTTCTCCTTAAATAGTATAAGAAGCCCATAAGAAACAGGACCACAAGTACCACTCCTGCAATAATGACCCATATCCACCAACTGTTCCCTGCGTAGATACAAGTTGATAAATTTTGTGGTTAGTGGCTTAGAACAGAACTGAGTGAAAGAGAGAGGGTCTTTTATGGTCTTGATATAGCTCCTCTAATGGTATTTTGAATTTTTGATCACCTACAAGGGTTGTAAATTCAGTAAAAATGTTGGATTCATCAACTACTTTGCCTTGGTTACTTTCAGGAATACTAAAATACAGAGAGACTCTTACCCGTAACTCGTGATGAGGATAAAACATAGAGCGCCTCCTGATTTGCATCACCCGCGTAGGCTTGTGTAATTTTTGTACCCCAAAACCGACATCCAGTTCCGTTAGTGTATATAGTATTACAAGCAGTACAAGAACAATTATTCCAGCATATGGCCTGACAATCACTAGGTCCCAAGCTCGAATCTTCTTTTATTGATGATGGTGATTCTGATATATGAACCGATTGCTTCATGAATCCGTCTTTTCTAGTCCTGCAAGTGGGTGGGTTTTGCACTGCACACCCTGGATATTCCTCAAACCCGTCACATACATCGTCCGTCACAAATAAAGGTCTGTTTGTGTCAGAAAGTCCCCCTCTCGAGTTCAACGCCCACTCTGAAACAACTCCATCTGGAACCGAATAGCTAAAGTAAATCTCGTTTTCATTAGCAACACTGTTAAAACAGTAGATGTTATTGCAAGTGTCAAAGCTCAACCAAGGAATGAACTCAAAGCTCCTATTTTTCAAGGTTCCACTGCTCCAGTAGGTGCCCCCTCTGCGTTTCATTACCAATTGTGTGCCATTCCATTCCAGAGTAAAAGTCCCAGGAGCAGGCACTTGTTCGTTTATCCATGAAGCAAGTGACCAGTTTTGTCTGGTTTTCAAGTTGATGCCTAGTTTCATCCCAGGCAGGAGGGTGTCAGTAGGATCATCGAAACTTTCCCATAGTTTCTCCTTCACAGATCCATCCGAATTGAACTCTTCCAAAACAAAATTTCCAGAATCAAGCAGAGTAGCTGTTGAGTTTCTGGCTGCTTGATTGTAATTCAGGACAATTGGATCACCCCCACTATGCATGATCATCAATCTTCCATCGGCATCCAGTGTGAGGTTTGCATCTGTACCGGATACAGGCTTGTCTCTGTTAGCAACCCAAACTTTCTCCTTCTGAGCATCAATTGTGAACCATATTCCTAAATAACTGCCAGATTCCAGGCTGAAGAATCCTAGAGTAAAAGTCCCTTTTGCAGAAACCAGTAATTTTTCTGAGAATTGAAGCTCTTCCCCAGGTTTGATGGTGTCTGTCGGTGCACTAGAAATGTAAGGCAGTACTCCCAACCACATACATGACAAACACAGAGATAAAATTGCACTGCTGAGGCACATGCTGCTTTCCATTTCTACCATTCCAAGTTTCACATGACCATGCTTTCATGGTTAGTATTTATCCTTCAGCCTTCAACTTCATAGTACGTTGACAATGTCATCAGTGAACTACCAGATATCTCACAGCATCCTTTTGGAGCCCGGTCTTCTAAGCTTAGCAGTCTAATTATGGATATTTTTTGAGGCATTTATTGAAGATAAAGTAGATTACTCTCTGGAGGACAATGAAGTTGAAGTTGAACTTGGCCAAGCTATCCCGTATATTATTTTTCTTGTATCTCCCATTTTTATTGTGCTACTCATTGCTTTACAAAAGGGAACATAGATAGGAAGTTGAGAACATGAAAATTGCAATGGGCTATAAGTAACAAATGTTATCCTTCCAAATGTACATTCACCTCAGTTACTCTTTTTACGCACGATATTATTGACCAAGTGACAGAATAAATACCAAGAGCCATGCACATAGTTACAAGAAAATTTGGGATTATTCTCAGCAGGTGATGGACAGATGAGTGTAGATTGTGGTTTTCTGAACCTCATAGTAAAAATATCAATAAAAGTCTACATAAAAGCAAAGCATATAAATGATGATTTGTTAAGAATATTTTCTTAGAAAGTTTCATCCAACTAGAACATAGTGAAGATTAATGTAGTCTGGTACTTGGTTTTATAGATAACAACCTTCAATGCCATAAAAAGTCCCTTGCAGACAAAAGAAAGCTGCTAAACCCCTTCTAGAACTCCCAAGAAATAGGAGCATTTTCCATCAAAGACTTGTGAGAGTTAACAACCTACCAAATGTAAATGCCTTCAGTTTCCCATAACACAATACAATCAAGGATCTAATAAATTTCACATAATGCATCCTTCTCTTCACTCCCCAAGTGGTGACAACTGTACCTCAGCAAGTGGTGAGTTCTTGTACTCAATCTGACACCAAATTTTCAAGGGAGGTCATGGATCACCACCTACAAAGACCACCAAAATTCAAATAGGCTATATAGATTTGTAGGAAGTAATGCTAGCCACACTTCAAAAACTTTTATGTGGAAAATTACACATTTTGAATTGAAGGAATATTGGATAGAATTTGAGATATATACACACAAGGAAGGATACTAATTTCATCATTTGTCAAGGTGTCCAACTTTGAAACTCCAACATTGGAGCTCTTGTGGGATGTGAATTGTTTGGCAACTTTTACAATTTCTCTATAGATATTGAAAGAACTAGGTTCAAATCCAATTAAGAGCCTCACCTTGCCAGGTAATGTAATTCAGTAACTGCAACATTTTATGAAAAGCTCTTGTTGGATGGGACTTCAAAATTATGGCATGGTATAAGTCACAATACCATTATTTATTCTGTATTTTCCATCATGACGGGTGACATATTAATAGTCCATATGACCACATGTGCACTAAAAGTAGCTTTTGATAGAAGAAGGGTCATGAATGAGGAGATGTAATTTTTCATGAGAAGCTATCAAAGATTAAATATATTTGAAGTCTTGGAAACTTATAGATAAAAAGAATATATCAAAGTATGCAAGAAATAAAGGGTTTGTTTGGAATATGCTTTTAACAACTCTCCATTCTCAAGAACCAAAAAGAAAAAGAAAAATGTAATATTTTTATAGAAAATAATTTTCTATTCTAAAAAAGAAACAATTTTATATTCTTAAAAACAAAAAACAATTTAATGTTTTAAAATAGAAAACATGATATTTTTCTAAGAACCTATTTTAGTTGTTTGTATTTTTGTTCATTTGTTTTTAATTGTTTTTATAAGTTGTCAAATGATTGTTTTAAATAAAATTGTACAAGTTTGAAAAATGATTAAAAATGAAGTACTACAAATAAAATTTAATTTTAAAAACATAAAAATAGGTTATGAAACATTTTAAGTTCCCAATATACTTTTGTTTCATAAAACTACATAAATTTGCTTGCAAAATATTTTCAAAATAGTTCTAAATTTGAGAATTGTTTTTAGAAATTATTTTATAACGTTTTATAGAACAAAAGTCTATTTGAGAATTTAAAATATATTTTTTATATTTTAAAATATTTTGTAGAAATGAATTTTATTTATAGTGTTTTATTTTTTAAAACATCCCTTAGAAAACTTAAATATGTTTTAAAAAAACAACATATTTTTTTTTTTTTAATTGTTCTACATGTTTTCATGTTTTTTTTGTCCTTAAAAACAAACTTTTTTTTGTGTTTTCTTTTTTTAAAGCAACTTCCAAACATACGTAAAGTTACTTGTCTCTATGTAATATCTAAAATTACAAGATCAAAATAGATGCATGATAATTCATTCTCACTAAAAAAAATAAAAATTTAAAATAATTTTTAACATAGATCATTTTGAATTGTAGTATTATGGTATTTATGGTGTATATTAGATTTGAATTTTAGTTTATATTGATAGATGTTTTTAGGTGGGATATACTCACTTTCTACTAATACAACTTTTTGTATAATTAATTTAATAAGTATATGTTTCTTTTCATTTAATTATCTCTTCTTTATCAACTTTTAATAATTTTTTTAAATAAATAAATTTTACTATCATTGTCTTCATTTTCAAACAAAATTTATTATCTATTATGCTAACTCTATTTATATCATTCCAATTTCTATAAATATGCCCTCACCTTTCAAATCATAACAAATATTCCTGCACACGTTACTTTTACTCGATCTCTCTCTAATTCAACACTAAAATTCTTCAAATTTTAGACTCAAGTAAAGTACCTGAATGAAACTTGGCATCCTCACGAGACGATGACTTCGGCATCCATAACTATCTTGGGGATATGAGCAATCTTGCGCCATTCTTTCCCTTTTTCCCTCTGGCACCGTTTTTTCAGCAGAGGACATTTATGAATCTCGAGAACAGAGAGGGAGGGCAGCCCCTGTTTCGGAAAGGACTTTAACTTAACGCAGTCAACAATCCGGAGTGCTTCGAGAGATGTGAGGTTTTGAAGCCCCAGATTGTCCAGGGATTTCAGGTCTGGAAAGTCAAAAATACTGAAAGAGAAGAGAGTGGAGGGCAGCAGCAGCCACTCCTCGGAAAATGACTCCAACCCTTCTTCGGTACCTCCCCTGATAGTCAAATATGTGAGGGAGGGAAGTGTTTGTAAGCCCCATTCCTTTCGAGATTCCATAAGCTTGTAGCAGTTCCATATCTCAAGTGAAGATAGATTAGTCGGCAAACCCCCTTCCGGAAATGAAACAATTTCTGGACAATCACATATCCACAAATCGTCAAGCGATGTAAGGAGGGTGTGCATCCGTTGGGGCAGTGACTTAAGCTTCATGCAATTGCGGATCCAAAGGAATCTCAGGTTGGAAGCTGGCAATCCTCCTTGTGGAAAAGACACCAGATTCGGGCAATCCCAGATATATATGTTTTGGAGAGATGTGAGATCCATGTTGCGAACTCCATCTGGAATGTAAAGAGACTCCAGATTTGTACAACCCCAGATATTAAGTGTCTCAAGCTTTGTGAAGAAGGCTAATGGAAAGGACGTAAGAGAATCACAACTTCTAGTTATAAGTAAATAGGTAAGCCAAGGGTAATAGTTGTGCGTGGTCTCCTCAGGAAGGGGTAACTCTACTTTCCCACACTGCATTATTTCAAGTGATTTCAATGAAGGGATGATGGGCAAAGACGTAAGAGAATCACAATCTATGTACAAGCTCTGGAGACTGGTATTATTTTGAGTCATTCCCTCTGGTAGGGTCTCTAGAATGTGGCACTTTTCTATTCGAAGGGTTTCAAGCATGGGGGGCAGCCCCATCTCTGGAAGAGAAGAAAGACTCTGACATTCCTTGATAACCAACTTCCGGAGAGATGTGAGCTTAAGCAAAATTGCTGGAAATTCCACTTGTATGGAACAAATATTACTCACTTCCAACTCAGTTATTGAAGGCAGGTGGACAACACTTCTCAACACTACCTCATCACATTCTTTTAAATTCAGTTTCTGAATGGACGGTGCCTCTGGAAGCTGACACACCAATTGCCCACATTCTAAAATTACCAGGCTTGTTAAAACAGGAAGATGCTTGGGCAAATCCCCTTTCAGCTTTGGACAATACTCAATACGGAGCTCATTGAGACGAGGGAACTCCCCCCCTTCGACTCCAAAACAATCCCATTCCTCCCACACTGATATCTGCTTGAACACCAGAGTCTGCAGGCTTCCAAATGGCTTAAATGAAGAAGGCCCATTCCCATAAAACTCCTGCCCCACCTTTTGCAGAACATCATTCTTCACAATGGAGAGGTTCTGGAGAGACTGTAGCTGTCCAAGCGGTGGCAAGGATGCACAATTTTTACAGTTAGAGAGTTGTAGACGCACCATGTTGATGAATGAAGGTTCCCCTAACCAGCTTGGAAATTTTGCACCATAGTAGCATCTAATGGAGAGTTCTTTCAGGTTGCTATGAGGCTGCAGCTTTTCCAGCACACTTGCTGCATCATGTGAATCACCGACAATTGCATTATCATCTTCCCAATTCAATTCTAACTTGTCAAGGCACTCCTTACCCTTCATATTACTCTCCAAGGCATCTCTAGCATCCGCCACATTTTGCAACTTGAAAATGGCAAGTGTACCACTAAGGTGTGAAAGGTCCCTCAATTCCCCAACTCTTGATCCTGTATGCTTACCGACAACAAAAGTAGTCAACGTTCGAAGATTTTTCATTCTACTCATTTCTATCGGCATCCTTTCTAGATTAGTCCCATTGATTTTGAGATGGCGTAAGTTGATTAGTCTTCCCATTTTTGTTGGTAAATCAACAAGATATCTACACTCTGATAGCATCAACGTCTGCAAGTTGAAAAGAGTAGTTATTGATTCAGGTAGTGTTCCAATTGGAGTATGAGAGAGGTCCAGATAGCGTAAGTGTTTCAAATTTTCAATTGAGTGGGGTACTTCTTTAATGTCAGAGTAAGTCAAAGACAAAACCCGCAAACACCTTAATGTTGACAGCAAACAATGTGAGACCTCCTTGCTTAAATAGAAATTAGGAACCCGGTCAGAATAAGGAGACAATGTTGGAAGGTCCGTAGACTATAGATGTCAAGAAACGATTCAACTTTCTTGAAGGCTTTCAAAGTTTTCCAAACATACAAAGAATGTCGAATCTCCTTAGAAATTTGATTTTGTTGTAGGCCCTCTAATCTAAAACAAATTTTTTTTGATATAAATTGTGCCAAATCATGAATCAGATCATGCATCACAAATTGACAATCATTGTTATGGTATCGTTGAAAGAACGACCTTGACAATAGATTATCGAAACATATGCTCCCAAACTCTTCTACAGCTTCCCCTCTTTTGGAGCCATCTAAGAAGCCTTCAGCCATCCATAACAATACTAACTTCTCCTTGTCAAACACATAGTCCTTGGGGAATATGGAACAATATGCAAAACATCGCTTCAATGTTGTAGGAAGATAACAATAACTCAAATTCAAAGCAGGAAGAATATTATTTTGCTCATTTGGCAAATCCCATACATCATTGTTTAACACTTCATTCCAAGCAGTGCTATCTTGTTTAGAGCGTAATAAACCTGCAAGAGTCTTCACCACCAAAGGCAAACCTTTGCATTTTTTTGCTATCTTCCAGCCAATCGATTCCAAGTTTTGACATGCATTTGAATTTAGATTTTTGAAGGCCTGCTGTGATAACAATAACCAACATTGTTCATCAGTTAGTTGACCAAGCTGATAAGAAGGCATTGTTTGCATAATTGATGCCGCAGTTTCATTGCGAGTTGTTACTAAGACCACGCTGCCTCGTGCTGCGACACTAAAAGGAGCTTGTAGGAGATCCCAACGGGGGGATTTCTCGTTCCATACGTCATCTAGAACAAGGAAAATTTTTTTCTCCTTCATTTCATTCTTCAATTTTTCTTGAAGCAATTCCAAGGTTTTAAATTCACATGGATGTTTTGTGATGGACTCGAGAATTGCTTTTGTTATCCCTACAACATCAAAATCATCCGAAACACAAACCCAAACTCTCTTTTCAAAACTGTTCTCCACCCTGCCGTCTTTGTAGATGATCTGAGCGAGGGTTGTCTTGCCAATCCCGCCCATTCCGACTATGGAAATGACAGAAACTTTATCGAGCTGGGTTGCTTCATCTGACAGCATCAATTCAATGATCTTCTCCTTATCAGCATCCCTACCATGAATACGAGACTCATCTACTAAAGAAGTAGTTGGTAGCCTTTCTTCAATTCCAAACCACACCCCTCCAACACCCTCCCTCAGATGAAAGTCAAGTCTCCGTTTGGCAATTGCATCTAACTCCCTTGTGATTTTGTTTACTTTTTCACCCATCTTTTTGTTGAAGGACATAGCTCTAGGATCCAAAGCACCAAAAGTTGGGATGAGCTTGCGTACCTTACTTGTGCTGGCTTGATGGCCTTCTGTCAAACTCCTTCGTTTGGCTTCAGTATCAAACTCATCCACCACATCTTCAATGTCATAAGCCAAAGATTTGAGGTCATCCAGCCAAACTTCCACTGCTTTCTCCCTGATCTGCTTGTTCTCAGCATCATCCAGCACTGCTTCAATATGGGTCAACGTCCTCCTCCATTCTTGGAGTGTTGTGTCAACTTTTTTCCGGCGAGCGTACTCTAACAGCGGGGAGGCGATCAATTTGTCAATCAACACACCAAGGAAGGAAGATCCAACTGCCTCAGCCACAAACATATTTTCAGTAAATGCGAGAGAGCAAAAGTGATAAGAGAAGGGAAAGTTTCCACAGATTGTAAGATTGTTGTTGTAGTGACCCTTTCAACTCACAAGAAGACATGGACACAAACACCCACTATTCGCAATTGAAAAGAAAAATAAAATAAGAGAAGGGTCATCTTATTCTACAGAGAAGGGCAATTCTATCCTACTGTAAAGGGGTTTTGGCTTTGGCTATGTATCATACAGAGCAGTTGAAAGGGATTTTGAAGGGCAAATCATTTGACTGTTTGACTCTTTTGAAATTATTTTTGGAAGTGTTGAAATATCAAAATCCCATAATTCAGATAAATTTATTTTCATCTAAATTTCATATGTTTGTAGTTATTTTCCCTCATTCTAATTCATTGTATCTTAATTTTATTTTTAGATATTTTGATTGAATGGTCTTGACTTGGTAATACATGTGAACAGGTTTGAAGTTAGCTAAGATGCCCATCCAATATAATAAAGCATTTTTCCAAAAGATAAGGTAAAAAATAATATAAGTATATGATTCTATTCTCCATAGAAAAAGCATCTTTATAAGTGTATTGATTCCATTCGCAATAGAAAAAACAACTTATCAAAGTGACTCCCACGTGGCCATGTCCGGAAAACAACCAACAAAAGGTTGATGATGGTCCCACTGCTTTTCAACACTTTGAAAAAATGGAAAAAGCAATGAACCTACTTCTTTGAGGTTCCCACTTACCCATTTTCTTTTGTAACCATGTCATTTCGTTGGGCTTATAGGTATAGGAAAATGCCCTCTACAAAATCCAAAGTTTACTCTCTTTACTCACCTCTGCTATACTGTTCTTTGTATTTGACACAGAGTGTCTACCATTCTCATTTTGCTAAAGAAATGAAATGAAGTAATTGTTACTAATTACTTCCTTTAAAGATCAATGCAGCTTTGCTTAAAGATTTATGCATTTTCCACCATCTTTGCCCTTTAAAGATCATGCAACCATGACCAGCCTTTTCATGCTTATATAATATATTTGTTGTGTATATAGGTACATGTATCCAGCAGGTGAAAAGGAAGTACCCGACCTGTTTGATAAGACTCAATCCAATAAGAAGAACATGAGCCGGGGCAGTTTGGCCCCAATATGAGAACTCCCTTTTGTTGTTGGGTTGGGGTGAGGTCGGCATAAAGGTTACTCCTTGAACCTACTTTATTGATATTTGTATTAAGACCATTTTAATTAGGATTAATAATGGCTAATATATATATATATATATATATATATATATATATATATATATATATATATTTCCATATTTATAATTGAGATGAGAATCACACCTTTAGTGTGAATCAACTTACCAATTCATGTTAGAAAATAATACTTGTCAATTGAACTCTACCAATTTCCCCTTCAATAAAATAAAATGACATATCATTATTATCATTATGGTTATAGTCATCATCCTCAGCATTCGCATGATTCATTGTTATAGTGTTTGTTTACATATATTACTTGCTTTTTGTTTTTAAAATAAAAAATAGTAGTAATTTTTTTATAAAATAAAAACTCTTAAAGGACTTTTAAAGGAAAAGTAAGGGTCTATTTGGTCATGTTTTGTGAATTTTTTTTTAAGTTAAAGAACAAAAAAATAGTTTTATAGTATTTTATAGAAATAAGGGTATTTGACAAATTATTTAAATATATATATATATATATATATATATAGTTTTTAAAAAGAGATTTAGGAAAACAGGTGTAATTTAAAAAATATATATATTTAAAGTGTTTAGGTATTGGTATTAGATCAGAAGAATGAAAGAAAATGATATCATGTTAAATTTTATTTAGTTTTTTATGTTTTTTTTTTTAAAATTTTATGTTTTCATTTTATTTTTAAAAATTGATGAAAACAATTTCTATTTGTTATCTAAAAATAGTTTTTTTATTTCACTTTTTTTAAAGAAATTATTTTTAGAGAACCAATGATCAAATCATGTTAGGAATTTTAAAAACAGTTTCTTATTTTTAAAAACAAAAAATTGTTTTGAAATCACACTACTAGACAAACTCTAATAGTTTTAAAAACCATTTAAAAATTTTTTGATACCCTTTTAAAAGTGATTTTTAAAGAACAATAGAAAAATGGGAAGTCTATCTAATATTTAGGAGGCAACCCTTGGATTCCTGTAAATGAAAACATAGTCCTCACAAAGTGGATCTAGCAGTAATAGTTTAATTCAACCTATCTACAAAAAATGACAATAAGAATTAAAGGAAGAAATAATTTATGAAAGAAAATGGATAAATAATGCTAGATTCATGAGTGGCAAGAATATGATATACATGTCACAAAGATTAATAGAAAAGGCAATTACAAAATCTGATTAAAAAAAAAAAAAAGTGTGTCGTCGTCCAGAGCTATTACTAGTATGTGAGTACTTTTTAAAGTTAAACATGAGAATAGAACTATAGTAATAGAGAAATAGAGCTATCACTAGTCTTTCATCATGTTTTAAGAGTTGCAACACACTGAAAATAGAATCATCCCCTCCCCCTCCCCCTCTCGTCCTTTTTTTTTTAATTAATTGATTAAAAGGATGAAAAGATTCAAATCTATAAATCTAATATTTCTCAGTTTTGAACTTGAAGAGTAACCCATTTTTGATATAGATACCTTTCAATATTTAAAAGATTATTTTTACAAGAAAAAAGTAAGAACATTTTTATCTAAAATAAGTATTTTTCAGGGTAGAAAAAAGTGGAGGGTTGGTTATACAAATTAGGGATGATTTCATCCATTTTAAATTGAACATGCTAGAATATTTGCATCTCTTTAAATCTTATACCCACTTGGAATAAATAATCCAGACCTTAAACTTATGCTTAGTTCCTAAAAAGCATAGTAAAGAAAAAAATTATTAAGGAAAATGATTTTCTTATATTTGGATGTATTATGAATATATATATATAATTAAAACTAGGTAGTAATTTATGCTCTTTCAAATTATTTAATCTTTATATTGAAAAGTTAAATTAAGTAAAAATGAGTTTGAAATGATATATAAAAATAGTTTGTTGACTTTATATCTATTTTTTATTTTATTTTCTTCTACTTTTCTTCTCTATTTTCACTCCTACAGTTTTCCTTAAGGCTATGTTTGGTTCCCTAAAAGTTTGAAGGAAAATGTAATGGAAAGAAAATAGAGAAGAAAAGTAAAAATAAAGAAAAAGTGAAGGAAAATAAAAAATAGATTTAAAGTAAATAAATTATTTTTATATACTACTTTAAATTTTTTTATTTAACTCTTTTATATAAAAATTAAATAATTTAAAAATATCCAAATATCTTAATAATTTTAATTATGTTTAATTTTTTTCTTATTTTTCATAAGAAAACCAAATATGAGAAAATAATTTTTCTTAGCATTTTTTTTTCTTTCCTTAGTATTTTCCAAGAATTAAACATAGCCTAAATTTTCTAGCAACCAACATAACATAATATTTTGAACTTCCAAGTGATGATGTTTCTTGTAAATATGCTATATATAGGTTTTAGTAAAGATATCTAGATCAACTACTCACTTAATTACTTACTTTGGAGATATTTGGGATCCCATTTAGAAAATGTTGGTCAATGCTCAAGACAGTGTTGGAACTTTTTATGTTTTTATTTATTTATTTATTTTTATATGTGAAAGTGGATAAATTTTTTTATTTTTTGTGATTGTAAGCAGAAAGCGATTTGTTCACCAATATGAAATTATTTTGAGTATCACCAATAGTAAAAAAAAAAAAAAAGAAGTTAAATTGGAAACTTATAAAATAAAGTCAATACCATTATTATTTGAAAAATGGTATATAATAATTAAATAAATCAATAAAAAGAAAATAGATTTTTTGGGTTTCCTTTCTACATTAGAATGAGAATTCTTAAACATGAAAATAAATGATTAGCATATCTTCACATTAAAAATAATATCATCATGTACTATGGATTCTGCTTCTTCTAATACCTCATATGCATCTGCAACTTTCCCAGAGTTGAAATACATTGTAAGCAGAATATTAATAACAAAAGCTCTAACCAAAAGCCCAGTTTTGATGACTAGTGTATGCACCTTCCTTCCAAAATCCAGCAACTCCAGAGAACACTAGCAAAAGCATACTTGTCATGTCTAACACCCAATTGGTGCATTTTCGGAAACAAGTTCAAAGCAATCTCTGTATGCTTATTCTCTACACATCCGGTGATTATTGCATTCCACACTGCAGGGATCATCCAAGGTGTTTGATTGAATAAGTGGCGAGCATAACCAATTTTCCCTCTTGGTACAAGCTGACAACAGAGTTGTCTACAAGTATACATCTTGATTTTCGATTTCACTGAATACCCGTTGCACAGAAACTTAGTCTTTTGATTTTGCATAGAAGGAAAGGAGAGTATTTCCAACATGTGTATAGGCTTTGAGACTTGTTTGGATAGAATAGGCATGAAGCTGATTACCAGTTGTACCCATCTAAAATATTCGCTTTGGTGTCACAGATGAAATACAAAATTTCCGTGGCAACTCCTCATTCTGGCGAGATATTGTAGTAGCCATTTTAAGAGGTAAACTTCTTCCATAGGCATGGATAGTAGAAAATACCAAACCAAAAGCATCATTGCCCCTTAATGCATGCTGAAATCAACTCTGAACTTTCAGAGCTATGGCACTTGTTGCGAATTGGGTCATTGAACGAGCTGATTGTGGGAGGGCATCTAATATCAAAAGAGGTTATTGAACCTGAAGCTGGGCTCATGGGATTTTTGTTGCATGCTATATAACATTCTGCAGAATTGGACATTCCCAAGACAACCAGGATGCTCTATGCTTCAACACAAACTACATCTTTCTAGGTCTCTGTAAAACAATCTTAATCACCACTGATAATGAGTCCAGAAGCAAGCGAATTAACAGAAGTAAACAAAAAGGAAGGGTGGCCCACCAAATACAGGATTTCGATGTTTAAGAACCAGTGGTAGTAAACTGATGCAAATCAACCATGACGACATTGTTTCCACAAGACAACCTTTGCAATTTCCTACTTCTTTCTTATCCAAAGTTCCCCACGCTCTCATGATATATAGGTCTTTCTTCTCACTAGGGGTATAGTTTAGACCCGTGACTTGCAGACAGAACACAGTGTATATCCATTGCGGCATTTGAAGGCAGAATGGAGACAGGGGCATGTATGAGAAATGTATAAAACACAAGAACATCCAAGGAAGAAAAAAACACAAGAAAATCCATGAAAGCAAAAGAGAAGAATGGCCTAGTTTTGGCAAGTTATGTAAAGCTCCAAATCATGTTTTTTATCAGCGAGCTTAAAGAAATAAAAACCCAAACAGAGAAGAAAAGAACACATCTTAAATATTCCAATAAATGAGACTATGCCACAAGTGATCCATAAAAATAAAAATAAAACAATCTTTAACATTAATACACAAATCTGGAAGATTGAAAAGTGATGTACAGGGAGTCATAATGATCATACCCGAGAGTCTTTCTCTGCTTCTCCAAAGACCAGTGAGTTCTCCCTTTCTTTGACCAGGCCCGATAACCAAGATGGACTCCCTCTCTATTTCTGCTCCCTTCCCTCCTCGCCTATCTTTCTTCTCTGAATATCCTGCTTTCTCCTCTCCATCTAACTTCTCAATGCGTTCTAAGCTCCATCCCTTCTGTGGTGTCTCCATCTCCCCTTTTTCTAGCAGTGTGTATGGACTCTATCCCCCGTGCCGCTACAGCCTTCTCTCTTTTTTTTTTTTTTAACAATATAAATCTCCTTTCCATCCTCCTTTCAGTCGTGATTTGCCTTCCTTTTTTTAACAATATAAATCTCTTTTCCATCCTCCATTCAGTCGTGATCTGCCTTCCTTTTTTTAACAATATAAATCTCTTTTCCATGTTGCATAGAATATCCCCACATATACGCAGTCGAGTACATCAAGGATCTTCTCCAAGGTGTGCATTCAAATCTCATGCCAAAATAAAATTAAAATTAAAATCAATAAAGGTCATGAAATTCAAAATTAAAACTAATTAAAATTATGCAATTAAAAGCATTATGTCTATCATAGGTACACAAGAATTTAAGACATCAGTTTACGCAATTAATAACATCAATCTCATGCAATATTCTATAAAATAGATAAATAAAAACAAATAGCTAACCAAATAATGATAAATAAATAAAATAAATAGATAAATAAGAAATCAAGTACATGCGAGCGTTAAAAATTCAAATCATGCAAATTATGTAACTTACGTAGGAATTACTTAAAAGGTAACATAGGTGGGCCAGGATGCCTAAGTGGACCTAGCGAACCTAAATGGGTCTAGATGTGCCTAAATGAGCCTAGGTGAATCTAAGTGGGTCAAGGTGGACCTAAGTGGGCTAGGTGTCCCTCAATGGGCCTAAGGTGGTGCTTAATGGGTTGGGTATACCTATACAGGACTAGAGTGAGACTAGGTGAGCCTAAGTGGGCCAAGTGCATCTAAATGAGCCTAGTGTGCCTAGATATACAGGATTGCCAAGATCACAATGAGGAGTCGGATAAACCCCTAAACCAAAGTCTCCAAGGTGACTTAGAAAAGATAAGTTATATGAGTAGTAATGGGCCACCAAGGAATTGTTGTAAAGCACCGAACAAACACCTACTAGGACATGTGCAAGGAGGACAAAATGGAGGGTCTACACAATGATAAAACCTCATACCCTCGTGTATAAAATGCAATATGTGCAAAGAGTCTCATAAACCAGGGATCTGAGGACGTCTAATATGAATATATCGGTGAGGAAGGAAGAATCCAAGATGAATATGTCAATGATGAAAGAGAAGAAAGGAAGAATATCGAGCTGCTGATAGGATGTATAAGAAAGATGTGTGGAAAATATTGAATACAAAATGTAAATCAATATGAATGAAGATCAATGTAGGCAAGACAAATCATATACCATCAGAAAAACAAATAGATAAAAGGAAAATGAATGAGCATTGATCTACTCAAACCAAGTCATGAAGAACAGTCAAATCATCAATGTATGGACTGATGGAGGAGACAATGATCGGAGTCCCTAGGAAAAGGTCACTTGTCTCTCACATGTAAAATACATAACAAGATAGGTACAAGGAAAGGAGGACGCCTAAAAGCTCACATATGAACTCTCATAAGCAACTGACCAAAAAAACAGCTCTCAATGCCCAATATATACACTTAATGGAGAATGACACTGTATACATACATAAATACATGCGCTTATTACCTCTTTCTTTTTTTCATCATTTCATTTTTTTTTTTTTTTTTGCGCATACTTTGAATATTAGACAAATGAGCTCCATTGAGAATACATAATGAAACAAATATATTCTTAAACAATGTTGTATACAAACTCTCTCTAAAAAAATGACCTTCTCAATTAAGGATCTCCGAACCAACGTCCATGAGATAGGAGTGGAAGGGGACATGACCGTCTTCCATGCACTGAAATGTGAAAGAGCATCACTCATGGCATGGAAAGAAACATGATAACAAAGACAAATGATAGAACAAAGGATATAAACAAAGAGGTATGATGAGAAATGATGACAAGACAACAAAAAATAATGAAGAGGATGAGTCAATAAGTCCATGGCTCATGAGACTCCCGAATAAAGCATATATACACCAGAGGGCCCCTTTCCCGGTGTAAAAAGTGAGCAAGGCTATAAGAAAGAAAAGACTGTGATGCTCATATGAGGCTCAAAGGGCTAGCAATGGTCCAGATGTCAATAAAGGTAATAGGGTGTGGGCTAACCGAAATGAAGGCCACCCATCCTGCAATTCGGTCTCAAACATCGTGTTCTCAAACCCTCAAATGATTGATACTGAAAATCGATGTCCATATGATATAACCATGTTAACTCTCTAGAATCATGTGCCAAACCATACTCCAAATGCTCCATAATAATCTTAAAGATAATCCTCTCAAAGCAAAATAAACGATGATCTCATAAGGCACAATTGCTCATCATAAGCCAACTCTCATCATGCAAGATCAATCCCTATACTCATGGCAAAATAAGTGATAGTCCCATCAGGCAATCAACCAATCCTCACATCGTAAGCCACCCAAAGATCATAAGTCATCTCTCGCCATGCAAGATCAATCCTTGGGCTCAAACTCCTCACACTCTACCTGGTCGCGTCAAAGAAAGGATATGCAAAGCTAGAACAACTGGTGATGGAAAGGTCATGTAATGGTGTCAAGGGTGATGCTGTGTAAAACTCACAATAGGTAAATGTAGGTCGAAGCAAAGTCCAAGTGTGAGAGTGAGTAAGGTACTACTCTGATCATAAGAAGATGGGTCATAGTCTTGAACTCCCTAAGTCAAATCTCTGGTCCTAGGCTAATAGGCTCAATATCCTCTATGATAGGTCAAGCCTCAAGACCACAATGTGCAAGTGAAGAGATGTCTCAAATCAAAAGTACAACACATCATATGATATATGGTCCTATGATGGCAATCTAAAACTAGAAATATGACAAAAACTCTAAGGTTATAAAGGTGTCCACTGTGAGATGGCTACAAATGTGACTAAAGAATTTTTATCAATAATCCAGAAAATGAATGTGGTGTGAAAAACAACACTGTCATGAGATTGATACTCCATCTATAACAAAATATCCCTAATTCACTTTCAACCCAAGCTCCATAAAGAAAAATGATAAGGTGATCAAGGCAGATCTCTCAAAAAGGGTGCAAATGTGAAAACATGCCTTTCATCTTCCTGTAATAAAAATATTAGGTTGAAAATAAAATTAGGCAAATCGACCAAAAAATGAAGTACCGATCCCATGACAGATGAAAAATGTAAAAAAGTAAGCATGATCAATGAGCATATCCCAAAACGTCAAGTAGAAAGTGACAACAACCCGAAAGAAAATGTGTCGACTCAAGAAAAAAAAAACTATCTAAAGCCCTAGTGAGAAAATGTGTTAGACTCAACGAGCAATGAGAATAAACCAAAACCATAGAGCAAAGGGTGGTCCAACTGATACTCAAACTCGCACTGATATCTAAGAACTCTGGACTGGAGACCAAAAGAGGGAGTATTGGATTCGAACTATAACTAAGGAGGCCCTAAAGGCTCTCAGATGCACCCATGTGTAGGAAAGGAAATCCTAATCAAAATATTTAAGGCTCAACCTATAAGGTTAAGGTGACTTTAGCAAGAAAAAATAATGGAATTTAAAGGATCCCTAGCAGAAGCGATCATACCCTCCGGCGGTACGCAACCCTCTGCACGCCTCTGAAGAGACGGGGCACTTCCATGCAAGATGGTCATCACCTCCACACATGTACTTCCTCGACATCCCAGGGGGTTTCCTATGGTGAAAGCTCTTGCAACTCTCAGCACTCAATAGTCGACTAAAGTGCACGGTGAGTGGTGTGGGTACATCCGAAAATTCTATCAAACTAAGCAGAGAGAAAACACACTAGTCACACAAATATCTTGAAATCTAGCTTTGGGCTATACAAGTTTTAAAAGATCAGACTCCAATCAGCATCAGTGTGTCGGCCTCCTCTAGAATGCTTCTAAACATAGATATAGCCCATCACTAAACCCTACTCCAAATCATTAGCTCGGTCGAAGAGCAAACAAAGTTACAAGTCTTGTATCAAATACGAGATCAAGGAAAACAAGGTCAACCGAGACTAAGGAGTTGGAGATAAGAGGATAGATGTGTGTCCTACACAGATAAACAATACATGCATCATATAGAAGAAAAGCAGTCATGCACCAAATAGTCACATAAATAATAGGCATATCATCCATATCTACACACAAGCTAAGCGAGAAACATGATAAACAAGATAGGTATATAACAAGAATAAACAATATGTTGAGATAAACAAGATAATATATAATAAAGTGAATCAATCACGCCAATATGAATAAGATATACAAAAATGAGAATATACATGTCAAGGAAAATAAGATAATCATACAACAAGAAGAGTCACTATGCTAAAGTAGGTAAGAGAATCAATCGATGTAATCAACATGTCAATATAGCTAATGAACAATAATAACCAAACATGCATCACAGATAAACTTATGAAAGCTCTCAACGTGTAATCATCACCCAATCATACAAAGACACGTAGAGAGGGGTATCCATTGATCGACTAATCAAAAGCCACATTTCCCTTAACTCGAGTTCAAGTTTGACCCTATAAACATTCCTAGTGGAGTCGTCATTTTGTGGACCCTGCATTTTGCTCGATGCGTTCCCACTCGAAGGATGAGACTCGCCTTTTATTTTATTTGGCGAAAATTTTGACTTTTTTTTTTTAAAAAAAATACTTGAAGTCGCCACTTACTTTTTGTTTTATTTTTTAAGGGAAAAAAAAAAGAAATAAGAACCCTAAATGTGACTCTTGAAGGAAAAACAGGTCTGGGAAAAACCAAGTCTAGGTTTGGGGGTCAGGTTACCTATTGGGAATGTACGGTGGTGAGCCGTAGCACCCCTCTAAACTTGTATAGATATGATCTCTACTAAAAAAATTAAAGGAATTGTGGAAATTAATTAATTAATCATGGATACCAAGAAAAAGAACAAATCAATATATAAAAAAATAATGATGAAATCTAATTACAAGAATGTACAAAATAAATGACGAGAGAATTATGCAAAGTGATTTATGCAAAAATTAGTTTTCAAGAAATTTCAAAGGATTTTATTAAAAAAATAATTTTGAATTAATGATTTCAATTTTTTTTTTATTTACAAAAAGAGTCAATTTATTTTATCAATTTTATTTGTATTCAATTTTCAAAAAAGTTATTTACACTTATTGTATCAAAAGAATTTATTACAAAATTTCTTATTTCTAAAAATTACTTTTAATCTTATTTTCATTAAGGAAAAACAATTTATTTTAAAAAACACTTTTTTTGGACAATTTTATTAAAAATTAATTTTTGGGACAACTTTATTTACAAAACAATTTTTTAGAAAATTTTTATTAAACAAATAAATTTTTGGACAAATTTACAAATTCTATTCAAAACAATTCTTTTGGATTTTTCTAAATTTTTATTAATAATATAAAAAAACTTTCTTTTATTAAAAAGAATATTTTAAAATTATTATTTTATTAAAACATATTTATTGAATTCTTCCTCTTATTTAAACAAAATTTATGGTTTGTTCGATGTTCAATTTTGTACACAACAAGTAATTATATACAAACAAATATTTACAAAACTAATAAAAATAAAACCAAATAAAAGTGAAAAATAAAATATGTACCCAAATAAACTTACAACAAGCTTAATGTCTTTCTACAATTTTTTCAATCTCACTTTCTTCCATGAAATTCCATACTCCACATGTCATAAATTCATACTCAGTCAACAGAATTGTAGAATATGTCCATGCAAAAACAAAAATAGCACAAATATAAATATCTAAAACTGTATAAAATTCTCAATAGATATTCAAGCCCAAATTCAAATTTTAAATTAGTCCAACAAATTTCAGCAATTAAAAAATGAGCCCAAATTAACAAATATAACCCAACAAAAATATCTCACTTGTCATAGACCACAATCTAAAATTTTCAAATTAATAACCAATATTTAAGTTCAATTAATCAAACCCAAAACATGATAAATTAAAATAAATCCTATTAGGCCTAAATTTAATATCTTATAATTCAAGCTCAATTTAATATACACCACAATTGTCCCATGTCCAAATTAAATAGTTCAAATTGGCCAAGCCCATATCAAATATTCAAGTCATCCAACAAATCTCACCCACATTGTGGAACCAAAATTCATATCAATTAACAAGTCCACATTAATAACACACATGACCAAAGGAAATAATATCTCAAGCCCAATCCAATAAGCCCAAACAAATAACCAATAAGCAATAGGCCCAAGTCCAAATAAGATAAACAATATGCATACCCAAATCTCAAAGCCCAAACATATGACCCACAAACAAACATAACTGCATAAGCCCATAACCAAATCTCAAAGCCCAAACATAAGGCCCACAAACAAACACAAGCCTAATTTCAACAACAATCAACTATTAAAATCAAAGGAAAAAAAAACTTACACAATTTCAAATTTTGGTAGGAGAAGAAAGTGAGAGAAATTTGAGGAAATGGAAGAATGAGAGAGAGAGAATGAGGGAGTTGTTGGCTGACAATGGCTCATCGGTGGCCCTACCGACAGCGAGAGGGATTGATGGGTTTTTTTTGGGGAAATAAAAAAAATGGAAAATGAAAAAAAAATGGAAAGAAGGAAATGAGGAAGGAAAAAAAATGGGGGTCGGCCGTGTGGGAGTGGAGGATGTCTTTGAAATGAAGGTGTGGTGAGTGTCTCGGAGGAAGATGAGGAAGTGAAAATGGAAGGACAAAATCTGAAACGGACAAAAAAAGTCGAGAGAAAAATGAAAGGGAAAGAAGATAGAAGAGAGTGGGGGCATGTGTGTGGGTGTCGAGGGGTGCCAGCTGAGGAAGAAGAATGGTGTTGCAAAAAAAAAGGGTCTACCACCAAAAAAAGAAAAAGAAATGAGGGGGGAAACTAAAATAGAAAGGGCCATGAAAAGAGTATAAGAGGGAATGAGAGAAAAGAGTAGAAGAATGGGGGTCAGCCGTTCTTGGGAAATGGGGGGAAGAAAAAAAACTAAAAAAAGAGAAAAATGAGAAGAGATGAGAGAGGAGAAATGAGAGAGGTCACATGGGGGTATGGGTGAGAGAGAGAGAGAGAGAGAGAGTGTGTGTGTGTGTGTGGGTGGGGTAGTTGGGGAAGGTAGGAAGAGAGATGAGAGAGTATAGAGAAAAGAAGGAAAAGAGAAAAGGAAAAAAAGGAAAAATAAAATAAAATAAAATAAAAAATAAAAAAAATATAATAATATTAATAATAATAATAATAATAAAATAAAACAATATACAAAATTATAAAAACTATAAATTAAATAGTGAAATATGTGGGCCTAAAAAAAATGTAATTAGGTTTGAAATTTGTTGATAAAATTGAGCTCAAATTAAAGAAAAAATAAAAATATGACAAATTTTGGAGTCTACAAACATAGATTACAATATATATCGATTTTCATAAACAATATATCTTTCCATTCTATCATAAGTTTTTAACAACTATATCATTTACGACCAACTTAACTTTTATATCTCCAACCTAACTTTTAAACTCCAAATGCTAATGCATCTTTATTTTTTGTTCAAGAAAAACTTTCACTTTGTTTTCCTTCTAAATAAAAAAGATTCATGGTAGTATATTAATCGTTTCATAATCATACTACCACCAATTACTCATTTAAATGGATATTTTATGAGGTTATTTACCATTGATGTTAATTTATAAAACGTATTGTATCATGTATTGTTTATAAATATCATAAGATACACTTAAAATATAACACGAATTACGATATGTATCTAAACAATATATCTTACCATTGTATGGTAAGTTTTTAACAACTACATCATTTACGACCAACCTAACTTTTATATCTTTATTTTTTTGTGTGGTCAAATTTAGTGGCAAGGAATGGGATGAGCCAAGAGTGACTAATTGCTCTAAGGAGACAACCGATAAGTGGATCAACATACCCGAGTGGCTTGCCACAATCAAGTTACGTAGTAGAAGGAGTTCTAAGTGGTGTGACAAAACTAGTTCAATTCCTCAATATTACAACTCTCTCACAACTAAGAAAAGATGGACATCCTAGCATGTACATTGGCATCAACAGGAGCATGAACTGTACCCATTGGTGTATTGCAGGAGTTCCAGATACTTGGAATCAACTTCTATATGCAGCTCTCATCAGTCAAAATTGAAATGAAATGTATGATCTCTAATTTTTTCTTTCATGACTTAAAATAATCTCTCAGAGAATTATTATTGGTTTTTGAATTTGCCTAAAATAAGAAAGAAGTCATTGAAAAGTGTAGTTCAGATTTCATATTTTAGATAATAATTAAAGCTTTTTTACTTTTTGTGTATATCAATAAAACTTTTATAAATGATTATATTTAACTTAAAAAAGCAAATAGTACAAAAAGGATTGAAGAGATGAGAGAGAAAAAAAAAAAGGCCTTAGTAGATGTTTGATAAACTAACTTAATAATTTAAAGTGATTTTATAAATTAAGTTATTAAGTAAATTAAATATGTTTGGTAAAATAACTTAATGATATCACTTAAAGTAAAAAACAATTTTAAGTAATAAGTAAAACTAATTAACTTATTCTTAAGTCTACATCTTTAATTTACTTTTTTTTTTTTATCCTTATTTGCCTTAGTTGCTTTCATAGTCTCCTTTGCTACTTCATCACCTTCACTCTTACTCAACCTCTTTTGCCCTAATTATAATTTATAAGGATAAATACATTAATTTGATAATTTAAAATATGTTTTAAGTTAATTTTATCCAACAACCTTAATATTTAAAGAAAGAATTAAGTAATAAGTTTTAAGTTAATAATTTAACTTAAAATCAACTTAAGTTATTAAGTAATAAGTATTAAATTTTATCAAACACCCTATTTGGCTCTGATGATTAATTATGATTTCTTGTAAAGTTCTTTCAAAAAAATTACTACAAAATCTTAATAAAAAAAATATTAGCATTTTGTTATTATATTTTATAATGACTTTATAAATAAATAAGTGGATAATTTTCTATTATCCATTTATTACTTAAAAAGTAAAAATTAAGACATTTCGTGGGTGTTTGGTAAACCAAATTATAACTTAATAACTTAAAGTAACTTAATAATTTAATTTAAGTTACTAAGGTGGTGTTTGTTTTTTGGCTGAATAGAAAAAGTCAAAATATTTGGCTTTTTCTATTCAGTTAAAAGTAACATGTTGACATCATTCAACATAACTAAACCAAACCTACTGATAACAAGTTCATTTTAGTTATGTTAGATGATGTCAACAAGTTACTTTTAACTGAATAGAAAAAGCTAAATATTTTGGCTTTTTCTATTCAGCCAAAAAATAAACACCACCTAAGTAAGTTAAATATATTTGGTAAAATAAGTTAATAGTATGACCTGAAGTACTAAAAAAACTTTTAAGTAATAAGTAAAAACAATTAAATTATTCTTTAAGTCTACATTTTTATTTTACCTTTTTACCTCATTTATTCCAATTACCTTCATGATCTCTTTTACTACTCCACGACCTCCATTATTACTCAATCTCCTTTATTCTAATTATAATTTATGAGGATAAATATGTTAATTTAATGATTTAGGGTTTTCTTTGTCATTTTGTTGGTATTACATGACTAAGTGGTAAATCTACTCCATCTTTTAGAATTTGGGTGGTAATCTTATTTTGGAAGATTATCCTTTGATTCAGGTATCCCAACCCTTAAACTCAACTTCACTTCATGCTTTCTATTTTTTATTTATTTTTAAAATTTGTGCTCTCTATTCATTATTCTTGTGTTTTTATTAATTATTTAGGAAAAATATGTATCATTCCCCTTATTACATAGGTGATGTTATTTTATTAATTAAATAATTTTGGTCTCTGAGTTTCAATACTTTGATTCCTGTTTGTTTTCCTTTTTTGTGTGAATGCTTGAAAAAGTGTAGTTTTGTTGAGTTGTTGCCAATTTCAGGACATTTAGAGAAAATTCAAGTTTTTAAGGAACTTACTTGCTCCCAATTAATTTTGATATGTGAGTTTCAAAACTTGCATTCCTTTTTGTTTTCCTTTTTTTGTGTGAATGTCTAAAAAGGTATAGTTTAAGGTTGAGCTATTGCAAAGAATGTAAATTGCTTATGGATATATTTATTTTTTTCATGGTGTTCTGTACAACAAGTGCTAAAATGACATATAGACTTTCAAACTGGAAAAATTGTGTTAGGAAGGCTACATCTATATCTTGATTTTTATAAATTACGTATGTGATTTAGTTTTATTAAATAATTTCATAATAAGTAGATAATTTTGTATTTACTATTGGGCTGTTGCCAATTTCAAGACGTTTTGAGAAAATTCAAGTTTTTGAGGAACTTATGTTCTCTCAATTTTGGTCTCTAAGTTTCAATATATACTTGTATTTTTATTTGTTTTCTTATTTTGTTTGAATGCATGAAAAGGTGTAGTTTAAGGTTATGCTATATATTGTGAACAATGTAAATTGTTGATGGATATTTTTCATGGTGTTTTGCACACAAAGAGACAGTGAAATATAAGCTTTCAAAGTTAAAAAAATTGTGTTAGAAAGTCTACAAAACCACTTAAATATTTCATGATATACTCATTCATAGAATGAATATATTCTTACTTTCTATTTTCTGTTGTTTTTTTTTTCTTTTTTCTTTTTTCTTTTTAAATCTATGTTCTCTATTCTTTATTAATTTTTATAAATTATGTATGTGATTTCATTTTATTAAAGAATTTCATAATAAGTAGATAATTTTCTATTTACTATTGGGTGTTTGCCCATTTCAAGACATTTGGAGAAAATTCAAGCTTTCAAGAAACTTATGTATTCCCAATTTTGGTCTTTGAGTTTCAATACTTGTATTCCTAGTTGTTTTCATTTTTTGTGTGAATGCTTGATAAGGTCTAGTTAGAGGTTGTGGTATTGCAAAAAATGTTTCTAATGAACATTTTTTTAAAAGAATTTTAAGAACTTTCCTTTGAAATAAAGTGTGGTCAATCCTAATTGGTAAAAAACATTATAAAAACAAAACTAAAGTGGCTAGGAAAGCCTTGGATATTTTGGATAATCTTGTTATGAATTTGGAAATTTTACATGTTTGTTCGAATATAAATAAGAAATGTTTTTTCACCTGGGAAGAAGGTAGCCTAAAAAACAACGAGGCTCCAGAAGATTCAGTAAAAAAAAAAAAAAAAAAAAAAAAAAAAAAACCTACCTAAAAGCCCATTCTCAAAGGATACAATCCATTTTCCGCAATAGGATTTTTTAGGCATTTTGTTTAAGACCTTATTGAAGAGGTTTCATTTCCTTTATTTCTTAATAAATAAAGTAACTACACAAAAATTTTCTAAACAAAATGGTCTAATTCCACAGTCTTTAACAAGCCTCTTGGAAATTGTCTTACCTAGGTTGTACACTATTTACATATTTACTATTTTTTTATTGATGAACCTTGTTTGATTGGTCAAATGTTTTGTCAATTAGATTTAGGCTTTGTTTTGTCTTTTTATATTATATATACATATATTAGGTGCTTACATGTATAGGCATTATAACCTAATTCAAACTTTTTTGTTTGATATCAAATTAGTTTTATTCATTTCAATATTTGTATGGCTTTGGTCTTTTGGATAAAATACAAAGAAAATACAAAAAATAAAACATAAAAAAAGTTCCTATAAAAAATACAAAAAAGAAAAAGAAAATATGAGAACCACTTATAAAATAAGAAAAAACACAACATATCAACCAAATGATATAAACTAAAACTTCATTGTCATACTATTTATAGCTTATTATAGTACTACCTAGTATTTGAATATTAAATATCTAAATTCAATCTAAACATATCATTGGTTTAGTAGTGTGATTTTGGTGAGGATTTCCACCTCTACTTCACTCTTTAACTATATTTTTAGAACTTTTATTTTCTAAAAATGTTTTTATGCAATATCTAGTCTTTTGTGGAGTATTAGTTTGAGTTAGTAGCTCGAATATGGTAGTGTGGACCTACATTTTTCACATTCGTCCCCACTCGATCGACGAGACTCACTTTTTATTTGTGAAAAAATTATTTAGTTTTGGAAAAGTTGGAGCCGCCACTTATTTTATTTTTATTTTAAAGGGAAAATAAAACAAGAAAGAAAAACCCTAAAACATGACTCCATAATTTTTGGAAAAAAACATGTCTTTGAAAAACCCGAGTCTAGGTCCGGGGATCAGGTTACTTATTGGGAAGGTACCTCTAGGAGGTAGCACCCCTCTAAGCCCTAAAGAGGTCTTTACTAACTAAATTGGGGAAATGGGACAATTAATTGATTAATTGTATATACCTAAGTAAGCTAGGTGATTTCAAAAAGTAGCATGCTAAATAAGGAGATCAATCACAATAAAGGAAAGTTAGGGTGCGTACCTGAACCACTTCTTAAGCACTATCATAAAACATCAATGGTTAATTCAGAAGTATGACACACGACATACATTTTATCAAGGATGATCAAACAAGCATCGAGACAATCAAGTATGACACCAAACAAAGGCAATGACATGCATATTCATGAAATTTTGGGAACGTACCTGGATAGAATTTATAACTCCTAATGTGCATCCTTAGGACATGGGTGTTAAATAATAAATAATAAATAATAAATCCTAGCATGCTTATCTAATTAATTAGCAAAAATTATAAAATTCGGAATAATTAATTATCATACATATCTTGTATACCATTCCTAAAAGAAAAATGTAAATATAATTACAATAAACAGTAGAGTGGTAGTAAAAATAAATTTTAAAAAAAGATTTTCTTATGTAGGGGTTTCACCAATTCCCTAATTGATATACACAAATCTAACCTGGAATTATCCCATTTATGTGGGACCACAAGCTTGGATTCGTGTCTGATTTAAAACCAAAATTTTCATAAAAAAAAAAAAACGAGAAAGATGCGAACTGATCAAAACATGGTTGCACATTATTTAAGAAAATGAGATTTTGATTCTAAGAACTCTAAATGAATTTTTGAAATGGATTTCTAAAGGGAATGAGATTTTGATTCTAAGAACTCTAAATGAATTTTTGAAATGGATTTTTAAAGGGATCTTTTGAGAACAGTGTTATGTTTTAAAAATGAAAGAAATTAATTTGAAAACAATAAAATGTACGAAATCAAAATACCAAGCAAAACAAAAGAGAACAAAATCACAAAATAGAATTTTTGACAATCGAGAAAATTGAAGTGAGAGTGGAGGCCAATCTTCACTATTTTCCGATGGCCTTTGAAAAGTAAATTTTACCAGAGACTACCAAAGCAATAAATTATTCAAACTTAGGTCAAATAAGCTAACGAGGTACTCACCAAGAATTAATAACTAATTTTCAAGAAACACGTCAATTAAGAGTAACAATCAAAATGAATTTTCAATCATAGAATTAATTTTATTAAAGAACTAATATTATAGAAAATACTTAAACTGAATAGGTGAATGAATTAAACACTAATTAAGGCAAATCTAAAAATCAAATCCCTTAACACTTATGATCAATTATTTTAACGAACTAAAATTTTATAAAAGCACTTGTACCTAAAATCATTTAAAAACTAACGAAAACAAATTTTAAAACTATATGTCTAACCTATAGAATCAATCTTATTAATTAATAAATAAATGAATGAATAACAAGTAATTAAATGAGTAGAAAATACATAAATAAATAAAACTCAACTGCTTTCAATCTAATGTAATGAATCAAAATTAAATTAAATAGAGATCAAATCATTCTTTTTTCTAATATAATGAATCAAAGCTAAAAACTATATGAAATCAATTTTATTTCTTTTTTAATTTAAAATGATACATCAAAACTAAATTTAAACACAATTCTAACCTTTAAGTAATAGATCCAAATTAAAATTACTAAACTCAAAAAACAAAATTAATAGCATGTAATTGACTAAATTAATTGACTAAAATTATAATCAAGTACACAATTGAATATTAATGGATTAAAATCAAAATTAACGAATTCGGAAATACAACACCAATATGAGATTCACCAAATTAATTATCTAAACATTCCTAAACAAATTTTTATTTTTTTATTCACATTAACATTAAAAAAAGAAATAAAAACATAAAAATAAAGTCTAAAGCACGTAGATGAATATATCGTCATGGAATTAATTAAATTAAAAAAAAAAACTAAAATTCTAAAACCACTACCAAATTAAGATTCACACATCAAAAATTAAACAAAGAGTTCTAACTTACCTTTAGCTTACCTTTTCCAATAATGCATGGGCCGTTTTCCACCAAAAGTGACAGTAGGATTTTTAAAAATCAATTATAAGAATGCATGGTGTGATGGCTGCTCGTGTATTGCACAATCCCCAAAGCGTTGCATCTTAATGGAGTGAAATCTCACTTGAACGTCATAATCAAAAGCCCATTCTTTCTCCTCCCCTTCACCTCGTGCCTCCGACCCATGTGCCTCTCCGATCTCAGCCACTACACTGCTGCCACTGCACCACTTCGTGCTCTCTCTCTCGAACACTCTCTGTATGGATTCAAGATCAGTCACAGCCTTCCTTTTCCCATCCTCAATTCTGTCCGCTGGGAAACCGAATTGCCACCATCAAACAGTTGGTTCCTTGCAACCGCTAAAGCTTGTCAGCATCACCAAGAGACCAACCAATTGGTTTGTAGGAGAAATCAATCTGTTTCCATATAATCTGACCCCAAACTCCAATCCCATGCACGTGGCTTCAATCTTTACCGCTAGCAATAATCCTATAATCTAAATTAAAACCCAGAGTTCCGACAATTTCCTTTCTTTATGGCAGCCAGATTTGGATTAGATCTCGACTCTCCTTCGAGATTAAGCAATCTATCAATGTATCTTTAGGCCGCTGTGGACAAATCCATGCATGGTGGTCATGCTTATTAATCATCGTCTAGAGATGTGCAAATTAAACACTTCTGATGAACTCTCTCCCCTGCGTGATGAGGCCGATGATGTATTATTCCAGATTCATCTCCAGAGATCCCTCTAATTAGAACGTTCAGAATCCCCCAGAAACGAGAGCTGTCATTGTGGTCTCCTCTCCAGCCGCGTTCATCCCATGTCTCCAAATCCCCCCGTCTCGCTGCTCTTTTCTCTGTTATTCTATCTATATATATATATACATATCTTTTTTTCCTATATGGCAGACTACTCATATGGAATTCTTTATTTGCTTTTTTTAATGGGCATCGATATATGGAAAGTACATACATGTGACTCACTTGGAGATTCCCTCAAGATACCGCCTTGTATCTTGTTTGGTAAGTGTCCAAATCCTCCTCAATATTCTCCTCAAATAACATGCATCCATGTGTTCTGACAGGCTGGTCGTTATGCTCGACCGCCACCAGAAGTTAACAACAATAGTCAAATCATTATTATCCACTTGATGGAACCGACCTTCAGGAATGAACAATGCATCTCTTGCATGAAGAATAACCTTCTGAGAATGCTTCATTGAGTGTTCGGCTCTTGGATGAATTGAAAAATCAGATTCCTCTAAAGTCACAGAACTATGGTTTGAGGCCTCTCCATATATAGGCATTGGATATAATAAGAGACTTGCAAAAGGGGGAAATAAAACAACTTGCTTGCAGCCATCAATTATGCATAGAAGATTATCGTGTGGATCGTAGTGAGCACTCGATCTAGCTTGAGCACTGGTCATCCATAAGTTAGTAGAAACAAGTGTTTTTGTCTCCAAAATTCAGGCGTTTGAATGTCTTCTATCAAAGTTGCCAGTTGAACTTTATCATCATTCTCCACATTTCATAATTGGTACTCGTGCTAAATAAATTTGTTGAAGAGCATCTCCTGAAAGCGAATTGGATTGCTCTGCATCAGACCCTGTCAGTCCGTGCCTGCAACGAAAGCTGCAAAAACAGTAGCATGGTGTTCGCTTCCACGAGGACCTTCAGATAATGATGCCAAAACCCCCTCACTGATAATCTGGAAGCCATCATTGCGACCAGCAGAATGAAAAATTATGGACATTTCCCCTCCAATGTAGTTGCCTTTACAGGAGCTTCTTCTAATATAGTCTCTGTTGCAGCAGTCACATGCTCCAATCCCTCAACTGCCGCCTCGGATTCATGCTCAACTCCTCATTCTCATTTTGCACTTGAGTCAACTTATCACGGCTCTCCAGCAAATCCTTATTTGGGCATATAGTCACATTAGTTTTCGAAAGCCCAATTTTGGATCTCAGTGAGAAGTATGCACTCTCAAGCTGCCTGATATTTTTCATCAATAATATTGCCTCATTTACATTTGTGCCCGGGATGGATTCCTAATGAACATTGGAATTCAGAGGATCTTCAGGATAGAGGCCCTGTTTTCCTCTTCCATGGGGAAAGCCAGTATGTGTACAAGAAATAGTGGAGGACATCCTGAATAAATTCCTTGTCTCAACTTCCTTAAGATCTACTTCTATGCATGCTATATCTTGCCCCAACTTGGAGGCATGCTTCTCATTTTATTCTTTCAATGAAGCAAGAATGTAAAGTCATAACTTTGATTCAGTATCATCATCATCAGTAGATAGCGGCAACTCATTTCTTGAATACAATTCTTGAGATCTTCCACAAATTAACTCAGACTGCAGGATTTCCCTCTAAGAAGATGCAAACTGAAATATGCTCTCTTTTCTCTTTCTCTACTCATGGAATCGATTCCCCCCCTTTCCTCTGTACTCCCCAAGATGGTGCTCCTCATGCAAAACAAAATAAGATAAAATTAAAAATTAAAGGAAAAGAGAAGAAACTAATGAAAGTCATGAAATTGGTAATAAAATGAAATATGATTAAAAGAAAATGAAAGAGAAAATGAGATATCAGGTTGTACAATTCCATCATTCAATAAGGGGGTTGTATGCACATTTTGAAGTCTAAACAATTCAAGCAATTTCCTATTAGATAAGTGAATAAAAAAAAAAATAGTAATTATAATAATAATGATAATGATAATAATAAACAAATAAAGAGTAAAAATGAAAATAAATATAATTATGGAATGCATGCAATAATGATGAAGAGATTACTTAAAAAGTTAAGCCCAATGAAGTGTCTAATTGGACCTATTCTGAAAGGGTGTCTAAGTGACCTAAACATGCCTAAGGACTATACTAAAAAGGAATGAAGAGCTCAAGTCTAAATCAAAATTGCCAAGGGTCATAATAAGGGGTTATGCAATCCCTCAACCAGAATCTCTGAGGTGGCTCAAGAAAGGTAAGTAGTGTGAGTAGCTATGGGCCACCAAGGAACTACTGTAAAGTATCGAACAAGTATCTAATAGGACATGTGCTAGGAGGACAAAATTGAGGGTCTACAGGTAGTGGTGATTGATTTGGCTTAAAATTGTCGTTTCGTTGCTGAATCTTCTAATGTTTTGCATAATATAATTCAAGCATTTATTTGTGCATTTTTGGCATACTCTACCAACTTCCCTCTTTGTATTAATATATTATGAGTCATGTGAATGAAATTAACATGGGTATGTTTCCTTTTTTAGCCTCTTTATGTGTAGTTTTAGTTTTATGTTGCATCGTTTCATTCTTATGTTTGGATTAATTTATTTTATGTAAAGAAATTCAAGAAACTAAGCAATCAAAATGCCTCTATTATCAAAATTTAGGCTTGAGTTCAAATAGCTTCTATTTTTACCTATTTCTATTTTCTTTTTAGGAAAGATTTAAATGGCTATTAAAACAGTCTTAGTTCAAATCCATTTCTGCAACTTTCTTTTTATATTGCATTAATTTGAAATAATTTTCATTTGTTTTTTATTTGAGTTAGTTGCATTGGGAATCCTAGTAGTACTCTCTTAGGATGAATAACTTTCTCCTTCATCATCTTTTTCTTCATCAAATACCTTTTAACATTCACTTTCATCTAACCTTTAATTTGTACACAATGATGCTTGGTTACTTGCTGTTACCTTTTATTATGGTGCTAGATTTGGTTTTGGTAAAGCTGATAAGTATATCTTTCTTTATGGTAGCCTATGTATTAGATTCCTAATTCCTACATTTCAACTTTATACTAAATAGTTTTCAAAAAATTTCCTCTTGATTGGTTTTGTTCTAGTTTATTCTATCATTACTAATTAAATCTAGATCTTTCTAGCTAATGTATTCTTTTAGACTCTTTAACATCTAATTCAATTTTTAAATGTTTTTCATTATAGTAGTTTTGGAAAAGAATCATTCATGATCATTTACAAGCTTCCAAATTAGATTATTGCATATGTCAAAATTTCTTCTTTTATTTTATTTGATTATTTCTTGGCACCAATATTTGAATTTGACACTTGCAATTATCAAGGCTAATCAATTGCACTTTTCTTTGTAAATCCACTAGTGTTTTTTTTTTTTGTTTTTTTTACACATTTTTTCCATGGACTGTTTATTACTACCATTCTCATTACCAGGTTCTTTCAACTCGATAAACCTCCTCGAATCACATCCAACTTTAGCTTCCTTCATGGACTATTTATGTTCTGAAAAAAAATGTTTTCAAATTTATGAATATATGGATGATTGATAGTTAGATGACTTTCATAGTGTTCTATTAGTTTGTTTATATGATTCCAACAATGCTTCAAATTTGATATTGATGGATTATACATTTTAAGGCCATTAATATGACATTTAATTTTTTGTGCTATCTAGGAATGTAGTTCATCAGTTCTAGAAAAAATGGATCATTCTTGGATGTCAAATGATAGAAGGTCCAAGGATTATGAGGATGGGGTTCACAAATTTATTGTATTTGTAGTACAAAATTATACACATAAAAGCTTCATTAAATGTCTATGCCTACAGTGTGGTAATGAGATATTCAATACTCCTTAGAAGATTAGAGAGCATCTATTTTTCTATTGAATTGATCAAAGTTACCATACATGGTATTGGCATGGAGAGGTAGCTCCAAGTGCACCACCAACTGAAAAAACAGAACGTTAGATAGGATTGAATTAAATGATATGGATAGTACAATAGAAATGGTTGAACCTGCACATGATGATAGTAAGAATGACTCAGAGTTGTTTGAAAGATGTCTTGAAGATGCCCAAAGAGCTTTATATCCTGATTGTAGAATTTTTACAAAGTTGTCTGCATTGGTCAAATTATACAACTTGAAAGCACGATATGGGTGGTTCGATAAAAGATTTTCAAAGCTTTTAAGAATACTTGGAGATATGTTGCCTATAAACAATGAGTTGCCCTCGTCTATGTATGAAGCAAAAAAGACATTGAATGCATTAGGCATGGAGTATGAGAAAATACATGCATATCCCAATGATTGCATACTTTATAGGAACGAGTTTAAGGATGCGTCTTCATGTCTTACATGTGGAACTTCAAGGTGGAAGGTAGATAAAACTGGAACTAAAAAGTGAAAAGGAGTTCCAGTAAAAGTAATGTGGCATTTTCCTTCTATTCCAAGATTTATAAGAACGTATCAATCCTCAAAAATTTCAAAAGACCCCATATGGTATGCCCAAGGAAGAGAATTTGATGGGAGAATGCATCATCCATTAGACTCCCCATCATGGAAGTTAGTTGATCATAGATGGCCTGACTTTGCATTAGAACCTAGAAACCTTAGACTTGCTATTTCAATAGATGGTATAAATCCTCACAGTTCATTGAGTAGCAAACACAGTTGTTAGCTTATTATAATGATCATCTATAACTTCCTCCATTGATTGTGCATGAAAAGAAAATTTATGCTGTTATCTTTATTAATATCAGGTCCACACCAACTTGGAAATAACATAGATATTTATTCAGCACTATTATTGGAAGATTTGAAAATATTGTGGGATGTAGGAGTTGAGGCTTATGATGAGCATAAACAAGAGGTCTTTACATTAAGATTGTTCTGCTTTGGACAATCAATGATTTCCTAATATATGGAAACATGTTTGGTTTCACAATTAAAAGTTATTTTACATGTCACATGTGTGGGAAAGAAACATACTCTCATAGATTAAATGATGGGAAAAAGAACTCTTATACAGGCCATAAACGATTTCTTCCATGCAACCATCCTTTCAGGAAACAGAAAAAGGCATTTAATGGTGAATAAGAGTTTGGGTCACCTCCACAACCATTAAGTGGAAAGGAAATTCTCAGTAAAATTGAAGCTATTTGTAATTCATGGGGAAAAAATAAAGTTACCTAAGGTAAAGTTGAACACCAATACTACAAATTGTTGGAAGAAGAAATCCATATTCTTTGATCTTGAGTATTAGAAACATTTACATGTTCGTCATAACTTGGATGTGATGCACATTGAGAAAAATGTTTGTGAAAGCATCATTGGTACCTTACTCAAGGTTTGAATTAAAGTGAACTTATCTCCCACCTGCATGTTATACACTATCTATAATGGATAAGAAGGCTTTTTGCCAAACTTTATCACAATTGAAGGTTTCTGAAAGGTATTGCTCTAACTAGAGAAATTTAGTGTCAATGAAAGACTTAAAGCTTTATGGTTTAAAGTCTCATGACTATCACACCTTAATGTAACAATTATTGCCAGTGTCGCTACAATCAGTTTTGCCAAAGAATGTAAGGCATGTTATCTATAGATTAAGTTTCTTTTTCAATGCTCTTTATAACAAAGTGGTTGATGTCCCTACATTGGATGAGTTACAAAATGAGGTAGTGGTGACATTATGCTTGCTTGAAAAGTACTTCCCACTTTCTTTCTTTGATATCATGCTTCATCTTAATGTGCATCTTGTAAGAGAGGTGAGGCTTTGTGGACTGGTTTACCTAAGATGGATGTACCCATTGGAAAGATTTTGAAGTGTTGAAAGGGTATGTGTGAAACCGTAACCACCTTGAAGGTTGCATTGCTGAATGTTATATTACAGAGGAAGTTATAGAATTTTGTACAAAGTACTTATCAAATATAGATGCAATCGGGATTACTAGTAGTGCAAACATTGACCAAAAAGTTGAGGCACTAATACCTCTTAGTTTCTCTAATTTTGTTATCTCTTTATATAGTTGTTTCTATTTGTTTAGCCCACTACAACAACAAATGCTTCTCTGATGAACTAATTCTTAAGCCAATACAATGAATACATTCAACATTCTCGAAGGCCTAATGCTAATTATAAATAAATTATGTTTAAAATAAACTGATTTTAGGCTTGGGATTTATGGAAAGAAGGCAAAAGCTTGGAGCTAGTTGATCCAGAGTTAGGGGTTTTCCAACTACACAGCCTAAATGTTGAGATGCATTCATGTTGCTATGCTATGTATACAAGGTAATGCTGCAAATATGCCTATAGTGTTAGATGCAATTTTTATGTTAACTAATGAAGTTGTGCCCCTTTCTCCTCCAACTCTACCCATAGATGTTGTTAACCACACCGCTGAGTTAGGAAGTTGTGCCACAAGTCTAACTCGGAGATGGAAGGTAGGTTAAAGTGAAATGTTCGATGGGAAAAGAAATGGAACAACATTTCTTAATTCTATTTTAGTTGTGCTTTATATTGATTTGAATGGGATTTGTTTAAGATAATCTTTTTCTATGCCATTTTCTGTCATTCTAGAGCATAGTTTAAACATATATCTTGTTGTTCTTTTTTCCCTTCAATTCACACAATAATTTCTAAATAGGGTCCCTACTTTGCAAAATGACCCTTACAAAACCAGGTCAATTGTTTTCTTTTGTTATCTCAAAATCTAAAAGAGAAATGGAAAGCTAGCTTGGTTGATCTATTACACGCTAAGAAGGAAGTCCCAACTAAGTAAATCTGGGTTAGACTGAAAGTGACCAAACTTGCAATCTTCTTTCACAAACTATAAACTAGCAATAGTTAAAAAGAGCGAAGCGTAGCCGACTTTTTCCTAGTAGGCCTAACCAAGGTTGTTTGATAATCCATGAATGGATTCAAACTAGCGACTATGAATTATCCTTAGTAGGTTTCATCCTGTCAATAAAGTGGAGCCTAATGAACTTGATGAAACAAGGACTTTTCTAACAAAACAAATTGTGCCACATCTTTTGAAAGACTCCTTGGGAACAACTGACCAAAAGCAAACAACCATTATCCCGATGTGAGCTTGATGCGACTCATGGTAGCTTAGCTTTAAAGGCGTATCAACAAAATTTATACCTTAAATACTATTACTAAAGTAGCTAAGCTACTATAGCATAGTGGTTCTAGGATCGTTCACTGGGAAGGGTTTTCGCAAACACAAGTGATATTCAAATTAGGAAAATAGGTGATTTTCTTATGGATGTTAGCTTTAAAAGAAGATGTAAATGTTTTAGAGAGATTTAAACTAATTTAAGCTAACATTAAAGACTAAAATGAAAGGGTGTAAAAACAAGTTTCTCAAAGATAGGATAGCTATGCTCTGGCTCTTATGCAAATTGGAAATCTCAGGATAGGCTCCTCGCGTTGGGGTTGCAACTATGGTGATGCTTGCTTCCCGAACCGGTATGGATTTAGCAAATCAAGTTTTAATCCTTTAAAATGGCAAAATAGATGGTAGTGGATTTCATCAATGGTTATTCACCTTAGACTTCATTTGAATGGCTCGTAAGAGATAACTAATGGTCTAAAGCCAAAAGCTTACCAAATATTGGCAACTCAAAGTCATTCTAGGTGATAAACTCACCTTTCAATGGCCATTGAAATTGGTTCTAATGGATTAATGCAAAACTTGGAATTGAAAACCTCACCTTCCAATAGCTCGTAGGAGATAACTAATGGATAGAAATCCAAAAGCTTATCAAGTATTGGCCGTTGGAAGTTGTCCAAAGGAAATAAAAACCAAACTTTGCATTAATGAACCATTAATGAAAAACGACTACCTTACCTTCCAGGTGCAAGAAATTTCCATGGGATTGCATCCAAGCCATCACATAACATCCATACTTTGAGAAACTTAAAGGTTTTAGCCAATCATCCTCTGAGGAAAAGTCCTCAGAGGCTGTTTGGCTACTAAGAAAATAGAAATGGGGAAGAACAGGAGAAGAGAGAAAAAAGAGCTTTATATATTCCTAAGTTAATGTATAGAGGATCGATCTCCCCAAATCATCTCTATATTCCAATCCCCCCTTTCTAAAGGTGTTGTGCACCTCTATATATAGCAAAATTACAAGATAAAGCCTTATGATGGCTGAATACAAGGTTACAAAAGGAATTTACATGAGAAAATATCAAGCTAAAAATATCTGGGAAGTCGGTGGTGCGTGCGTGAAGAAACAGAGGAAATTTGGCATTTTCGCAAGGTGAATTTCTCCTTGCGAAATTTCGCAATGTTGCGAAATGGCAAAATTTCGCACCATGAGGAAAATCCCCTTGCGAAATTTCGCAAGGAGAAATTCACCTTGCGAAATTTTCGCAAGGTTTGATGCAGTTGTCTTCCGAAGGCCATATCTTCCTCATTTCAGCTCCAAATTGTACATGGTTTGAAGCATTGGATTCTTGACTTCCTGAGATTTGAAATGGTATATAGAATGTAGAAAATGGACTTCGGGAAGTGCCCCAAAAGTGAGAAAGAAGACTGCAGCTGCTGTCATCTGTTTTCCTCTTCTCCATTGTTCTTGTTTGTGCTCGTGTTTCCACTTGAAATTCAAGCTTGTAAACTTCCAAAATCCTTGCTTTAACTTGTCCAAGTAGCTCCTCCATCATTTGGCATGCTTGAATTGATTCATAAGCTGATAAAAACATGTAAACTTGCCACAAAATGGTTAAAACCAATTACTAAGGACCTTAATGAATTAATTGGGTTAAATGAATATGATTACTACACAAAGGAGCTTAAAACCATTATAATTAGGTCTACAAAATAGCACTTTTTGGTAGTAATCAGAGCTTAAAAAGAATGGAATGGAATCTAGATGCGTAAGTGCCTTTGCTCCCCTAAGTGGTGATGAACTCAAACTCCTAACAAGGTAGGCAAGTAAAGATGGGTTATGCCTTCCAACCTTAAAACAGTGCTTATTACGACGACAGAGTCAATGGCACAAGAATCTTTCTAAATTACTTTGGGTTAATAGGGCCTTCAAGCATTTGAAATATTTCAAGGTTGTAAATGACATAGTGTACCTGATAGAAAATGATGACTCCTTCAGAAAAACAAAGTTATTCAAGTTCAAGGCAAATAACGTAGGATTCTCTTTATTGATTTAAATGCAAGCATGCTTGTTGTAGATGTTGAGAAACGAGATTTACTGCAAATTGAATATCCGGTTAAGTGAAGGATAAGTATTGCAATCCTCCAACTAACCATCCAATGGTCCAACAAAAAGGCAAGTAATGGTATCTTTCTTTCCATTACGAACAACATGTTTTGCCTGCTCTCTCCCCGTGTCCACTAGTGCTCCTGTTCAAAGTGAAGAGAAGGTGAAAAAGCACTGTTCAAGTTGCATGAGAAGGCTTATATTTCTATGCAACAATGGAGCAGGATAGCATTTTGTGTCCACATGTTTGAATTTGATGCCTAAAAGGTACATACATTTAGACCCTTTTGGCCTGCTATGTCCTTTCTTTATGCCCCTACCAGAGAGGGGAGGAAGTGGTAGGTCCTCTAGGGCTAGGAAAAGATAAGGTAACCTTTTGTGGACACCTAACAGGAAGGGCTTGCCATCTCACGAGAAAGTCAAACACAAAATCATTGTCACGCAAGCTCTGGCGGTATTTATCATGCACTTTCGGGACTTGAGACTCTTGAAGAAACTTTTTCATTCTTCGGTTATGTATGGAAAGATAGAAAGATAATGACCACAATTTTGGGTATTCACTTAATCTTGTTAGGTGTAGGGGCCTCCCATACCTACGCGTAGTACATGTGATAGAGGAATATGAGCTTTTCCTTTAATTTCCCATCGATCGAGTAGTCTCAATTGGAGATAGGATTGCACGTGTACTTTTATTGCACAATTATAGGGTAGGGAAGGAACATAATAGCTTTCTTTTTTCGGAATGCCGCTCTACCAGCAAGGAGTGCCACACATGAGTAGAGTGAAGACAAAGCAATGGAAATTCTTCGTTGGGGGAGAATCTTTGATTGCGTATTGCAGATAGATCCATGTCACTTATGAGTAGAATAAGAGGAGTTTAAATATTTGGAAAGGGATTTAATTTACTATTTAGGTTCTTAACAAAGGAGGCCCGAACGTGGGAAAGCACCTATAAATAACAAGTGGACATCAGCGGTGAATGCATTTACATTCATTGTAATATATTCTTATTCCCTTTCCCAGGCACCTAGTATTAGAGTGACTGATAGTAGGTATCCTTGCCTCTACTCACATACTCTTCTATCTAAGTCAAATTAGGAAGCTGAAACACGTCAACTTGCTTAAGCGGTTCAAATAAGGGTGGGTTATTCACCAACCTATTAGAATAGAAGGAGACAAGTATCTTTTAGACACTACCCTATCCCAATGAGCTTTTACTTGGTTCTTTCCTTGTTTGAATCTATAAATATTGCAAGACAACTTTTTCTTGATTATAATACATGATTAGTAATTGTAAAGTGTTGGATTAGAAACTAATTTAGATTTATAATACATGATTATTTTCTCACATATTTTTGTCAACAAGTCCTGCTGCATTTAAGTCATTAATTCTTTGTCTTCTTGTCCTGGACTGGTTAAGAACATTTCAAGTTCCCAAATAGACTTTTATTCTACAAAACATTGATTAGACAATAGTTTTAAAAAATTGTCCTCAAAATTGTTTTTTTAGTATTATTTTAAAAAACACTTCCCAAACATAGCTTAAATACCTAAATCTAATATGCATGGTGCAACAACTATAAATTTGTGACATCACTCAATTAGTTATAAGTTGCATCTTTACTAGGAAGTAAATTATGTGGAAGAGTGAACCATGTATGTAGTAAGCCAACTAGATAGTTTCTTACAGACATAACAATTTCAAGAATGAGCCATGTAGTGACCTATTATTGGGATGGTGATGATCCAAAATCAAGATGAACTTGCTATGGAAACTATGGGCTTTTACTAAGGTTTTCTCTCAATTAATCTTTAAAATTGATTAAGAGATTAAAATTAGTAATATTTTGATGGATAAATTTTTCTTTATGAAAATTCCCAAAAATATTAAGGTTATCTTGAAAAAATTTAAAATTCATATGAGAGCATTTTATCCAATAAAAATTCAAAAATAAAATGAGCTCTCAAATTTTAAAATTATATTTTTGTAGAACTCTTCTGTTTCATGCACTATTTTAATTTAATAAATATTTTATCTTGGACTTATTTTCAAAGAAATTTGTTTTTATATTGAAATCTTGTGTAATAAGGAAAATATCATATTTAATATGATTTAGAAAATAAAAGCATTTTTCCTTAATGGAAAATTTTGATTCTTAAAACCTCAAAAAATATTTTGAGAAGATTATTAGAATAAAATCTTTAAGAATAATTTTGTAAATAGGAAAAAACTATTTTTAACCTATTTCAAAAAATCTAAAAAAAATAACTTTTCTTATTTCACATGTTTTCCAATTTAAATAAATATTTCTATTTAGAAAGTAATTCCATGAAAATTTATTTTCATAAAATTTACCAAAAACATACCCTTATGCACATAAGTGAACCAAGGGTCGATTCAACCCTCATGAAACCTTACTATTAAGGTATATGAGCCAGAATAGGGGACACTGGGACCTTAAGAATAGTATTGGTTCCTTTAAAATATACTTTTAAATTTGACTTGACATCTCACTACAATGAGTCAATTGCACTCTAGTACCCTATGTATATTACAATGGGACACCAAAGGGATACACTATCTCAAAGTTCATGAGATATCATGGTGCCTCTCTATCCCTATCAACTTCCATCAATAATGACCCAATTCATAGGGAATATAAGATCGCTTTAGGATTTCACCTGTTGGTCAAAGTCATTACTAACTTTGATAGGGGCTCAATATTCTCTCAAGGTTGAGAAACAATACAACATAATAGCTTAGTGAATTCATGATAACTTAATAGCCTTACATCATGACTCACTATAGGTCTTATTTAATGTTTAATCATAAACACTAGTACACTCACCATAAGAAGACAAGAATAACCATCCTTCTAATTAGAAAGTAGTGCACTACAACCTCAAGTGGATTGCCTAAGTTCATGAACCGATTGTATAAAAATCATCTACGTGAAAGGAGACTTGGACCTCTTGTGTAACTCCTAATGCACCTAATTCTTGTACAATGTAAGAGATATAGGCTAGAATGTTTTTAAAGTATAATGCATTAAACGAGGATAGATAGAAATACAATTGGAATATAATTAAATAAATAATATATTTCAAATTTCATACATTATGACATGTTTTTAAGGGCTTTATTCTACCAATCTCCCACTAACCCTCAAAGTATTAGGCTGCTAAAGCAATCTAGGTACATATCTAATACCTGTGTTATCCTTGTGACCATCAAAGATTCTCTCTATCAATGTCTTGGTGAAAGAATTCATCAAGTTCTATATAAAAGGTATATTCTCAACCACCACATCACTCATTTGTGCTATCTCACGAATCAAGTGGCACTTCCTCTCAATGTATTTACCCTTTTAATGGTTTATTGGTTCTTTAGATTGTGCCACTACCTCAATGTTGTTACAAAATAGTGTCATAGGTTGTACAACCAAGGGTATGACCCCAAGTCCCATAAGGAACTTCCCAAGAGAAATGGCTTCCTTTGTTGCTTCAAAAGCTACAACATATTTAGCTCTTATAGTAGAGTCAACAATGTAAGATTTCTTTACACTTCTCCAACTAGCAGTCACATGACCAATTGTAAATATAAAACCAAAGGTAGATTGACAAGAATCCTTATCTAACTAGAAGTATGAATTTGTGTACTCTTTATGTATTACTCATCATTTTGGAACATAAGCATATAATCCTTTATTCTTTTAAGATGCTTGAAAGTTGTCCAGTGCTTCTTAGATTTGACTGATATCTACTCACCATACCTAGTGCAAAGCAAATATCTGGTCTAGTAATATTACCTCAATGGAGTCCCATAACTTATCTTTTAATTGTATAGGAACATTCCACCATGTTTTACATCTTATTGGCACCGTAGTAAGTGCCAATACCCTTAAGTAACTAGTAAGATGCACTGATGATTCTTCTATATAAATGCCATCATGATTATATTTTATCAACACCTCGACCCCTTTGTTCCTATTCTTGATAATCATGAACTTTCTCCTCATTCCTCGAGCTTTATTTTTTTTAGGCTTTTCTCCATCCTTTGGATCCATAACTGTAAGAAAATAATTGCTAAAGATAAGTTTATATATAAAAATATGAAATATCCATAAATCCATCGATAATCTTAATTCTATGTTTCAAGTATATATTGCTACATTAATGTTGAAAGTAAGATTATGGTGTATTATATTCCCATAAAAAGAAAAAAAATATATGAAGAAATACATTGGCTTGTTTAATTAGTGTTATCAAGAATCTCATAGTGTTGTAGGAAACCTTTATTTTTCAACTTCACCCTTAGAGATTTGACTAGTGTTGATTAGAGAGTCTCAGAATCCTAACTGGTGTTCTGAAGGACAACTTGTGAGCTATGTATGAGCCAGTTACTTGATACTTAGATATAGAAACAAAGTTTATGCATTTTTTCAAATTTTATGTCAATCATGAATTTTTAAATAGTATGAAATTTTAGGTCAGAAAAACATACAAGGATTGGTTTGACATGTTTTGACTTCAAACTACAGTAATACTTTGACAAGCACACAGTTGCACCTACTTCTTAAGTTCGCATGTTTACAAAATTTTTAGCATGTTCCCATCGGGTTAACTTGCTTTCTGGCATCTTGAAACCTTGTGTTAATTTTAAAGAACCATGAAACATGAAATATAACTTTACCAATACATTGATTTTGGTTTCAATAAAATCTTGGGCTATTATTTTAGGACTTTACTTAGAAATAGGTTTCAATGATTCAACCAATCTGGTAGAGAAACATCATTCATTTTCTTCTCATTACAATTTTTTGAACTGTTTATGAAAACAACACACTAAGGATATAAGTAATAAATGTATAGTGAGTGAAAGAATACTAGTAATAAATATAGAGTGAGTGAAAGAATACTAACTCTTTTTTTAAGTGTTTCTTAACTAATATGCTATTGATTATGAATTCTCAAAAAAATAAAATAAAAAATAGGACAAAAGAATTTAGAAATTTTTTTTCATTACGCAAATTCATTACACAGGCTAAGACACTTCTATACCCATTAAGCTGATATTTTTTCGTCTACAACAAAAATGAGACAAAGGACTTTTATCGATGACCTAATGATTCATTTTTATTTGTGTGCATACTAGTTAAATTTCACAAGATAATATTTAAACTTAAGCAGGGAATGTGCAATGTGATATCAATGATGTGCTCCAAAAAAAATAAAGTACAAAAATTACCTGTGTTGCGGCTACCTTAACCAGCCTTTTAGCCTTAATATGTACAAAAATGACTTAGAAATTGAGTTTGAAATTTGTATTTAACCTGAAAATTAAAAGAGTAAATGATGAGACAAAAAAATAATGTTTATAGTGGTACTATACATTGAACAATAAACCAATTAATGAAACAAAATAAAAGGTCTTATAACAAAAGTAAATATCATATATTTCAAATAGAGGTCTTATCATATAGGCATCACAAAACTAATTTACCTGAATGCAAATGATGATAAAAAAAATAAAGAATTTGGCTACAATATGGTTATTTTATTTGTTAAATCAGATAAAAACATAAATTAGTCTCTCAATCCTAACACAAACTTAGATTCATTCTAAATCAGAAAAAAAATTGTCTTAAATCATGTTGACAAGGTTGCAAATCAGTTACATAAAAGATTTTTTCTCAATCCAAATCCCCTCACAATCGCCTCGCATACATATTGCATTTGAGTCATCCATAGCATCAAAAGCTTCAACTTGTGGTAGTGTAGAAATGAAGGGATGGTGTTCAATGGAATTGTCTACAAGGTTATCACCTTCCTCTCTATCTAAGAAGTCTTTTTGAGGAGTTGAAAAAACAATAGGCCATCTTGGATTTAGTTGGTCTTGTACATAAAATACTTGCTTAGCTTGGGAAGCTAAAATGAAAGGATCTAATTTATGAGCCCTCTTGTTGAAGTCAACTAATATAAACCCAAGATCATCAACTTTTACATGATTTTTATTGTCAACCCAATCACACTTGAAAACTAGAATTCTAAACATTGTATAATCAATGTCCCAAATATCTGTAATAACCCCATAAAAACAAAGTTCACCAAACACTAAATTCTTATCCTTGGCACTCGAAATTTGCATTGTTATAGCTATAATACTGACTCCACTATTTTCTATAGCTCGTAAGTCATCACGCTTCTTGGTATAGTAGTGACACCCATTAATGACATATCCATGATCCTTAGAGACATAATGGCTAGGACCATGATCTATCCACTTAAGGGTTTCAAATATAGGTTCTTTTTTACTAATTGCAACTTCAACCTGTATGAATAAGTGATCATTAGTATGTATATTGGGAATTAGTGAAAATATTAGTGAACATTTTACCACCATTTCATTACCTTATTTCGCAACCAATGAGTAAAAGTTTGCACATGCTCATCTTGTAGCCATTTTTGTCTTTTTGATTGATGAGGATTTTTCAATGCCAAACATTTCATGTGTTCTCTATAAAGTGATTTATAAGTAATTCACATTTACTATCGAAAAGCTATTGTAAGTATAAGATAAATAAATTAAGCATTAGCAATTCTTACTCAATATAAGGTTGGATGATAGTTGTATTCTCCAATACATAATGATGTGCAAGTAACCACAAATTGGAATCAACTACCACGCTCTCAATTAATATTATAACAAGACGACAACTATTTTGTTTATAGCTATTCATGGTTAACAACTAGAAACTCCTAATAACAAAAAAAAAAAAAAAACATTTTAAGATTTAGTTACTTTTATCATTTGAATTTAAAAATATTCTAATTTACATTGAGAAATATCAAATCAAATTTAATTTAGAAATTTCTTAAAACTAAAGTTTACTTTCTAACATGATTGATCTCTTAAACTTGATTAATCATATTCCAAGTAATATCCTTAAGTATTGATGAAACTTTTCAATTTTAATTACAATTTCTTTCCATAATAGTTATTACAATGATATCTTAAGTGTTGACATTCTTACTTCAATCATGGAACTCTAGATTTTTTTTAAAATTAATTGCTATCTTGTTGTCCATGTAATGATCATTGTTGGTGATCTTGTGACAAGTTAGGCTTCTTAAATAAAATTATGAGGTAAATCATAAGGTAGATTTATGATATGTTGTTGAAACAAATTTCACTTTACAAGTTGAAAGGGTCACATTGATTACTTCTTTGAAGTCCTAAGTGAATGTAGTGTCATTCATAAGAAAAATATATATATATAAAAAAAAAAACACACAAAACAAGTGATGCACTTTTGATTATCTAAGTTGGTCTGCACTATAATCATTATCAATGCATTTAACAAGCTTACAATTACTAAAACATTATTGCTATATTTAGCAAACTTACAATTATGGAAAGATTAATATAAGCCACCAAAGAAATCTTTAACATAACAAAGAATTGTTTTGGTGGTCTTCATGTGAGTCACTATATATCAATGTTTCCATATAGTAGTTAACAAGTTTTAACTCTAAAATGAAGGTCCTACCTAATCCATATGAAGTAGCATATGCTTCCAACTAAGATCTTATATTATGTTAGATGACCCACTTTTTTCCTTTGTCACATCTTGAAAATTTAGCTTCATATTCTATTGGAATGTTTACTAAATCATATATATTTATGTTAGAACAACTTGAAATTTTCTTGTGTATAGCCTTCATAAAAAATAAATTATGTGTAACATATGACTAATGTCAACCATCTAAAATTCTTAGGCCAATATTTATTTCGACTCATCAAACTTGATTGTTTCAGTGAAATGCAATCATCCACATATAAACAAACAAACAATATATTTCTTTTTTTTATTCATGTTTATGTAAAATGCATACTAACAAGGGAATTTGGTTAAAATTATTCCCTTGAAAATATCTATTAATTATAGTATTACATGCTCTAACATTAATAGGCATTTTCAAGAGAATGAGGCATTACTTAGAAAAATACATTTTCTAGTCTTATTATCTAACAATGATCATTTTGGATCCAATACATGAGAATTTAAAATGCTTCCAAATACTATTTAATTTGAAATACTTGACTTCATTCCATTCAATGCTTGTTATGGTTTTTTTGCATATACTTCAATCAAAAGAATGGTTTGACATATAAACCATACAATCAACCACCTTAAACTAAAATTCTTTTAGAAAATACATTTTCTTACTCTTCAACATACTTTGGATCTCAAGGAGAGTTTTATTCTTTCTTTCAACTCTTCCTTTGTGTTGTGAAGAGTGCAGAATTCTACTGACCAACCACATGATTTTGATAAGTATTTTCAAATTCTTTTGATGTGAATTCTCCTCCACTATTGGATCTCATTATCTTTATATTGTAACCATTTCATTTGTTAATAACCACTTTAAATCTCTTAAAAGGATTAGATACTATAACTATTTCTTTAAAAAAAAAAACCTAAAATTGTATGTTAAAATCATTAAAAAAAAAAAGTAAAAAAAAAATACTTGTTCTTAAAAAACGAGTTTGTAATATGAATTTAATTATGTACATCTACATGAATAAGCTTAAGGACTCCTCTTCCAAGCAAACATCCTTCAAATAATTGACTTGAGTGAGTTATAGAGGGTAATCCTTTGCTTATTTTTTTCTTACTTAACAATTTCAATCCCCAAAAATAACATATTTGAATCTCAAGCACCAAATCCAAGCGGAAGCACTAGCAGAAGCTTTTGGCCCATTTCATTTCCCCAAAGCCAATATTTCTTAATAGAATGTTGAAAGTTCAATAAGAATATTCTATATCTTGCTATGGACATGTTAGTAATCAAATTTGTGTACATTATTGAAAACTTTGATCTTTCATGTGACTCAAACTTAATATATATATTTTTAATGTTTAGTTTCTAATTTTCAAATAAATCAAGATTGTATTACTTTTCCTTTACTAATATTTTGGATGCATCTTCAGAAATACATGACCATTTTATGGTTACTCTAGATCTATGAATAAATTTTTGAATCCAAACTCATGGTTGATTTCTCTAGAGTCAAGATACCATGTATTTTTATTTTTTCTCCTTAATATGCCAATAATAAAGTAAGTTTTTCTTGATCTTTGTTTTCTATATAATTGCTCATCAATTCCACATTGGTAGTGACACCCTACACTTTTATGCATAATGATCAAATTTTTGAAAACTATGGGATTGAATTTGACGTTATTATACTATTTCATATTGTTTTTCCTTAATGTGGTTTCTTCCATGTTCTCTTGAGAAATGTGAATTTTGACTTGCCATTGTTTAATCAATTGAAATTCCTTGGCCACAATGACATTATTTTTGCTTCTTTCCTTGCTAGGTTTTCTTCCTTCTCCTTTAATGTGAGTTTTTCTTGAAGAACTTGTTCCTTTTTTTCTTTGTTCTTCATTTCTAACCTCCCTTCATGAGCTTACAATATTCTCATTAGTTGATTAATGGCCATAGAATCCTGATTATTAGCCATATCAGTTTTCACAACATTGCAATTAAACTTTAAATTTCAAGATAAAAGTTTTTATTTATTTATTTATTTTCGGGTTATACTAGTACCCAAGCTTTTTTCATTTTTCTTAATAAATTCAGAATTACCAACACTCTTGAAAACCTAATTAGAGTTTTATTTCCATTTTTCATATTCAAACTTTTAAATTCTTCTCTTAGAGTTTGCAAATAAAACTTTCTTACCTTATAATTAAGCACTTTTGTATTTTTTTGTAATATCTCTCATGTTTTCTTAGCATGAGCTATACATGAAAGTTTCTAAAAGGTATCTTTATCTATTGTTTGATACATGAGGATAAGAATTTTTTTATCTCTAAAAGAATAGGTTTCAACTGGTAGGTCTTTATAGCTTTTCTCTTTTATTTTAGGATATAGACAAGTTTCACTTTGTGGCTCTTTGTAGCCTTTCTCCACAACCTCTCATAAATCTTTGAAAACAAATGTTCATCATGATACTCCAATTTTCAAAATTCATCTTTGTTGATTTAAAGAATTTAAAAAGGATAAATCCCACTTGCCATATTTTTCTTACAATTTTAATAACAATTCTTGAAATAAAAGAATTAAACACGCATAAACAATTATATAATTAAAAAGAAATAACCACACCCAACAACTATCTTATTTGTAGATACTTATGCCAACACATCCCACTTGTCATCTTTTTCTAATGATTCTAAAACAAATGTTAAAGTAACAGAATTAAACGCATATAAACAAATATATAAAATTGAAGAACTAATCATGCCCTACAGCAAATACTCATGCTTAACAAAATAGAAACTTCAAATTTAAAAAATATAGCAACATTCTAGGACTCAATCACCAAAATATAAAGACAAAATGCTACCATTCAAATTGAAATATTCTAATTCACCTTTAGAAACTAGATTAGATCAAATTTTTGGAAACTTCCAATATAATTATTTCCTTTTATTGACTAGGTGCGATAAGTTGATATTGATTGTAGTATTGAGATAGCTTTCAAAGTTTAGTTGACTTACATATCCTACTAGGTTGATGGTGCAATCATTGTAATGAAATATTTTGTTCTTCCGACCACTTGTGGTCTCCAACATTAACACTCAAAAACTATAGACATCTAATTTCATTAAGAAAATACCATTCACGGCATATTCAGGTGACATGTAACCATTGCACCCAAGAACAAAATGCTCTCAATGGGAGAAAGGATATAACATATAATTAAGGAAGTGAATAGAACAAAAAGTTCTCAATGGGAGAAATGATACAACAAATAATTAAAGAAGTTAAAACTTACATTGTCCCAGCAATCCTTTTAGTATTTGCTTCAATTGCATTTGGCCTAATAATTCTTGCCATGCCAAAATAAAAAATCTTGGCGTTCATATCAAGATCAAGTAAGATATTACTAGCTTTAAGATCTCTATGTATAATTCTCAATCTTGAGTATTTATGCAAGTAAAGAAGTCCTTGAGCAATTCCCTCAATAATGTTGTACTGTTGCTTCCAATTTAATAATTTCTTGCATGTAGCATCTGAAATATTTTCCAACATAGTTAATAAATTTCATAATCACTATAAAATAAATTAAGATTTAAGGGAAAAAGTATAAACTGAAAAGGAAGAAATCCAAGCTTTTGTTTGGCATGAACACATAGATTAATATTCTTCTCCATTGATACTACAACCTAAAAGCCTAACAATATTCATATGTTCTAGATTGGTAATTAGCTTAATCTCATTTTTGAACTCCACCAACCCTTGTCCAGATCCCCTTAAAAGTCTCTTTACTGCTATTTCTTGTCCATCAATTAGGTTGCCCTGAAACAATGGATTCTAAATACTTTATAAATGGAATGGATTACTAAACAATGTCCTGTTATATGTAATGTCCTCATCAAATTTTATTTACCTTGTATACATGACCAAAGCCACCTTTTCCAATTTTATTTTGAGATGAAAATTATTTATGGAAATCATGATGGAATCAAAATAAAAACTTTCAACTTATGACCATGTTTCCATTCTCATCTAAATCAATAAATCTGTCTGAAGTTGTCAATTCATATAAGACAATCTCCTTTTCTTTCTTCCCTGTAGGATTAATAGAAAATTTTTGTTTAGATTCAATTATTTTCCATATTTCAGATAACAAAGCATTGATATTGTCAAGAAAATGTAGAATATATACCATTTTTAAGTTTTCTCCTATAGTAGAAAAGGAATATAAATGACATGAGACTTACTAGTTCTGAAATGGTAATCCACAACCGCCAATGATTCCCTACATAGAATTTAATGAATGCAATTGTTAGAATAAAACACACTAAAAGAGAAAGAGAAAGGTTAATATCATTAAGGCCTTTCAATATGCTATAACTCAATGCCTAGCCTTTCTCTAAACAAAAATCACATTCTAAAAGCATATGCATACCCAAATTTTATCTCATCTAGTTAAATTGGATCCTAAGTATTACATGTCTTATTTGAGTTAAATAGATTGTAAACCACAAGCAAGTGCTCATCAACAAATATTCTACCAAATATTCTAATGCCAAAATTTAGTTAATTTAAGGGCATACAAAGGCCTTTTATTTCATTCTTTTGGGGCTATAATGAATTTGAAATCAAGATCAAGTTAATAAAATAAATTTACCTTATTAAAGAAATGGTTACTTAATTTATCCAAAAATTCAAAACTAAAATAGTTCATCAATAACAAAAGTTACATGCAACAGTCTTGATAGGTGCCAAGTTGGAAAGAACATACGCATCATGCATTATTAATGGATTGCATTGTCAAGGCATCCACTAAATACCATATTAAGTAGTGAATATAGAGAAATATGCCTATTGAAATAAGACATGAAAAAAACAAATGATAAAAGGGGCGAGTGTTGGTGTAGTCATGACGCCAAGTCTTACTAAGCAAAGACCGCATCGGGTCTATTTGTTAATGGCTCCTCGAGAAGAAAAGGGATAGGAACTAATGAGTACTCTTGAGCTTGCTCAAAATATCAAAGCATGAATAGTCGGACAACTTGGATTCTTTGTTTCTAAAAATTAGGCAAAGTACAATGCATAGGGAGAATGGGTTAAGCCCTTGCAAAAGGAAAAAATGGACCTAATGCGAAAAAATAAAAATAAAAATTCCAAGTGTGGAACTAGAAGGATGCCCAATGATGATTGCAAAACTTAAGGTAGATCACTTAAGTGAAAGTGTAAGAATCTTGAGTGAAGGGTAGTTCTCTTAAAAGAACCTGACCACAGAGCATGTATGTGACCGATCACGCATAACTAATTCATAGCAAAACCTTATGTGGACTCACCTGGAGTCAAAGACACTTAAGAGAACTAAGCATCATGACTACGCATAGCTGATTACATGTGAGCAAACGTACCAGTCCTTTGCACTAAAAAACTACCTATGCATGAAGATGAGTACACACGTCCTACTAATACCTCGACCTAAAGCTGCTATTCCTTTTCAAAAATGATTATGTGCACTCAAGGCTCTACGCCAACGTGGTACCCTCTTCATTATGTGCAAGACTTTTCGAGAGTTCTTATGCAAACGATCTTGCTTACATAGTTATACCAGACATCATGCATATGCCGATTTCAGTTTCCAAATGCTGTGAATCTCTGCTAGCATGTGCCTATTAGTTTTTTTTTATGGTTTTTAACTCAATATTTATGTGACTACTTGGGCTAGGTTTTAGGGTTTGCTTTATATAGGATACTAATTAGGATATTAGAGGAATGGAATGTAGACATTGTAGATAGTATGGACACACAACCTCCATTGTTTTCCTTTTATAGATTTAATTTAGGCCTCTATTTAAACACTCCAAACAAATAATATTGATCCCCCTGATTTCTCATAGCATTTCAGCATTAACTAGAACACAAAAGAGAGTGGAGTTGAAAAAGTAAGCTAGAGAATGAGAAAGATGAGGAAAAATAAAAGAAGAAAATGATAGAGAGAAAATATACTAGATAATGTAGGAACTTCAAGTGGTCATTGATGGGGTAAACTTAGGTGAACAACAAAATAGTTGGGGAAAATTTTGATTCAAGCTAGCAATGGTTGATGAAATTGAAAGAGAACTCCTCCTAATTGTTAGGCGGAATAGCCACAAAGATTTCATGTATGTATCTTGCATAAGAAAAATGAAGAAAGCGTTGGAAGGTTTGGGAGTTGGATTCCTTCTCATCAAAATACAAATTTAATAGCATGCCGACGAAAAGGCTTGAAGATGTAATTGTAGCCTCTGTTGACCAATCTCTCCCATCCTCATCCAAAATTTAGTCATTCTATAAACAAAGAAACTAATCAAAATATGGATCGATGCTTAATCAAAGGTTTTAGAGTTTTGACAAAAGGTGAAAGAGTGTATTCAACGAAAGAGTCAAATCAAAAGGGTTTTCCAACTTGACCCATTTGACCATCTCTCCTTACTACTCTCTCATTCCATTCTCACCTGAAAAACAAAACTCTTATCTAAAAAGACAAAAGAAGAGATTTAATATTGTTTATGTAGTGTTGTATCAAGTCATTTTTAAAGTGATTTAATTTTTCCATAATATAAAAATTATAATTTTTCAATAATCTAAAAATTATAATTTTAAAGATTTCAATCTCCATTAGCAAAGAGAATACCAAGAATACAATAAAATCTTAAACTCCAATGAATCAATTAAAAAACAAAAAGTCGACACAATTTTGTCATAACTTTGGGACAAAAATTTACATGGCTTTGTGCTTTGAGTGATGCAATAAGTTTATTACAATATATAAGATCATAGTTTTAGGTTATGAAAATTTCTCATCTCTACATGGTTCTACACAGATCTAGGCTAAGAAAATTTCATATAGTTATATAGATCATTTAACTAGAACCGTGTATAAAAATAAACTAGCAATAAAAAATTTTATAAAAAAACTTAACAATAATTGAACAATAAAAAATAGACCACAAGATGAAATCACTCAATCCCTAAATCAAAGAGATTTTTTGGAGTATCAAGATGAAGGTTTTGCTTGCACTACAAAAAAAAAAAAAGGTTTTTAATGACGATTATTTAGTCACGGTCACAAATCTCGTCACCAAAAGATATCAGTTTGTCATGGCCATGATAACATCGTGACTATATATGTTTATCAACTTTCCGGGGAAAAAATGGAGGGATAATTTGGTGCAAATATTTTTAGTCACGATGATTTTATCGACTATCACCCAAGAAAGGTATTTTAGTCATGACTTTATTTGACACCGTGACTATATGTATATTTGGTGGAGGGAAATTCTAGAGCTAATATTTTTAGTCATGGTGATTTGATCAACCGTGACAAAAGATGTGATGGAGTGTTTTAGTGATGTTTTTTGTGATACTGTGACTACACAATATTTTTTAATGGCGTTTAGTCACGAATTTCACTTTGATCATGACCAAAGGTTATAATTTATCTTAAATATTTTGAACCTATGGTGACAAGTTCACCCGATCGTGACCAAAGTTTGTTATTTATTTTAAATGATTTTTAAGTTATCTATAGCTATAATTTCTTAAAAAACCTTATACATATATACATACATACTTACAATCAATGCTTTGATAAAAAGTAAAATAAAGTTTAGTATATTAGTATAAAAATATAATGGTTCAATTTAATATTATTTGATAAAATAAATGCAAGTGTGGGTTAGGTTAATCAAAAACAATTTTGATTTTATATATGATAAATAATTCTTATTATTTTTAAAATACGAATAAAAGTGGTAACTAAATTTTAAGTAACAAGATAAAACTATTAACAATTAAGATCTAATTAACTTATTTATTGTTAATAATAAGTTTCATATAAAAGACATTGAGAATCTCATTGTCAATTGATATTTTTTTGTCAAGAGAATAATAAGATGAGTTATATAACCTATACATTTGGTATAAAAAATCAAATATATATATATATATTGGAAAAGTGGGTTTTGAGTCACTAATTTGAAAAAATATAGAAAAAAGAACCCAACTTTTATAAATCATATTTATTTTCACTCATTTAAAAATATTTTTAAATACATGCACTTTTCATAACTCAAATAATTATTTCCTAAAATAACCCTTTTACATGTTAATAACATCAATTAACATTTTTTTTTTTTTACCGTGAGAACTGATTTGAGATTAATAAAATAAGAAATTTTAAAAATTAAAAATAAAATTAAAACTAAAAAAACATTAAAGCTAAAAATATAAAACTAAAATATTAACTTTCACTTAATTAAAACAGTAGAAAATATAAATATCAATAAAGAGTTGGAAATGCAATGGAAGTAAAGATTTTATTTTTTAATTTTTAAGTTTATTTTTAATTGTATTTAATTTTATATTTTAGTTTTATTTTTAAAATTTCTTATTTTATTGCTGATGTCAACTAATAAAATTTGTATTCAATTTTATTAAATAAAATAAGAAGATGAAGATATTTACATAATACACGATATAAAATCATTATTAACTAGGGGATTAGAAATATTTTATTTATCATTTGAAAATCATGGAGAAATTTTCCAAAATAATTCATATATTATATTATAATATATTTTTTTGCAAAACAATTTTATCAAATTAAAATTAGAAATTAATTTTGGATAATTTTATTTAATATTATCAAGTAAAAGGGTATTTTATTTTTAATATTTTTGATATTTGATTAATTTTAAATTTTTATTTGTAAATTTTAATTTCTTTTGGTGGAAGTATTAACTTATAAGAAATTTCATTAATAAAGCCATGTTATAAGACATTAAATTTTTTTAAATATGCATGAGAAATTGATGTTCCTCTAGAAAGTGATATAAGGCTAAGGGGTCATTATTGTACTATTAGTATAAAATTACTTAATCTAAAAATACATATCAATGGTAACTTATTTCATTAAAATGAAATTTCAAAATTTCAAAGCCCACTTTGAAAAGTTCATCCAAACAAACCATAAAACATGCATCTTGAAAAATTGATGAGAAAAACATAAACTAAAAAGTTATTTGATTTTAAAATTAAATTAAAGAAACTTTAAAAATAATATAATTTTAAATTAAATAAATAAAATATGTAAGTAAATGTAATAGAGTCTATTTATATTTTTTTTATAACTTTATGAAAACATTTCTCAATATCAAAAAAGCTTGGAACTTTTGGCTTGAAAAACTTAATGTAAAAGTGTTTTTTTTTAAAAAAAAAATAATAATATTATTGATATTTTCACTTTGCCAAACTTAAGAACTTTGAGATTATGAACTTTCCACAAACTTATAACTCTTGGTGACTCATAGAACCACATAACCAGAACTAAGGGTTTCTTCTCACTTGCAGATCTCTTCACTCTTCACATCGTTTTCTGGTACTTCTTCAACCCACTCACCCTCTTATCAATTATCTTCCTTTAGTTATCAGAAAAACTCAATAATGGTAAACAAAGTTTGTAGTTTTTTTATTATTGTTTTGATACTTGAGAAATCTAAAAAGTTGATTTTTTTTTTCCCTTTCATTTTATGTTGTTTTTTTAGGTTTAACTTTATTATTTTGATTCTATAGGTTTTCATTTGCTAATTCTTGTGCAAGTACTTAAAGTTTCATGCTTTTTATGTTAGAAATTTTTGGAGATTTTTCCTTGAAGAATATAATATAGCATTCTCTAACATAGTTTCTTCAATAAATACACAACTCGCCTCCATTATAATCCAAAAGCTATTTTCTCAAGAAAATCCAAATGGGTTGCTACTTTCTTTTATGTGGTTATTTTTCTTACAAATCAAACAAAAAAAAGCATGAAGAAAACTAAGTAGAAGGTGAACCTGTGATGGAGTAGTAGGTGTTGCAAAGGCAAGATAAGTTTCCGTGGATGCAAGTGGAGAAGGCCCATAAAAGATTTAGCTTGTTTGGTTTTCAAGAAAATGGCAAAAACTATTGGGATTGAATTTTTGGGGAAATTTTTTATTGGGAAACGTGCAAGACAATAATCATGACGGGTATGGGTTTCTACTAGTTTTAGGTACGTTGTGGGGACATTATGCTTGCCTTCACATCTCCACAACTACTTTATTTACTATTCTACAATATTTTTTATTTTAAGTATAATTTTTTTAAAAATTTCATGTGATATTTATAATATATAGAATATTTGTAATGATTTTAACTATAAAAATTATCTTTTTTTATGGTGGGGACCATATATGTTAAGGTAAAATAATAAATTTTGGATTATTTTGGTCAAAAAAATTAAAATTATTTCAATTGGATATATAAAAATAAATAAATTAGTAATTTATATAAAGTCAACTTGCTTACTTATTTAATATTTCTTACCTATTTTATAGTTTTATTTAAAATTTAAAACTTTTTTAAAAATAAATGCATGTTCACTTTTAATTTATGAAATATTTGATACCATATTTCCTATTTTATATGAAAATGAAAAAAAAAATCATAACAAAACTCCTCTTAGACTCAAATTTCAATAATACAATGTAAATTAATTAAAATTTTATTGGAATGATAGAAAATATTAAAATAAAAACAAAAAATAATGTAAAGAAATAGAATGACAAAAGAAAGCATGAAGATAAATATGTTTTTAAATTAAAAATTATTAAATTTGATAAATATTTTTATTTTCTTATTTTTTTTCCTTTTAAGAATGGATATTTACCCAAGATTGTAATGTAACAAAATCAATAGAAAGATTCTAAAAATATTAAATTATATAAGGAACAACCTTCCAAAAATCCTAACAAGAAGATACCAAATTCCACTTAAAAGTAAACAAATAACAATATTTATTTTACCATTAAAAAATTAATTTGAAACTTAATAGATGAAACTGACCTAGGGATAATTAATGTAGCTAACTTTGTTAGTTGATATTAATTTTAAGTGTTAAAGAATAGTGCTTGGTACTTGATAAAATTCTATTGAATTAAAAATCCATTATTATATATATATGTGCACTATCCCTCTATATTCAAACATGGGCTGAGTCTAAACCTAGTTAACACTCACACGGGAAAGTCAAAGTAGCTAACTTTTGAAGGCGGGTATTAATTTTGAATGTTAATCAATTCTAATAATGCTTGGTAATTGATAATTAAAAATCCATTATTTTATAGGTTGATATTAATTTTATGTATTAAACAATTTTGGTAGTGCTTAATAGTTGATAAAATTCTATTGAATTAAAAATTCATTATTATTATATATATATAATTGATTTTTCTAAACCAAGTTACCACTCACATGGGAAATTTAAAGTAGCTAACTTTTGTAGGTGGATATTAATTTAAAGTCTTAAAGAATTTTGACACTACTTGACAGTTGATAAAATTCTACTAATGTTATTGGGAAGCCCCATTATTATTGGACTTGATATTCCAAAATATTATATTGAATAACTTAATATCAAATGTTTTTTTATAACAAGTAGAAGATATAAATAATTCTAATAGTTAAATATCAAATTTAATTTTGTAAATATATGAATATTTAGTAAATTTTTATGGGAAACTTAAGAATTAAGTATATATGGAAATTATATTAAAAATGTTGGAATTTTTTTAATTTTAGCTTTGATAGGTTAAAGCATAAATAATTTAGAGGCAATGATTAGTTAACTCTATTTATCATAATACTCTCACCATTTCTTCCATTCTAACTTCAACTTTTTCTTTATTTTCATCCTTAAATCGATAGTTTATTTTAGCACAATATTTATCATATGAAAAAGAGGAGTCTAGTCTTAAAGCAAAATAGTGTATGCTATAGGAGTGAAGTTGTTAGAAAGATATAGTATTTAAATAATCATTATGAAAATTTGATTTTATGACCTAAATTGAGACATATTTTAGCACAGTATTTATGTCCAATTACAACCTTAGTTTTTAATTGTAAAATTCTAAGTTCTCTTATACTTCCAAATAATAATATAACTTGATGTTAGTTTAAGTTTATATATTCATTTCTTCCTTTCTCATTGATTTTGATTACCTTTTCGGTTTTTATTTAAATTTTCTTTTATAGTTGTTTCTGTTTTTATTTTTTTATTTCCTATTCATTATAATATTCAATTTAATGTTAGCATTTTCCTCATTCAAATTCACTTATTTTCAATTAGGAAACCCTAGATAACCCGTTCAAGTATCCTTGCATGGCAAATGTCTCTTTTATCATATATCGAAAACATATAAGTTGTAAAAATGTGAATATGATTATTTATTGTGTGGTCATATTCAAGTTTTCAACCTCTATGTTTTTCATATAATTAGTAAAATTGTCTGCAAATGATGCTTGAATTGTCCGTTTAGACAATTTAGAAATATATATTATCTATGAAATCCCTCGCTTATGCTTTACCATAGTGATAAATTTTGACAGTAATTCCCCTTGTTCTCCGGGTGCATATTTGGACAAGGTAACATATTATTAGCAGCTTAGTTAAGCTAACTAATAGTATGTTTACACCTTCGCCAATTCGTGTACTTGGAGAACTATGGGGCAATGCTATCGAAATTTTATCAAAATGGAACTAAGCATATGGGTGATTGATTCTTAGGTATTTTATATTTCTAAATGGAATAGGAACCACTACTTAATATAAGAGTTTGAGATGATAGAAAGCATATCACATACATTATAAGTTCATATGAAGATTCATTGTTATGTGATTAAAGGTTTTAATTTACAGAATTACAAGAAAAATGTCAATAGATAAGAGTTGGATGCAAAAGTCAATAATAAGTAGTGAATATGATAAAGGAGTTTTGGAGTTCTTAGACTTTGCCTTCAGCAATGCACTAGGAAAGGAAATGCTCTCATGTTCTTGCATTCATTGCAACAATTGTCTTACGCAGAATCAAGGAGTTATGTATTATCATTTGTTAGACAATGGGATAACTAGATATTATGTGCGATGATTGATGTATAGGGAATATGAGTTTTATGAACCTACAAATACCAACAGTAATGAGTCTAATATGCATGATGAGATGTAAGAAATGTTAAATGATGCATTTGGAGTGACAAATACTAATGCTTCAATGGACTCTAAAAGAAGTCCATATGTTCATGATGAGTTTGAAAAGCCAAATGAGGATGCGAACAAATTTTATAATTTGTTGAGGCATGTAGAGCATGAACTATATCCAGGGTGTAAAAAATCCACAAAGTCGCATTTTATCATAAGACTATTTCATATGAATGTTTTAATGGATGGAGTAACAAGTCCTTTACAATGTTGCTTGAATTGTTAACGGAGACACTTCCTAAAGGTGAGACATTGCCAAGTAGTTATTATGAAGCAAAAAAAATACTTCGTGGCCTTTGTCTTCATTATATTAAGATTGATGCATGCCTATCAGATTGCATATTGTATACAAAGGAGCATGCAAATGCAAATGAGTGTGTTGTTTATGGTGTCTCTAGATGGAAATTAAGTGATGTCCATTCTACATATGAGTTCAATAAGTCATCAAAGAAAAAGAAAATTCCTGCTAAGGTATTACGTTATTTTCCTCTAAAACCAAGACTTTAAAGGCTATATATGTCATCTAAGACAGCTTCTCACATGAAATGGCATGTTGATGGTCGTGTGAGAGGTGAGATGATGAGGCATCCGGTGGACTCTTTAGCTTGGAAAAACTTCGATAAGGTACACCCTTCATTTGCACTAGAACCTCAAAATGTTAGGCTTGGTTTGGCAAGTGATGGGTTCAATCCTTTTGGAAATATGTCAATTTCCTATAGCATGTGGCCCGTGGTTCTTATTCCATATAACTTACCACCTTGGATGTGTATGAAGCAAACATTCTTCATGTTGTCACTACTTATTCTTGGTCTAACTACACCTAAGAGTGACATTGACATATACTTGCAATGAAATTGAAACATATAATGCTTCAACAAAACAAAATTTTTGTGTGTGTGCAACTATATTATGGATTATCAATGATTTTCTTGCATATGCAAATCTTTCAGGTTGGAGCACTAAAAGGCAATTTGCAGTAAGGATAATTGCTCATATCGATTACAAAATGGACAAAAATGGTGTTACATGGGTCATCGTCGCTTTTTGCCAACTAATCATAGATTTCAACGTGATAAAAGGTATTTTGATGGAAATGAGGAGTATAGAGAAGCACCTAAAGAATTGTTTGTGGAAAATGTTCTACATCAACTAGATGGAATGAAAATATTACTTTGAGAAAGACATAAAAAAAAGATGTTGGCTAAAAGAAACAAAGAACATGCTAAACTTGAGCACAATTGGAAAAATAAGAGCATTTTTTTCCAATTTCCATATTGGAAAATCCTTTTTTTGCATCATAATTTGAATGTAATGCATATTGAAAATAATATATGTGATAGTATAGTTGGCACCTTATTGAGTATGGAGGGTAAATCAAAGAACAACTAGAATAGTCGTCTTGACTTGCAAGTTATGGGTATTAGAGATCAACTTCACCCCACACAAAGAGGGAATAAAGTTACATTGCCTGTTGCATGCTATTCACTAACTTCAAATGAAAAAAAAAAAAAGAATTCTATAAAATTTTGAAAGAAATGAAGGTCTCAGATGGTATGCTTCTAACATTTCACAGTGTGTACAAGTGAATGAAAGAAAGATTTTTGTATTAAAGTCTCATGTAACAACTCCTTCCACTTGCAATTCATGGAGTACTACATAAGAATGTTTGTGTTGTTATAGTTAAGTTATGTAGTTTTTTCAAACAATTATGCTCCAAAGTTTTAAAGACTAATCAATTAGAGCACCTCGAGAATGACACAATGGTCACACTTTGAAAATTGGAAAGAATATTTCCTCCATCATTTTTGCAAATGAAGTAAGATTGCTAGATCAATGCAATACTGATGGATGTATCCTATCAAGAGGTATATTCTCATTTAATTAATCTTATATTTATTTGGTTTCAAATAGTTCATGATCCATATCTATCATGGTGTGAAAAAATAGGTATTTACGCACATTGAAGTCTTACATGTGTAATAAGAGTCGTCCACAAGGTTTCATTGTAGAAGGGTACATAGCAGAAGAATGTGCAACATTTTGTTCAAGATATTTGCATGATGTTGAAACAAAGCATAATTGTGAAGAAAGGAATTATGTCATTGCAAATAACATGACAAATGGAGGGTTAACCATTTTCAAATGCATGGGACGTACAATAGGAAAATCAACATCTCGTGTTCTTAGCATAGAAGAGTGGTCTCAAGCACATTTATATGTGTTAACTAATTATGAGGAAGTGACACCATTTATTGAGTAAGATACTTATTTTGATAAAACTTTCTTCCAATTCTCATGCAAAAATTTAATCTTGGTCTTTATGAGCATTATAATTATAAATATTTATTTATTAGAAAACATAAGCAATCAATTAAGGCTAAGCCTCGTATTCATGCACGAGATGTAGATTTGATTCACACAAGAGAGTTCATTAGTTGGTTTGAAGAACAAGTACATTTAACATATAAATTTTTTGTTAACTAATAAACATGTATTCATTATCATATGATATTTGAATATAGGTTATACAAATGTGACATGAAGGTCCAATTTTTGAACACATACTATCATTGTCTCGTGGACCAAGTACATTGGTTACATGTTATAAATGATACATCATTAATGGGTTTATATTTCACACAAAAGAACTAGAAAAAAAAAATCTCAAAATAGTGGAGTTATTGTAACCGTCGAGGTATCAAGCTTTGCAAGTGCAAGAGATATGAACCCAATCTCTAGTCATATTTGTAGACCCTCCATTTTTCCCTCCTAGCATGTCATATTAGGTTTTTGTTCGGTACTTTACAACAATTCCCTAATGGCCCATTACTACTCATGTAGCTTATCTTTTTTGAGTCACCTTGGAGACTTTGGTTGAGGGGTTTATCCTGCTCCTCATTATGACCTTGGCTGTCTTTCAAGTTTAGATTAGGCTTCACTTAGGTGCACTTTAGGTTAGACTTAGTTAGGCCCACCTAGACTCACCTTAGGCCCATATAGGTATACCCAACCCATTAGGCACCACCTTAGGCTA